>NC_132995.1:71655738-71967638 GCF_048564905.1 Vicugna pacos
TGTCTTCTGACTTCCATCACTCCTTTTGAGAGGAAAGCTGTCAGCCTTTTTAGGTGTTCGTTGGTAATACTGTCTTCAATCTTTGGTTGTTTTCAAGGCTTTGTTTTTCTTACTTTAGTTTACAGCAGTTTTACTGTGATGTGCATGAGTTACTTTATATTTAACTTAATTAAGGGTTTAGAACTTCTGGAATCTCTTTCTTGATGTCTCTCAGTTTGGAGAAGTTCTTATTCTGTTTCACTTCAGATACTGCTTTCGCCTCATTCTCTCTCTCCTTTCCTTTCAGGATTTCAGTTGTGCAGATTCTACATCTGTTTGTGTTGTCCTTTTTGTCTCATGTTCTTTTCTGTATTTTCCTTCCTGTTTGCTTTCCCAGATTCAGCCTAGAGAGAGAGTTTTTACTGACCCATCTTCAGTTTATGAGTCCTTTTTTGCTCACCTGCTCAAATTACTGTTAAGTACATTTGTTTAGTTTCTAATTTTAATTTTGAATTTTTTCCTTTGTAAAATTTCTTTTTTTTAAACAAATTCAAGTTTCCTGGTGAAGTTCACATTCTTACGTATTTTTTGGACATATTCATTATAATTATTCTAAAGTCCATCTTTGATAACCACATTTACTGGATTATATATGCGTTTCTTTCTGTTTTCTTAGTTATTGGCAGTTCTTAGTTCTTAGTTATTAAAAGACCTAGGCTTTAATTTCTTTAATTTAGATTCTTAGGCTTTTGTCCTATGCAGTGTAAGAATTAAGCTTTTCTGCACTTTCTTCTGCTTCTAGTTTCTGGCTTCTTCTATTCCCCCAAACCTGTGTTTCTCTGGTTCTAGAAGATTACCAGAAATCTCTCTTGCTGTCTCCTCTGAGCTGTGGTGCTCTTCAGGATTCATAGTTTTCCTCACTCCCTCAGGGCGAAAGTAACCCCTAAACTGTCATCTCGCTTCTCTGCTGTTCCCTTTTCTTTGCGATCTTGGCCCCTCTGGTCTGGCTTACTTCAGTAGCTCTCCAGTGTTTCTAACTGAAACTTCAAACGTTATCCATCAAAAGCTAATTCAACCAGAAGCAGATGTCAACAAATTATTTACTGAGTATCTATTATGTGCCAGGTTAGTGCTCACTGCTGGTCACACAATGATGTCATGTTTCTAAACAGATTTAGAACAAATAGTTAATAAGTTATATGTGTATATCTTCACATATGACATATTCTCTGACTCAGCAACTAATGTTCTACTGACTAACAGGGAAATGTGACACCAGATATAATGGTAAAATCCTGGGTTAGTAGCGTACGAAGCGAGCTCGGAGGAGGAGCACTGAACTTGGCCCAAAGCTGGGAGCAGGGAAAGTGAGTCAGGAATGCTTCCTCGAGGAGGTACGATTCCAGACAGGAATTTCAGAGATTGAGTTAGTCAAGCATAAGTTGGCATCGACTTGACCCAATGTAATTTCTAAGTAGCTATATTAATACTTAAAATGTACTGCTTATTTCTATTAAAAGCATGACTGGATTTGAAACATTAAAAATATGTTTGAAGATATAAAAGTTGGTTTAAAAATTGTAACCACTCCAATTGATTTCTTCTCAGGTATTCAAGGCAATGAATATCCCACAAATCAGGAATCCTTCTCTGCCACCCCCGGATGCGATGCCCGAAGCCTATTCTGCGAAGATCGCCCTTCTGGGCGCTGGGCCTGCGAGTATAAGCTGTGCTTCCTTCTTGGCCCGGTTAGGCTACTCCGACATCACCATATTCGAAAAGCAAGAATATACGGGTGGTTTAAGGTAATGTCGACTTTATTCATGTTCATAGCGTCAGAACTGATGGGGCAAAACAGTTACGAGTATTGTTGGTTTGTAACCATATAGGAACTTCCGGCTCGCAGGTGGTATTGTTAAATGTTCTTTTTCCAAATGCTCAAATTTTGATTTTATTATTCACTTTAAATTCACAGTTGGCTTTAAGCAATATTTATTTAAAATTTTATCTGTCTAGTCCTATGAATTTAAGAGAAATCTCAGCAAAATATTTTATGAAAGAGGAACCAATCATATGAAAACTTATTTCATCCCTGCAAATCTTTCTTTTAATGGAGATATATGTGAAAATTATGCAGGTTAGTGATGGGGAAACCTCCTTCCGCAGGATATTGGACAATTCATTTAGTCGTGTACGTGGACGTATGTCCTGCTCACATATTTTCAGTCTACAGTCTTTGAAGTTTTGCATTTTATTACAGTTATGTTAGAGTCTACTAAAAATGTTCCATTTCAATGTACGTTTATTTAGTATTTATCTTATAAATGCATTATTAGTATTTGCTATTAGTCAGCATCATTATTGTAAACCAGTATTCAGTCACATACTGAATAGTTTTTTATTCTCATGAAGATTCATACATTGAAATGGAAAATATATACTTTGTATCGGTGACTTTCAGATATTTACACCAAGCTTAAAAATTGGATGGAGTTTGCTTTATTTAAAATGAATGAAATTCTCTAGAATACACAATGGAGAAAAGGCAGTCCCTTCAACAAATGATATTAAGAAAGCTGGACAGCTACGTGTAAATCAGTGGAATTAGAACGTTCTCTCACACCCTATACAAAAATAAACTCAAAATAGTTTAAAGACCTAAACATAAGACGTGACACCATCCAACTCCTAGAAAGAAACATAGGTAGAACACTCGTTGACATAAAGCATAGCAACATTTTTTTTTGGATCCTAAAGCAAAGGAAACAAAATAAAAAATGAACAAGTAGGACCTAATTAAACCTTAAAGCTTTTGCACAGCAAAGGAAGCCATCAACAAAATGAAATGACAGCCCACAGAATGGGAGAAAACATTTGCAAACGACATGAATGACATGGGATTAATATCCAATATATACAAACAGCTCATACAACTGAATATCAAAAAAGAAACAACCCAATCAAAAAATGTGCGGATGATCTAAATAGACATTTCTCCAAAAAAGACATACAGATGGCCAAAAGGCACATGAAAAGATGCTCAGCATCACTAATTATTAGAGAAATGCAAATCAAAACTACAATGAGGTATCACCTCACACTGGTCAGAATGGCCATTATCAAAAAGTCTACAAGTATTAATTGCTGGAGAGGTTTTGGAGAAATAGGAACCCTCCTACACTGTTTGTAGGGATGTAAACTGGTGCAGCCACTACGGAAAACAGTATGGCAGGTCCTCAGAAAACAAAGATAGAGTTACCATATGATCCAGCAATCCCAGTCCTGGGCATATATCCAGAAAAGATGAAAACTTTAATTTGAAAAGATACACACATCCCAATGTTCATAGAAGCACTATTTACAATAGCCAAGAGATGGGCCGACTCAGGCACCCATCACCAGATGATTGGTTTAAGAAGAAAATATATATGTATATACACATACACACACAATGGAATATTACTCTACCATAAGAATGAAATATTGTCATTTGGAGCAACATGAATAGACCTAGAGAGTATCATATGAAGTGAAAAACAATCAGAGAGTAATATTATATGATATCACTTACATGTGGAATCTAAAAAATAATACAAATGAATCTATATACAAAACAGAAGCAGCCTCACAGACATAGGAGACAAATTCATGGTTACCAGAGGGGGAAGGGAATGAGGGAGGGATAAATTAGGAGTCTGGGATTAACAGATGTAAACTACTGTGCATAAAATAGATAAGCAACAAGGATTTGCTGTGTAGCACAGGGAACTATATTGAATGTCTTACAATAACCTATAATGGAAAATGATCTGAAAAAACATATGCAAAATAAATGAAACTCTATAGTGGACATATATTATGTTTAGGATCATAAGGAAATAAACTTTAAGTAGGGAGTGGATATCCCTTAAAACAACTGATGTAAAAATGAGAAAGAATCTAGGTGGTAAATTAATACTGTTACTCAACTTATTGTTATTTTCCCTAAATGTGTTACCTTACATCAGAAAATCATGGATTATAAAAATACAGCCATATGGCTTATCTGTTGCTATACTTAGCATTTAAGTTTTGACGGCTACTGAACTATTTTAAAGCAGCAAATTTGTCATATTTAATAATCACAGAGAAAAAATTTAATCAAGTTGTGACTAAAATTTGAGCTTAATCTTTTTTTACATCTTACGATACCTATAAATACGTATCAGTAAATATATAAATTTTAATATTGGTCCACTGGCAATATGGTAAACTCAAGGTAAGTTATCATTAATATAAAACTATATGACTATTTGACTGAATCATCAAGCAAAAATGTCACATAGTAAGAAGACCGTTTAGAGAGGATCTGAAGCATAAACTGAAGAATAAATAGACTTATTGCCAAGAATAATTATTTTTCTGTATTGATATTTCACCACTATGAGTTTTAAGGTATTTCATGTATTTTATAAAAATGTCTTTCCTAGAGAGTAAAATACCTAATACATTATTTTGCTGAAATTATTTAGACTTTCTTTTTTAATGGCATTTTACCACAGCTTTATTAATTAGGAAAAGCATAATCCATTAGCAACATACGTATAAACATTGTACATTTTTTTCAATTATACACATCAACGAGTATGTGGGCTAATTTAAAAAATATGAACTTAATTGTTGTGGAGCCTAGTAGAGTAGGAAACATCTTTTTACCCAGTAATTGCATTTTCACAAGAAGCCTAAGATGGAGAAGCCCTGTTTGTGAATTATTGTGTTGACAATTTTGGTAGAAGGTTATTATGGTCATTAGCATCTCTATTTTTTAACTCAAGTACAGGATGGGCATTCTAAATCATATAAATTGGCATTAAACTTGTGTTTTTATGTATTTGTTGAACCTATTTTAGTGGGACAGATTCCCCTGGGTTAATGACCAAGCATGTCTTTTTAAAATTGTTTTTGTTTTATTTTCTTTCCTTTGCCTTTGAATATTCCCAGTATCCAGGGACAATACTAGTGTTTAATCAGTCTCTTTTGGACCGCCCCATGGTAGAGGCATTATGTGTCACTGTTACAGGATTATAAAGACTGGCACTGGAACGTAGGCAGCATTACAACCACAACACTTTTCTGTTAATTTATTTTCTCTTACAGATGCCTCTCATTCTCTTGTATCTTCAAAGTGGCTACAAAAGATTAAATTAGCTGTGTATTTGAAATCAATTGCTTAAAGAGGTGATGTCAAGTTTTATCTTTCTTTTTCCTTTGCATCCAAACAGTTGCTTTTAAACCTGGTGAATAAGTATCAGAACCACTTTTTAAAAACATCACTAGAGTTGGTGAAAGATATCCAGGACTTAATCCCTGTTGTATTGAACACAATCAATTGATTGTTTCTGATGTTGCAACGAATTTATAAAACACTCAGTAGCCTTGCTTTCTTTCAACTGTGGCTTCTTTTTTCAAGATACGAGTTTAAAAAAGTTAAAAGACTTGATATTATAATAAAGGTATATCAAGATGCTGTTAAGAGACTCTAAGTGTGCATGTATATATACATATACTTTCTGATTTTTTGATTCCCTATGCAATTAATACATGTGAATGATGACTTTTTATTAGATAGGGCAGTTAGAACAATGATGGCCTTTGCTTTAGCTGTTTCAGACGTTATGTTTTCACTGTGTCTATTGTATTTCATGTTGATTGACAATAAAGAAATGGGGTTTAGATGAAGTAGTTGTAGTAATAGGAAATATTTTCCGAACATGTGTGATGCAACACACATTGAAAGTGTGGTACCTATGTCATGATAAACGAAAGTAAAGCTCTATCAAAGTATGAGAACTGTGCTTTAGAAAGAGTGAAAGGGGGTTGTTACTGGTTAATTCCATTTAGATGAAAGAAACATGAATGTACAAGAGAAATTTTTTTTTTTTAGATTATCTGGGCAACCCACTGACTGTACTAAAGGATTTATGGCCACATGGAAAATTTCTTCCAAAACTATAGATTGTTAAAAGGGCACTATATAAAGCATAAAACTTTGTTTTTATAAGCACGATAAATTTGGGAAGTAAACACTCCAATTAAATTCAATCTTCCATCATTTTACCCCTTTTCTCACCATGCAGTCTTGAGGGTCATCTCATTTATTTTCATGGTTTCAATTCTCACCTACATGCAAATTATTTAAAAATCTATGTCTGCCCTGGTCATACATTCAAATTCTGGACATCTCTCCTAAACCTCGCCATACCAATATTGCTCCTCTTCTTGAGTTTGCTGTCCCGGTGATGGCATCACCAGAACACACAGAGTCATCTGCATTACTCTTCTCTATCCTGGCAATTGTATTCTGTGACTATAAAAAATATCCTCTTACCCTTCCCTCTTTGATGTTCTTAAAATCTCACTTCCTGTACCACTGCAGTAACCTCCAAGTGGATCTCTTTGCTTCCTGTTTTGCCTTTTTCAAATTCATTCTTCTTGTAGTTCCAAAATCTGATTATATTACATTTCTACTTGAAAACTCTCAATAAATCTCAATAACCTAAAAGATAAAGGATCTATCGTGGCACAGAAAGCCCTCCATAACCTGATGTTTACTGATCATTTTCCTCCCCTCCCTCTTTCTCTCCTTCCTTCTTTCCTTCCTTCCTTCCTTCCTTCCTTCCTTCCTTCCTTCCTTCCTTCCTACCTTCCTTCCTCCCTTCCTTCCTTCCTTCTTTCCTTATTTATTTATCTCCTACTACATGCTGGTCATTATCTCAGGCACTAGAGCTACAAAAGTGAATAAAACAAAGTACCTATTCTCATGGGGCTCATATTCTAGTGATGAGGTGGCAGACATTAAAGCAAAAATAAACCAAATATGGACTGTGTCAGGTGTTTGTAAATGCATGAGGAGGGTTTAAAAATGGCAGTTTAGTGCTGTAACTAAAGCACTTGACACCTGGAGTAAGTAATTTTTAAGACATGTTTATTCTCTTGTCTGTACAGTAAAATAATTTTCAGTTAGAATCTTGTAATGCTCAGTCATTATAATTTTTATTCACTCTAATAAAATCAAATATTAGCAACTAAAGTGAAAAATTAGTATCAGAGGTATAGCTCACACTGTTTCGCTATCTAAAATTTTAAATACAAATTAAAGACTTCTTGTGCTCCACAAAAGGACGAAATTTAAGTAGATTCACGTTGCTTCATGTGTTGTCATTTTATCAATGACAAATCGGCTGTTTAAACATTGGAATATGTGATCCTGCAGGGGTGGGGACACACTGCCCTCAGGCCACTGGGATGCGGGATGCTTGCAGCTGTATTAGCATGTGCCGGGGACCCCTGTTCCACTGGGGTTCTGCGTATTAACGTCCCTGTAGAACTTAATGGTTTTTAAAGAATGGGTACTAAAAAGGGATCATTGAAAGCTTACACCTATATTACTGACTCTATAGAACTGTAGCAATATTTAGAATTGAGATTTACCAAAGAGTTTTTAGAATATTATTGACATTGTTTAGAGTTACCAGCTCAGGATGATGATACAAAACGGGCTTATTTTTTGTCAGTTTTATAACTCTTTAAATGGTCTAAAAGCAACATACCTTTTTATGTTGTACCTGTGCCTGGACTTGGTGTGATGCTGGTAAAGGAACAGAGTATAAAGTCTGGGGCTTGAGCAGCTCATACATCTGAGGGCATATGTTAGGGTGGGGGGACCAATGTTCAGTCTGGGGCATGATAAATTTGAGATACCTATTAAATGTCCAAGTGAATGTGAAGGTCTGGAATTCAGGTCTGAGGATAAATATTGGGCACCATCACATACAGATGGCATTTAAAGCTCTGAGATAAGGTGAGAGTCACCTGGTATCCAGGGCGGTAGGGTTCCTGCTAAAGTCTGCTGACATCCCTCTGCTCCATTCCCCATCCCCTGAGCACAGCATGCACATTTTTTTCCTGCTTTCCCCTTCTGTTCCTCCTCCTTATCCTTTTCCCCATCTTGAGGTGTGTCTTCTTCATTTATCTGAAAATGATCCTTTGTCACATTTCACTTACGTGGTTCTCTCATCCCACAATGCACTTTTCCTCCTTTGAAACGCTCTTGTTCACTTTCAATGTTTTGTACTTGCCACACTGTACTGTGATTGCATGCGTGTGCTATCACCCATCTGTCTGCTGACCTCATCCATTGGTGAATATAAATATGTCACATTTCACATTTATAGCAATCAATAATCACCTCCCTGTCCCCTGCCTACTTGATTAGGATCAAGTCTAACACTTTTTAGTATCTCACATCACTCTCATTTCCTATTAGGAGATGCTTGGAGATGTGAGCCTCACACATTTATTCATAACACACGTGCTAGGGTGAGCGTTGGTTACGATGCTTTGGGGGCAGCACGTGGTTCTGAGCAGAGCTGCTGAAGCTCCTGGCGTTCCGTTTGCTCTGATGGCCATTTTAGTTTTCAGAGTTAAACAGAATTTCTCCTTGCTCAGATTTCTTCTTGCTAGGTTCAGTATGGTCTCCTTTCTTTCTGGTCAACAGAAAAATTATTCCTACTTTATTAACCTGCTCTGTCAGAGCTATTTCTGAAATTAGAACCATTAGCCTGAACTAGGATAGCTTTTCTTTCTTTTATGTTGTACACTTCTACTCAGATCCCATAAAAGTCCCATGTCAGAGAAAGGTGCTGAGCCTCACAGTGTGTTCGTATGTATTTAGAGCCTCACCTTGCTGTGGTTGGTTTAGTTAGCTAGAATTTTTGCTTTCCTGTCCAGCCTTTTGAGGACCTTCATCAGACTCCAACGTTACTCCATTTTCAGCCTCTTCCACAGGCCCCCAGGTCTGTCAAGACTAGGTGTCTGTGCCTATGCATGATCCATAATATTTGAAAGTTTCTCTGCTTGGTCTTGGGAGGTACAGGGAGAAAAAAAAATACCCTCTTTCCTCTTAGGTCAGTAGCTGGGCTTGTGAAATAAACTAACACAAGACAGATTAAGGAGAAAAACAGCGTTTATTAGCACAGGTATTGTTCATACACATGGGAGACCCCGGTGATGAGTCACTCAGAGAATGGGGATCAGAAATGAGGTTTATATAGCATCTTAACAAAGAACAATACATATGCCGAGAAGTGACAGGACAGTGGAAGAGGGGTTTGTCCTTTTAGGAGCGGCAAACTATGAAAAGGTAAATATGGGCGGAAACTAATGAAATGTAAGGGTTATTTAGTAAGGTTTGTAAGGCAGATTCCTCTTAGTGCCCATCACTGGGCTGACAGGATCTAGAATTGTCTCCTGGTGTTTTGTCCTAAGAGTTTTGCCCTTCTTGGTATGGGAAAGGGAGACATACCTTTGCAAATTTACATACTGCTTTTTGGCAAAAAAAAACAGAGGAGTAAAGAGCTTTTCTTGTATGTTTCTTCTCAATCGTCTTCAGCTCAAAATAATCCTGTTCCAAAGTGGTGTGTCTTTGAGGGTCAGATCCTGCTACTCTACAAAGGCAGAGCCCTCCGTGGTGCCTGGAGCGTTATGATGACCTCTGAGGTGGTGTGGGTGTCCGCAGACCAGCTTAGGAGGTTCTCATCTCTGACCTCACCCCTAAATCATTCTTATGTGTAATCTTATGCCCTAAGTAGATGAAAATCTCCTTTAATATAAGGCCGTGATTCGATACTGTTCAGTACTTTGCATTTTCTGTAGCACTGAGCGTGGTGCCTTGTTGATTGATGTATGGAAATAAATTGAATAATCAAGTTCTTAAGTCACCAAATAATGAAAATACTACAGATACACTTTGAAAGACCTTGCACTGAATGATCCAGAAAGTTCATCTTCAACAGTTATTTAGTTTACAAATCAGTCTCTCCGATGCTTGGATGTATCTCCTTCATTACACGTGCTACATTCTTTTCTAATGACCTGCTTATGTATCTTTACTCACAAGAACGAGAGCTTATTAAAAGTGGGAATTTGGCCAAATTCACCATCAATCACTGCAGCTAGCACTGTGCCTGGGCATTTGTAAATGCTTATTGAAGAAACAGTTCAATGAATACATGAATTGCTGTATATTCATGAATGTATGTACCCTTTTTTATTGCTATAAGGTATTGAAAAGTTATTTGAGCTTAGGTGTGAATAGTCTAAACTACCAACAGTTGAAATGGTTGTATTTTAAGACTCATGTATTTTTTTAAGTGCAAACAATGAGCACTGATATCAAATAGGATTACTTTTTAATGACTGTATCCTTTTGGGACTCTTACTGCTTTCCTAAAAGATTGTTTTACTATAAACATGAAAAAAACGTATCCTGTAATATCCTAAACAGCATGCTAATACAAAATTACAGATTTGAATTTGAACAAAGTAGACTTATAGTTATAGAACATATATGTATGTAGGTATATATAGATGTATATATGATATAAAACATTTTACACTTTCAAGTAATTTTTTTAAGATTTTATTTTCTTAGAAATTTATAAAAAATATTAGTAAATAAGTCAACTAAATACTGTGGTAGACTTAAAAGTATCGAAACTGCTTTGGACTAATCGTCTATTTATTATTTGTTTTTCTTCGTTTGTACTTACTCATTTTCACATCAGTTCCTTCTGTTTCTAGGTAACCCACATCATATTTTGTCAATGAGGATGTCCTCACACTCATGTTATGTGATATGACAATACTCTTAGAAGAGATAGTCATTTCTTTAATACTGATCAATAAAGACATGTTGCAGTTTTAAAACTAGTGATTTTTCCACAAATAATGCTTCCTTTTTTTTTTTTTTCTCCAGTACTTCTGAAATCCCTCAGTTCCGGCTGCCGTATGATGTAGTGAATTTTGAGATTGAGCTTATGAAGGACCTTGGTGTAAAGGTAAGTGAAAAACAGAATGCTTAACATGTTTATTGCTCCAAAAGAAAGAAGTATGCTCTACACTAAAGATTAGCAGCAAAATGTCACACACTTTAGGAAAGAACAATTAAAAGCTACACCAGGCAGAAGCAGAAAGATGCTTCTCCTTGCTTAGGGCATTTGTCTGTCTGCTGTCTGAATGCCACTAGCCTGGAAAAGGGCAATCAATAGTTCTCATCTGGCACGCCTGCATGTGATTAATTGTCTGTAAGAAACAAATTCCTAAATTGCTTTAGGGGTTCAGTGCAGCTAATAGAAGGATTTGGTTTCTTTAATCATGTTTTTTCCATGCAACTTGTGTGCACTCTGAAACATTTGTATTTCACAATTTGGAACATAATTTCTTACAGAGGTTTATTTTATTATATGCATAATGTCCAAGTATTAATGTGCTAATTCTTTCTCCACATAAACAGTAAATCAGCAAGGTAGAAAGCAACAGCTTTGTATCTGTGTAATGTGAAATAAATATTGTGTTGTTCTTGTAAACATGGTCAAAAATTAATACATTTTATTTTTAGAATATAGTTTTAGATAGTCCGGTTCTTTTGTATAATTTAAAAATATCATACTCTGCGCTTCACTTGAACATATTGCTCATTTTGTTTCAAAAATTACCTTTCCATAGTAGATAAAAATAATAGATCAACAAAGTACTATGATTTATGTAATACATTATTTTAAGTACACATAGAAGTTCTTTTGAAAAACGATTAAAAAACTACTCATGGCTCTTGGGTTTAGAAATAAAAATTAAAATAATCAATAAAAGGGAAGCACTCAGAACAATATTTTTTTGCTTTTACATCTGTAATTACATTTTATCTGGCAGTGGTTGGGTGATGGAACATTTACACAAAATCCCTAAACAAAAAATCTTATAGCAAGTACTCATACTACATGTACAAAAATTTATGAAAATTCAGCATTCGGAAAAAATGTTCAAGATAGATTTAAGGGTGATTATTTGCTTTATAAAAATATATTCTGAGAACATTTTGAATATATTTTTATAAAGCAAATAATGTTCTCCTAGAACAGTCTACTCAAGCAATAGAAATAAGAGCAAGAATAAACAAATGGGACCTAATGAAACTTACAAGCTTCTGCACAGCAAAGGAAACCAGAAGTAAAAAAAAAAAAAAAAAACAGCCTACGGAATGGGAGAAAATTTTTGCAAATGAAACCGACAAAGGCTTCATCTCCAGAATATATAAGCAGCTCATATGACTTAATAAGAAAAAAAAAAACCCAATCCAAAAATGGGCAGAAGACCTAAACAAGCAATTCTCCAAGGAAGACATACAAATGATCAAAAAGCACATGAAAAAATGCTCAATATCACTAATTATCAGAGAAATGCAAATCAAAACTACAGTGAAGTATCATCTCACACCAGTCAGAATGGCCATCATTCAAAAGTCCACAAATGACAAATGCTGGAGAGGCTGTGGAGAAAGGGGAACCCTCCCACACTGCTGGTGGGAATGCAATTTGGTGCAGCCACTGTGGAAAACAGTATTGAGATTCCTCAAAAGACTAGGAATAGACTTACCATATGACCCAGGAATCCTGCTCCTGGGCATATATCCAGAAAGAACCCTACTTCAGGATGACACCTGCACCCCAATGTTCATAGGAGCACTATTTACAATAGCCAAGACATGATAGCATAAATGTCTATCAACAGATGACTGGATAAAGAAGATGTGGTATATTTATACAGTGGAATACTACTCATCCTTAAAAACCAACAACATAACACCATTTGCAGCAACATGGTTGTTCCTGGAGAATGTCATTCTAAGTGAAGTAAGCCAGAAGGAGAAAGAAAAATACCATATGAGATCGCTCATATATGGAATCTAAAACAAACAAACAAACAAACACAAACAAAACATAAATACAAAACAGAAACAGACTCATAGACATAGAATACAGACTTGTGGTTGCCAAGGGGGTGGGGGGTGGGAAGGGATAGACTGGGATTTCAAAATGTAGAACAGATAAAAAAGATTGTATTATATAGCACAGGGAAATATATACAAGATCTTATGGTAGCTCACAGAGAAAAAAATGTGACAATGAATATATATATGTTCATGTATAACTGGAAAATTGTGCTCTACACTGGGATTTGACACAACATTGTAAAATTATTAATCAATAAAAATGTTTATATATATATATATATATATATTCTGAAAAGTTCCTTAAGTATCTTTTATTTTGAGTACAAGTTCTTGCCTAAATCTCATTAAATAAGGAAATGATTATTGAAACTTCAAAGTAATGTAGTAGGTGATGCTTCCAACTGACGATGAATCAGAAATTGAAGACACTTCTAAATTCATCTTATAAGCAATTGCAACATTACATTCAATTCTTACAGTACAAGGTATATTGCATAAATCAGAGTATACCCATTGCTCTTATAAGGAAACTCATCAAGACATAATAGAGGTCGATGAACTGAGTGCTAGAAAATGTACATTTCACCTCTAATCATGCTTTCTAATTTTATAGTCAGATAACCTTGACAGTCAGTTAGTGTGCCTAGCCTTGGTCAATATTTGTTCAAAGGTAAAAGTATGCCACTACCATTTGTGTAAAGTATAAACATACCTGCTTACATCTGCTTAGAATAGCTCTGGAAATATCTAAGAATCTGATTGTATAAGTTGCCTTTGGGAAGGTGTAGGAAGGGGTTTATCACCATTATGCACATTTGAATTTTAAACCTTATGAATTTATTATGTTATCAAGAAAAAAATAGAACCTAGGTTAAGGAGAAGGTTAATACTGTCTTGTCCATCCCTCAGGTTGTTTTAAAAATGTGAAGGAAATCAAGTATTCAAACTTGCTTTGTAAATGATACATTCTGTAGACAATTTTGAGAGAGACAGCAATGAGACTCTTCTTCAGCTTTGAGGGTTTGCATCCACTGATGAAGTACCTGCATCTTTTATGATATACTAACTTTATTCTTGAATGGATATTTTTTAAGTGTTCTACACTTGTTACTACCTTTCCCTCACCGCTAGATTCTTCTTGTAACCTGCGTTCTGTTTTTACCTCTCAACTAACATTATATAAAGTCAACAATAATTTCCTAACAATGAAATGAGTTTTTCCCTGGGTTCACACTGCTGGCTTCTGTGCAGTGTGTGATGTATTCTATGCATATCTGTATAGCTTTCATGATCTAGCATTCTCTTGGTTATTATCTGATTTTTTTTCCTTTTTTTCTCTTTCTAATAGGTTTATTTCATTTATTCAATAAATAATTATTGAGGATTTACTACTGCCAAGTAGTTTGCTAAAGACTAGTCTAGAACCATCTTTTGAACTCCAGTCCTATATTAAATAGTTTAGTGGGCACATCTATTATCCAAATAACATCATGCTCATCATATCCAGACTTCGTTTAATTCTCTTCCTTCCCAACTATGTTCTTCAGCTAAATTTCTTGTTGAATAACTTCAGTTTATTTTGTATCTAATAACTTGACAGATTAGTTCTTATTAATTCTAAAATGAATTTTTTCCAGTCAAATATTGTGTCACAAGAAACCTATTTGTACAGTATGTAGTACATACATTTTTTCTTCCACTATTTTGTTGTCTGGAATCTCTAGTAGCCATAAAAGCAGTAATACCTGACACCTTTTCAGATCTATGAAATAGCAGTTTTAATCATATTGAATGAATGTTTTCTTTTTTTAGACTTAGAATTCTAAAATCTTCTGTAGTCAACTTCCGTTTTTATAAAAAAGAGGTGTTAAATTTTTAATTGCCCTTTTCAAAAATTAGGTTCAGTTAACTCCGTTAATGCATTGAATTATACTAATGTTTGCATTTCTGGAATGTATACAGTTTGCATCATGTTTTATTATATCTGTACATCTAGAACTAGCTATGTTTTCTGAGTCTTCTACAAAATTCTCTTTTGCATTCACTTACTTATGTGCTGACTATTGAAACTGGAAATTCAGCAGGGAATAGTGAAATACTATTGCTGTCTTTGTAGAGTTTGAAAGCTACTGAAAGTCTGTTTTTGTTTTGCTTTGTTTATTTTTGTTTATCGCCAAAAATTCACAAAGATAACAGTTATGCTAGCCTTATAAAAATTAAGTTCCTAGCATTTCATTACTTTCTTAAAAAGTTGTAGACCTTTATCCTACATTAAAGATATCATTATATACATGAAGACGTATTACAGTGTATAAAGAAATTTTTTGTCAAATCTCAAAGTAGATATTGTGTGGAATTTTGACTCAGAGCTTATTATAGTCAACCCTTCTGCTGAAATAATAGTAACTTGTACACTGAGCTTGATGTGGATTGAATTTTTATTCCATTGGGAAGTTTGAGTACCTAGGACTATATTCCTAAAGCCATTAAAGGAAGGTGTAGTATATGCTATAATCCACATCTAAGAAAATCGTGATAGAAAAACATTCCATATATAAAAATATGGAGGGAAGGAACAAAAACACAAACAAAATGAACACAATGTGACTTTTCTAGAATCATACATATTTAACAAATAATATTAGATTTCGTAGTATGTCAGCCACAATTGTCAGATAATACTAGTTTTAGTTAAGTTTTACACATCTTGGTCTGATTTCCCAAGGCATACTGTAAGCAGAATTTTAACTTGTTTGTCAAAGGATCTTTCTCCTTGTTCTTTCAGAGGGTGGGTTATTGGTTTGATGGCAAGTGTTTGGGGGTTCGAGGCTGTTAGAAAAGGGAAGCATGACTAGATTCCTCAGCACAGACAGGGAAGAGCCCTCGTGCTCGTCACTCCAGTGATTAATGTTGTTGCTGCTCTGTTCTCTTTTGCACCTGGGAGCTACTTACTGCACAGTGATAGTTACTCTCCCCCTCCCCCACAATAGCTGTCCACAGCGTAGCAAAGTCTGGCTGGTCCCAGTCCCAGGATATTAACACCACGAGTCATGCTACTTGTCTTTCCAGTTTCTGTTGCACAAAAGTATAATTCAAATTTTTTCCTTCCTTAGTTGCACACTATTACCTGCTAGGATGGAAACAGACTGCAGAAATGCAAAGTGTCTGTCCATCTTTTCTGTGTATTGCAAACTCAGTGGCATGTTCACTCTACTAGGGTGGAAAGATTGGAATATTTTCATTCCCGTTTGATAAATCACATGATGCCACTACTCAGCTAAACTACACAGAGCACACGCACTTACATACACATATTGCATGTACTCACATGTACACACATGCCCACAACAGCACCTCAAGATGGATGGGAGCTCTTTCTTCAGTCTTTTTGCTGAGTCATTGAATAAATCAGACCTATATTCTGAGCATCACCTTCTCTGATGAACACATTGGCAGGGCAATCCACTGCTCAACTTTGGAAATTGCATTCTTATTCAGTTTCCTAAAATTTTATTTAGAATATCTGGACCTATAATTTTCATTTATGCCTAACCTTCATTATATATTGTTATTGAGATTATTTCATAAAATAAGCACTAGAGCTTTCTTTCTTTATGATTAAAAATTAGTTTAATTTTAAAACATCTATTTGAAAAATTAGAGTAATTTATGATCCTAAAGCTTCATTATTCGATACTTGTAATAGAATCTAATTCTATTAATTCCACTACTTCTAATAGGAATATCCACTATTAGATACTTACTATTAAATGCCTTTGATAATGTGTTTACTTTAATGATCCAGTTCACTTTGTGGTATTTGATACGTTTCAGAGTTCTGGATACTAGTTATTAATCTCACCTCAGTTGTCCCCTGCTTGTTAACTTTCAATCAGTTACATTATCTGCCAATAAAATTAGAATTATTTTAGGAAAACAAAAACGTCCCTCTATGTTATATTCCAGGTCATTTTCTCCCCCTAGTTTCTTTCCCCATTCTTTGCTTTGGACTTTATACTCCAGAAACACAGCATTTCCAGTAGTTCTCCACATGCAGTGTATTGTTCTGTGCCGTTCAGGATGGTGCTGGCTCTGCCCTTCAGTCTCCTTCTAACTTCAAGAGATGTAAGAACACAGCTGTTACCAGTGCTGTTTCTGCAGTTAGACTGCATATGTGACTTTCCTAAAGGCTGTCAGAGCTCTCTTGTCCCTTAGTATCAGCACGTGTAAAACCAGGATGGTGACGCCACTTCACAAGGCCGTGGTGAGGATGAAAGGAGCCCATTTCTGCAGTGTTTCGGAGAGAGTGGTGCACTTAGTTAAGTACTCTCTGCAGGTCAGTTGCAATTGTTTTATGAATACAATGTTTTCTTGCTCTTTGAAGCAGTTTAGAGACTTTTGTTCTTAGGAACACGTTGCCTTGAACCCCCCCAAAACTACCACGCATTTTGCTTTCTTCTTTATGGTGGTAAATGGGTGTAAAACTGCAGCAAAATCTTTTACTTTGGGGAGTACGTGCTGGCGCATCCCTGACAAGCAGGCTCTTCCACTTGGCTCGGGTGGGTGGTCCCTGATCTCCGTAGGCTTCTTCGTCTGCCCCCTGGGGTGCACGCGTCTGCAGGGCTCTGCCCTACCGGCTGCCTCGTGCTTCTGCTGTCCGGTCTGCATGGTGTGCTCAGGGCAATGGGTCACTATGATGTTCTGAGCTCTCGCCAGGGCACTTTAGATTATGTATGTGACTGCAGAAGAGAGTGGACGCGTTCCTGAGCAACCCTGTGAGTGAACGTCCTTACCTCTCCGCCGTGAGTGAGCACTGTTTCTGATCCAGCACGGGATGAGAGGCGTGCGCCCGCCGAGTCCGAGGCCCTTTGCCGCGCGCCTGTGGACGCGGCGGCCTGCGCTGGAAGTACCGCCGCGGCCGTCACGGGAACGGCAGGCAGGGCTGCCCCTGGGTCAAGCCTGCAGCAGGTTGTAGTCAGACTGCAGGAATCATTTGGTCTCAGCAGGACCGGACTGGAGAATCAGACAGAAGCATAACATGGACCACCTCCATCTCTCCGTCCCCATCCACCCTAGGCTGTGATACTGTGTGTGATTTACTCCCTCGACCACGGTTTGGAAGTTGCCTGGCCTTCCCAGCTATAACAGCTAGAATGGCTCTTACTTCGCAGGCCAGAGACCCAGTGTGGGATTGCTTCGATGGCAGTAGAGCAATTTTGATTATGCACTTGGAGACTTGGGAATAACTGCTAGCTGGGTCTGAGATCCCCTCGGGCCTATTGTGAACCAGACTTTACCCAGGCTCCATTTTTCACCTGGTCTCTGTACGTCCCTGCTCCTCGGGTATCGATGTCAGGGAAGAACCTGTGTCCGGTGTCCTTGAAATGTGTGATCCCCCTTCCCCGGTGCACGGTCTCCTGGGTAAATGGCCGTCGTTCCGTCTGGGGGAAGGAGCAGAAGAATCATTACAGTGTTGACTTGCCGGGTGTTACAGGGTCTTTCTTCCCGGGGACCTGACCGCCTCTTCCGTCAGCAGGTTCAAGATCAGAAAATTGGCTCATGTCCGAGAACTGAGCAAAGTACTGTGACTTTTAATAGGAGTGCCTACCCTCTGACTCCTGGCTTTATTCATCTTCCCTGGACAATGGCTTCTATCAGAATCCTATCTATTTTTTTAAAAAGGTTTTATTGAAATCCCTCTACCTCTCTTTTTTCTCATTGGTATGACTTTAGCCAAAATGAATCTGTCCATCCTCTGAGCTCTTCTAGACGTGTGCTGAACATATTATATTATATTTATTTATGCACATCTTCTGCACAGATCTTGACTGTGCATGGATGCAGAAACTGTCTCATTTATCATTTTATTGTTTAAAATGAACAGCATCGTGCCTTGAACATATTAATTAAGCTATGAAAGTTTACTGACTTTGGTTTTAAATACACTTACCTTTTTTCTGCTACTTAATTCAAATACATTTAGTCCTTAAGTAAAACATATGTGTTCTATTTATACACTATTTTGTATATGTAAGCCGATATACTAAAAGACAAAAACTTCTGTGTATATGGAATTACGTATGTGGGTATATGTGTATCGAATTTTTGTTATTTTTGAAGTTGAAGATTCAGGTTTTAATTAATTGAATGCCAAAATATAGCTACTCAAAGGTTTTTTTGGTTTTTGGTTTTTTTTTTTTTTACAGATAATTTGTGGTAAAAGCCTTT
This sequence comes from Vicugna pacos, assembly GCF_048564905.1. Lineage (NCBI taxonomy): Eukaryota > Metazoa > Chordata > Mammalia > Artiodactyla > Camelidae > Vicugna > Vicugna pacos. Next base: position 71,674,775 of record NC_132995.1, read on the forward strand.
CAGCGAATGAAATTACTCTAAGCGCTTTGAAAGAAGAAGGGTACAAAGCCGCCTTCATCGGGATAGGTGAGTAGCTTACCTTTAGATATTTTTCTTTATGGTATTTTTTTTACTTCCTGTCAATGCCCAGGACAATAACTACCTTTAGGCATTTTCATGGTAGATGTTGTATCTCATTCAGGGAAGAGCTAGAAGAAATGAATGGCCAAAGAAAACTTTCTCTTTCATAACTGGTTGTCGTGCCTCACCTCATTATGGATTAACTTTGGCAAGACAGTTTTGTCTCCCCATCCTCTCACAGTACTCTCATCACAGTGAACATCTAAGAAGCAGAATGTTTTCAAGTCACAGCACAGAAGCTTGGAATTTGGGCTCAGAAATAGCTCGATGCTGTAGCTTTCTCTTCATGATAAAACAAATCGGTTAAGTTGATATTAAGGGATAGAATTGGCTCATTTTCTTTTTCTATTCTTTTTTTCTCAATATTTCCTAAAGACTTTTCATATTTGGCTGAATTTTAAAGATGTTCAGCCATGGTTCTGAAAGTCACGCGGACAGTGTATAGCTGCCAGGGCAATTCATGTCTCTTACAGTTCCATGTTTTGCCTAAATATCCCACAGGGATTGACTTTGCTAGCATTATCCCTTCCCACTTACTGTATACTGAGGGGCCAGAGAGAGCAGTTGATTTGACTTAGTCTCTGTCTCATGAACTTTGGACTTGTTCTCTCGTATGACCATATACTGTGAACAGTTACGGCGTAGACACTGAGTAAGTCCACCCCCACGTCTTTCAGTTTGTCTGTCTCCTCTCTAGTTCACACTCTTGGAATGTGAATGTCTAATGAAACTACACAGACGTGAAAACTGGTCCATCTCTAAGTCATCACACGCTGGGTAACGCTTGTTTTTGAGCTGCCCTTTTTCATGGTGTTTCCAGAGTAAAGTCATCAGGAATGCTTCCAACCCCTACCAAGTTTTTCTTACCAGGATGCTGTGTATTCTTTGACTAGATAATTGTTACCAAGTCTAAGACCATCTCTGTCACTCCCTTTATTTAGATGAAAAATTATGGAGAGGAAAATAAATTCCACTGTTTTCTAGCTCCTCAATGTCTACATTGAATCTCTTTTCTTCCAAAAACTTGAGTACCACAGTCGTCGGTATTTCCCTGCATTCTGAGTACAATAATCATGTGTAGATAAGAATAGGAAAATGTCTGTTACTTTCCGTAGGTTTCATTTTTAGCAGCACTATACCTGACTTAAGTCTTACTGTTCAACATTACATTTGTACTGAGAATTTTACGTGAAGAAATATGGCGAGTATCTTTCAAGTGTATCCTACTAATACCAGCAATTTTGGGTAATATTCTCAACAAACGCTAATTAAAAAATGCTTGGTCAATAAATCAATGAAAAATTTAGGCAGGCAGTGGGTCTGAAATGTTGGTAATGTTTTCAAATGGCTATTTGAAATTCACCATTGTGGCTTTCTACAGCAGGTTATGTAAAATATACGTTTTCCATTAAGGGAGTTGTATATGCTAATGAAGTTTCCTCTATCTCAATGAACTTTGTCTACAAAGAATCTGTGCTGAAGAGATAGGGACCAAATAAATAAGCCTTACATTGAAATATCTTCAAAGTAATTGCACGAGAAGCAAATTATAACAAAAATTTGAAAGAGTTGATTGTTTTATCACTTTGAGTGGTTTCAGCCGCAGTATCTTCCATCTGCAAGAATCAATAATGTTTCAGAGTTTCCTTTTATTTCATTCAGTCCCCTAACGTATGTTACTGAACGGTGCTACCCCCCTTCGCAATACTCCACGTGACTCTGCCCCGAGGTGTGAATACAGCATTTTAAATGTGCAGCCCTTTCATGTTTATGTCGTTGTGCGCTTTCATGCTGAGAAGTGAATCTTTTGACATTTCGGTGCAGTGATGTGTGGAATGCAGTTGTGTGCTATTTCAGTGTTGCGTATGAAATATATACAAGAAAGTTTCATCTTGTCAGAAAAAAAAAAAAAAAGCTGTCTGTAGAAGACAAGTAGCCTGATCCTCCAGGAAATATCCATTTGACATTCCTGATCGCCGAGCTGGGAATTTACGACCTTTCTGTTACCGTGTAACTGCCTGTTCCCCGGACAGCCTCACGTCCTTATGTGCTTTTGTTCCATAACAATGCTTCTTTATGGCAATTAAACCTCACTCACCTTGTGTATCACCTTTTCCCACTCAGTTTAGAGGAGTAAATTTTGGAATAGGAATTCTGTATTATTTAGGATGTAGGTTTGGCCACTTAAAGAAAGGAAAATAATGGAGGCTTACACAAGATATGCATTTAGTTCTCCCTGGTTTTAACGATATGAGCCATCTGCAACGTCTGATTTCGATCTTCCGTTCATTGGTGGCCAGTGTTTCCACATTCCTGCTAACAAAAACTGGAAATAGGGAAGGGAGTTCCCTTTCTTTTAAGTTGACGGCCCAGAAGTTGCACATATCACTTCTGTTTTTACCTTATCGTCTGCATCCTGGTGACGTAAACATACCTGGTATCAAAGGGTGCTGGGAAATACAGCCTTTAGCTGGGTGGACCTAATGCTCCGTTAAACTTCTATTCCTTTAAAGAAAGGGGGATGGTAAATACACAGAGAGGGAAAAAATAAAATTCTCTGCTGTGGATGTGTATCATCATTTGTGTTTGACACATGGAATCCTTATTGAGGGAAATTAGTAAAGGAGTTAATAGTAGAGAAGACACTCTGAGAACTTAGGGCGTACATGTTGGTTACATAGGTTACTTAACGGTCGTGGAACGTTTTCTCTTTCCGTAGTTGGGAATACCATATTATAGATCGTCTATATTTGTAACTACTGTCTCATTCTATGTTAGTGTGACTAAAAGAAAAAGTACTTTTTTAAAATTAAATATAACTTATTAAAGATAGCTTGATAAATCCATTGCATTAATAGAAGTGCATTCTCATGTTTTCTGATTTTTAATACTGTGTGTGATCTTGCTGGTGAGAAGCTGGTCACTTTTAGGTTTTTCCCTAACTAATTCAAACAGAATCCGTTAAGAAAGTTATCTTGTTGTGTATACGTCACGGTGAGATGGAAGGAGTTATGTCTCTTTACCTGTGAGACGTTTCGTTTCTTCCAAGTGAAATAAACGTAGGGTAACACTCTGGGTCTTACTCAAACTGCACTAAGTTGTCTTTGAGATACTTGGTATTTTTTTAAGAGCCCTAAAATGTTGGTATTGTTATTGAGATAAAAGCACCAGCACAGTGTGTCACTGTCACTGTTCAAAAATAGAGTTAGAACATCCAACTGCATAAGGTTTTTTCAGAGTATTGGTTGCCTCTCTTTGGATGGTGTTGAAATCAGTATTATGGACTGCAGCTATCATTACTTTTTTATTATTAAAAAGTGAGCACAAAGAATAGAAAATATCAAAGTGTGTCGTGCGTTGTTAAACGTTATTGCGTGAAAATGCTTTCCCATTGTGTATGCTTTTGTCTCGGGTGTGTGTACTTGCATATGCATACCGCATTATGTGGAAAATGTATTTTAAGATGTGGCTTAACAGGCAGTGCTTGAAAGCCGCTGCTATAGTTGCAAAGACCCTCAAGTAGTTGCCTTTTTCCCGTAGCAAGCTGAACACCTTGCAGTAAGTAGCCGTTGAGTGAATTCAGTAAGTACTGAGTGACCACAGTGTTCCAGGCACAGTTCTAAGAATTAACATATAAAGATACCTGAGTTCAGGTTTTAGCTTATTTTAATTTGAGTCAGAAAAATCGTAAGAGATTCAAACAGAACAATCATATCTTACAGCTTATGGAGTGAGATGTGGTAGGATGCGCTGAGCATGAGTACAGTACAGTTTGTTTGGTAAGTTCTTTGGATGATTATGTTCTAGAGACAATTTAAGCACCACTGTTCTAGATCAGTGAAGAGCTGAACCCTTAATCTTTGCTTCAAAGAACCTATTTCTCTTCTCTCTTATGATCATCCATTTGTTTTCAATTTTAATTTTTTAGTGAAGTATAGTCAGTTTACAATTGAGTTCATTTCTGGTTACAGCATGGTCATTCAGTTATACATATATATGTGTATATACATATATATATATATTCCTTTTCATATTCTTTTCCATTGTAGGTTATTATAAGATATTGGATATAGTTCCCTGTGCTATATAGTAGGACCTTGCTGTTTATCTGTTTTGTATACAGTAGTTAGTATCTGCACATCCCGAGTTCAGGATTTGATGTGCATTTTATGGTAATTTACCTCTTATATTCTCACGAAACATGGCAGTGATGAAAAGGCTAAACAAGCATGTGAGGGAAAGAACATCCACTAAGATACCCGCAGAAAAATGGTGATGCTTTCTGTATTCTTCTGACAACATACTTTTTCCTGGATTTTTGTTTTTAATACTTGGGGGAGAGGGGGAATTACAGGGTAAGTAGCAGTGAAATCTCTTACTCAGTCACAGTGGAGACAGGGAGCAGAGACTGAGACTTCTCTTGAATTCACGTTTCACCACCGCCGTTCCCCTCCCTTCATGCCACTGGCCTCCTAACTAGTGCCCCGGGCCACTGTTAGCCACACAACAGGAATAATGATCTTTCTAAACTTAGATCTCATCATGCCATTCCCTCACTAAAACCTCCTCCCTCTTCCCCCACCCCTCCCCTAGAGCTCCCTATTTCCTTCAGAAAACAGAAAAAAACTTTCAAAAATAAGACTTACAAGGCCCTTCATGATTTACTCACAGCCACCGTCTTTAGACGCCTACCCATTAAATTGTGTTTCAGATATTTGTTTTATCTCATCTCAATTTTTTAAACTCAGTTTTTGTACCTGGTATTGCCTGGACCTAGACCTGTCATTCTTTTCAAATTTAAGTGTTTACGTGTCCTTTTATCTGCTTCATGTAATTCTCTCGACTTGTCATGATCCACTCCCAACCTTCACTCTTCAACCTGGGTGAATGAAGCCACTTCCTCCCCACTGATCACCACACCGTTAGGTCCCTGTTCCCTTTCTGGATGTCCATACTGGATTTTGTACTCTGTTTTCAGCACCTATTTCCATGTATTATAACTGACTGGTCACACGTTTGTTTTTGCCACTAGAAGATAAGCTCTTGCCGGGTGAAGATTCTGTCTGCCTTATTCATTGATGAATCTTCAGTATCTAACATAGTTCCTGGCACAGAGTAGGAACTCTGTATTTTCAAATTATGATTTTAATGCAAATGTTTTGATTATTTGCCCAAGTAAATTGATAGGATGTTAAAAAATGTTGGCCATTTTGGGAGTATTACAATATGGATGAAACACAAGGGGAAATAGCTATCACATTATTTTAAAATTGTTGTTACACTGTAAATGAAATAAACAAGCAGGAGTAGTGACGTTAGTGGCGGTGATACTGCTAGTAGCAGAGGCGTTAGCTAAAACATTCCACTCTCCAGTTTTAATATAATCTATGTCATTAACTTTTAAAATGGCCCCTGAGGTAGATATTATTAACTCTATTTATGGATAAGAAAATTAAGATTAAGGAAAGTTAAAGAAAACTAGTAAAGAGCAGCCAAAACATGGAAGGTGAGTTTTATAGATAATGTAGGAAAAATGTAATAAATGCAAACATCCACACTTAAGCATAAGCTGCTACAGACACAATGACTGAAAACCAGCCAGTCAGCTGAGGACACCTGGCTCCGTTAGAGTCCAAATTAATGATCTTGAATATGGGACCTCGTACTCTGCAAGAATTAGGCTTTGTATTTAGCCTCACTTTTCTCATTGTTGCTACCAATTGGTTTTCTTCCATTTCCATCAGAAAAGAATATTTTTTAAATGTGATGATTCCCAAATATTATAACAGCTGAAGAAGAGCTAATTACAATTAAGAAAATCCATTGAGAGACTGTGGTATTAAATCTGCTACAGTGTGGCCTTTAGTTAAATCTCTTGTGCCTCCTTAGAGCCAGAATTCTTCACTGCAAAAATTATTCTTAATTAGCTTCCTAAGAAGGAGTTTCTAAGTTGTACACAGCCGTGTATACTTCCTATTCATTTAGAAGAAAATGAGATTTTTAGACCACCTACTTTACTTCTGTCCACAGATAGAAACTGAAGTTGTTTAAAAATTATGCACAGTTCTGAATAGATTAATTTAAAATAATAAACCTGACTTAATTGCAAGCAAAAAAGGCATGGATATTTAGCGAATGCACTTTTTAAAAAAATTTGTAATAATGTCTAATTTAGTGTCACTTGTAAGTACTCAGGTATAATTGTAAGATGGCTCCCAAGAATTCAGAAATGAGGGAAATAGAATTCCCGCTGAGAGTTCATTAAATCATCACTTAATGAGTTCAAGCAAAGCCCCCCAGAAGGAGATAAAATAGATGTAGGGCAATTAGCCTTTGATCATATTAACATATCTATAGAAATTGCATCTTAATCTGCAGAAGCAGGTAATAGGGGCTGGTCACCTTTACAAATGTAGAAAGAGGGGAAAAAGAATGAGGAAATATTGGCAGTGTCTCTTTAAAGCCACCTGAATCAATGGATGGACCTGGAGTTATTTGAGCCCTTATCATGAAGATATATATGTAAGTATGTTTTTAAGACCTCTAAATCTCCTCGTTTTGATTCCAAGTCCACCAAACTGGCACTGAGTCCAACACAGTTTGATTGTATTAGGAGACCATGCTTATCATGTCAGGAAGAGTAATCGTGGTCCCTAGGATGGTTATCTTTGTTGCCCAGAATCGCTGCTTCTCTGAGTAATATGGTACTCTATTCTGAAGAACTCTCTCCCTGAGGTAACACTTCTCAGAAACAAGCTCTGCATGTCTCAGATACGTTTTGTGACTGTCACTGCATTCAGAATAAGTCAAATTTCCTTAGTATGACTTTCAACTGGCTACCATAGTTCTCCAGATATACCCCTTTTGCCTTAAAAATATACCCCTTGTAGATCTCTCCTTCCACCAGTTCTCTAGCCATTACTCAGAACTAACCTGTTCTCTCCCGCCCATCATGCCTTGTCTCATGCTCTTTCCTTTACTGAGAAAAAATGTTCCGTCTGTCCCCATACGGTAAAGTCAATGCTTATAATATTCATCTCGGATGCTCCTTCCTATGTGAGGCTTTCATACTCATCCTGCTGAGATAAGTCTTTATTCTGTGTTCACACGTAGTAAAAGGTTTTATATGTCATTTATAGGACTGACTGTAGTTTTCTTATTATTATTTTTGGTTGTGTGCGTATATCCATTCCCCTGCCCCACATAGACAGACAATATTAAAAACCTGTGAGAGCTGAGATTGGCTTTTTAAATCTTTGTATTCTACAATTTTAGCACATTTCTTGATATATAGTGTATCAATAAAGTCTTTATTTTATTGTTTTTCCTTTTTATTCTTTTTATCACTGAGTAGTATTCCATTATATAAGTATACCACATCTTCTTTATCCAGTCCTCTGTGGATGGGCATTTAGGTTGCTTCCACGTCTTAGCTATTGTAAGCAGTGCTGCTGTGAACATTGGGGTGCAAGCATGTTTTTGAATAAAAATTCCCTCTCGATGAATGAGCTCATTTACAAAACAGAAACAGCTTCACAGACATAGTAAATAGTCCTGTGATTACCAGGGGAAAGGCTGTGGGAAGGGATAAATTTGGGAGTTTGAGATTTGCAAATGTTAACCACTATATATATAAAAACATAAAAAAACAGATTTCTTCTGTATAGCACAGGGAACTATATTCAATATTTTGTAATGACTTTTAATGAAAAAGAATATGAAAATGAATATGTGTGTGTATATAAATATATATATACACACACATGACTGGGACATTTTGCTGTTCACCAAAAATTGACACATTGTAACTGACCATACTTCAATAAAAATAAATAAATAAATAAATAAATAAATAAATAAATAAATAAATAAGTTTTTTGAAGTAAAATAATTGGAATAATGACAAGAAAAGAGAAAAAAAGGAAAACTGAAAAACAACATCATAACTTCTTGAGAAGTTTGAAACTATACTTGATCAAGTAGGCGTTATAAAAGTCACATACTTTCTGAGCATCTTCTTTTTTTGAAAAAATGCAAAGACATGTTCACGTTTTAGATTACTCGTTCAAAGGCAGTACGTTTAAAATTCTAAATGTTATTGTTGTCATTCTTACATATACACCTTATCATTACAAGTATTAAGTATCACACTGCTATGTTGAATATTAGGTATTTTCTTCGAGCATATCGGGTAAAGGCAAAGCTATTTGCTTGAGGGTATTTAATAAGTGCAAGATGGTTATACAGCAAAATCTTTTAAAAAATGATTTTTTTCTGCTGGTAGAATCCCTGGAATATTGTAAATGTTCAATAAATATCTATTGAATTAACTATTTAGTTAGTCAGTTAAAATATATCTATTTCTTCCATATTGCAGTCAGAATGAACTAATTTATTTAGCAAGGGGGTTATTTTAAAATATTCTGTAGTACATGTTCTTTTTATTAAAAATTTATAAAAGAGGGTAAGTTATATTTTAAAATACTTAACAATTATCTTCTTTGGATTTCTTTTGATAAAGACATAGAGGGATTTCTATTATATTTCTAGATTTATTTTATAGAATGAAAATGTATTTCACTTACAGTAGTTGCTAAAATGAGAGAAGCATATTGTTAAAGCACTGTTGTTTTTAGCTGTTCCCAGTGGTTTATGGATGATGGTTACATTTTTTGACGGGTAAAAATCGTCATCCGCACTTGGAAGGGGTTGTTATCGAACATACACTTCAGGCATCATGGTGGGTTTTTTTTTTTTAAAGTAGCAATCATCCTATAGGTATGGGTTGTCCTCCAGAGGTAGAATGTTGATGTTGAAGGATAAGCTTTATTTTAATTAACAAAATTAAAAGTCACTGAGGTAGTGGATATTATCATAGACGCATTAAGGAATGCCACAGTACACAATCTCCATCCCCAACTGTCCAATTCAATGACTTCGTGCCTGTAATTCATGACTACCTCAAACACGTATGTGCAAACATCGATGGTTTCCAGTCAGGGCTAGGGCCATCCTGCTAGACAGCTTTATTCACACCACAAACCACACAGCTCTGCCGACCGTACCCTTTTGCATGTCACTCTGTGTCAAGGTTGGTAAAATACGGGAGCCCATCACACACAATGAAAGCAGAATCCGTAAGAGGGACGTGAAACTGTTACGGAAATTGCAGAAGTTGAATCAAGTTAGAGGAAACTAGGTGTTTTTCTACGCAGGCTTTAGAGTTCCTTCTAGAAATAATTTTTCTAAAGACTAGAAATGAGAAAACGTGCAGGCTAATTTGTGCCTTACTTATTATTTATTTCCTGCGTATGCAGGCCAGGTAGGCACTGTCAGCTTTGGCTAGCAGCACTGGATCACATAAACTAATATTCTTTTCATTGACATTTAAACAACTTCTTTGACATAAATGTTTAAAAGCAAGATAAGTGCTTTGAAGAGGAGACTTCCTTAAGACATTGTAATTTAAGTAATGCATCTATTTTAGAAGCAATTCAGTTGAAATTTATATCAAATCAGTTTTTCTCCAGTTCTTGTCACTGAATTGTTTAGGGAGCCTCCAGCAAAATCATGTTGTTCTAAATTCTCCAAGTCTTTATAGAGCGACACAAATTTATTTAAATAACTAAATAAAAATCAATGGGGGAGAACCTAGTTTGGCTACATTACTCTGTTTTCAACGTCTAAAACTCATATTACTTTATAATGTCATTTAAGCATACAAAGAATTAATATATGAGGAAAATAATACTGCAGTAAAGATGAATTTACTTTATTAACTCAAGTCACATAATCCTTTAAAGTATATTTTTAAGCATATTTACCATGGACATTTAAGAAAAAAATTAAAACAAAAGTTTGATTTATTTACTTTCTTATCTCTAAATATGTGAGAAACTTGTTGTGTGTTATCATCTTCTGATTAACCATGTGGTGCCACCTGGAAAGATCATGACACATCAGAGGCTCTGCTCACACCTCCCCTCCCAAACACAAACTTCCACGGCAGAAAATGAACAGATGTTCACTTTGCTTTTTTTGTTACTGAGATAAATTGTGCATGCAGCTCTTAATTCATAAGTTAAATTTGGAGAAGATGTTGAATATTGGGTTAATCAGTCAAAGATTATGTGAATACATCCAGTTTAGTGGAAAGAAGTCATATTAAATTGGAGAGTTGCTTCCTTGACGTTTGAAGTTCTTATTTTGTACTTCTGCTCTTTCTTTTTTTATACACACGCAGGCTTTGTTTGTTGAACCCTAATATCTATTTTACTGATAAATTTATCAGTGTTAGAATAGTGTGTTTTAAAATTGACTCCAATTTAATATCTCTATGTTCGCTTCCTTTTTATTGAAAGAAAACCGTCTTTCTTTTGTAACTTAGAAAGACCATATCATATATAGTCAGGGGATTTTCTGCTGTTTTTATTCCTTTAATCTAAGCATTGGCTGATTATGTTTCAAAGTATATTATGAAACTTCTGCCACATACGCTAAGGATTATAGATTGCAAAATAAATTTAAAGGGTTATGATTCATTTAGAAAAAAACAATAAAACTACTTTAATGCAATTAATAAATAAGAATTTTGTACATATGAATGTAATAAATAGAGTTGCTAAGTTTCTTGGAGTATTGGCTATATTCCTTGCATAAATTATTTTAATTATCTTGAAGTAAGTTTGGATTGATATTTTTGATACTTCCATTTCACACATACGTAAATTGGGTCTAAAAGAAGTTGAGTAATTTTTTCAGTACTAGAACCTGAATTTGAATGGAGGTCCATCTGAAACCAAAGCCCTATTCTCAACCAATACAATAAGATGGCATTGCTCATAAGTAATGAGTTGAACTTTTTAAATACATTTTTAAAATTGTGGTAAAATATACATAGCCTAAAATTCATTGTTTTAACCATTTTTTTGCATGTACAGTTCAGTAACATTAAGGAAGTTCACCTTGTGCATCCATCACTGTTCATCCACAGAACTCTTTCCAGCAACTTTCTATTCTCCCCTTCCTCAGCCTCTTGTAGCCACCATTCTTTCTATGTCTATAAATTTGACTAGTCTAGATACCTCATCTAGGTGGAATCATACAGTATTTGTTCTTTTATGCTGGCTTTTTCAATTAATATGATGTCTTCAGTGTTTTAATGTGTGTCAGAATTTCCTTTATTTTTGAGGCTAGATAGCATTCCATTGCATACGTATACCACACTTGGGTAGCTTCCATATTTTGGCTATTGTGAATAATGCTGCTATGACCGTGGGTGTACAAATATCTCTTCAAGTCCCTGCTTTCAGTTATCTTTGGTATATACCCAGAAGTGTATATAGTAATCCTATTTTTAATTTGTGAAGGAAATGCCATGATGTTTTGCATAGTGGCTGTAACATTTTAAATTTCCAACAACAGTGCACAAGGGATCTAATCTCTCTACATCCTTGCCAACACTTGTTGTTCTCTGATTTTTTGTTAGTAGCCATCCTAATGGTTGTGAAGTGGTCTACAGCGCTTTTTGATACCTTTATTTGCAACCTGCCTGTTACCAATAGAAAGTTGCAGAGGTAATACAGAGGTAATAAATGTTAAAAATATGTAAGCAGAATTAATGAAGAGGATAGATTAGCAGATAAGAATCTCTCTGGGTAAAAATGAAATTACGTTTTATCTTTTTGATGTTATGAGGACCTCAACTGGAGTATATGCCAAAAGGATGAGAAGAGAGGGCCAAATTTAGGAAGAAGTTCAATTTAGAAGGGGCAAATTGGAGAAAGGAATATTAATTTAAATAACTTAAATATATTCTATTTGAGTTTCTAACTAGTGGGGAAAAAAAGTTTAATGAGGAGTCAGCAAAATTTTTCTCTAAAAATCACACAGCAAATATTTTAGGTTTTCTGGGCCACATGGTCTCTGTTGTGACTACCTATGTGGCTTCCTCTGTAGTGCAAAGGCAGGCATAGAATGAGGTGTATGTAAACAAATCAGCACAGTGGCTGTGTGACAATAGAACCATATTGTAGGCAGAAGGCCAGATTTGGCCAGCAGATTGTAGACCAAGGAATTATGTACGATTATTAACTGCTTATAATTTCTTTTAGTTTTGAGACAATAGAAACCTTTACGTGGAAGTCTACTTGTGGTGTAAATCAAGTTAGCTTTTTTATCTGATGTCACCTCACCGGTTTTGAGAGTGCAGGCTTATTTGTGGAAAACTTTTGAGAACACCAGTGTAAGACCTGTCTTTGAAGCAGGAGATACATATACATCACTGGTTCTTTGGTGCTAGCCTTTTAAAACAGCCATTTGTAGGAGGGTCCCCACAGTCTACTGAAGCCCCTGGCTTCCTCACATCTTAGTTACTATTTTAGCAAATAGCTTCTCTGAAAGGTGTATCCAGCAATAATGTTCTTCCTGACCCCATGCCTGTATTGATTTTTAAAAACATTACCAACAAAGGGAAACCTGTTTTTCTCACATTTAATTTTTTATCCTTTTAAAATAATCTTCAGTAAATAAGTATATTCTTGGCTTCACAATCAAAGAGAAAATAAAAACACATCCATGAATTAAAGTCACAGAAGGAATTAAGTGAGAACTGAGATTAGTTGTCTATGAGGTTGTTACCTGGAGGAGGGGAATAAAAGTTACCTCAGTTCTTAGTCACTCCCGAAAATGAATTTCTGATGGGAGACAGAGAGCGTGATATACACAGATTTTATTAGTGATGTAAAAAGGTTGTAAAGCATAGTGCACCCCCGAGAATTGGGGGCTGGCCAACCCCAGAGAGGAAAAATGGCGCCGCTCCTTTGTTTTTCCTGTTTTTATATCCTGGCTTAGGGGGCATTTTCGTGATTGATTGGTTGATTCACAGCTCAGGCTCTTTGAGTGCTCCGGCTGATTGACAGCTCACGTTCCTTGTGCTCAGGCACGCCCATCTTTTTTATGCATATTTTTACCCATGATACACACAGAGAAACCTACAGGAGGGGGCTCAAACTGCAGTGTTAATTGCATTATAATGAGCATTGGGTCAAGTTAATCCGGGTCCTTTTCTCTGTTGTGCAGCCACAGCATTCTATTCTAGCTGGCTTCTTTGCTGGCCCTCATTTAGAGGAAAGTAAAAATTTTGGAGCCCCTTATCCTGAGCTCAGGCACACTGTTATTTTCTGGGTTGCTCCCCCTTGCTTCCTCTTACCTGGTACTCATTTCTATTTAACTGCTTAACAAAGTGATTGACAATTCTAAGGGTGAAATCTTAGAAACTGTGATTAGTGTTTAGTTTTATGATCAAGCTTTAATAAGTAAAATGGAAACACATACACACAATAAAAAATCTTTGCTTCTAGGCTAGGGCATGATTTATAAAATCTGTCTAATTTTCCTTTCTACTTTATTTTGTTATCTCTCTCAACTTTCCATTATAAATTTAGCCAGGAAGGAACAAAGAGCCATTCAGACCATAGTTCCTCTTATTCTTGGTACTCAGGGAAGTAGTCTGGGCATTATTTGGAACATATCTTTAAATTTTTATGAGTGTATCCATCATCTTCATACAAAAGACAAAGTGTTATGTTGCAAAGTTTATTAAAGACTATAGAAAAAGTCTAACTGGTAAATGAAAAGAGAGAAATTAAATTAAATACTGAATAAGAAGAAAAATGTGGATAGTGAATAGAATTTGTGATTTTTCTTAATTTTAAAGATAGTAAATCAGTTAGAAGTGAATTCTGTGCTAAGTGGTGGAACAAAACATGTTTTATTTCAGTTCAGAATCTGTTTGACCTACTGTGAAAATATATTGGATTCGGGACTAATTTATTCAGTTTTTGTTTTTTCTGAAACTTGGCTTAAACTAGATTTTAGTTTGCCTTTATGCTACTTAGAAAAATGCAAAAAAAAAAAAGTAAATTGAAAATCAGAATGCTAACCAAGATTAATAATGAAAAATACTATTGCATTGTTTATAAGGTGGATCAGTTATTATTATTATAAAAGAAACACTTGATGTGTATAGACTAAAGGCATCTTCTAAAGAATATCATTCTGACAGTCAGATAAATACATTATTGGAGTTGTGTGTCCATATGTATGTTTTCTTCTGCTACTGATTGTAGAAATACTGGATTAATGGGGTACTCTAGGCACAGCTGAATCATTGCTGTGCATCTGTCCTTTACCCCTTATAGTGTATTTTTGTTGGCTATTGACTAGAGCTTCTGTTGGAAAAAAATCTGGGCTATTATGTGGGATCATATGAAAACTAAAGAAGATTGAATAAGTCTCTAATGATTGGTTCAACAGTGAGGTTTCCTATTAAAGTGGTATAGATTGTAACGTATTTGTCCCTAAAGCCGTCTTAGATTTCTTTGCAGCGATTTTTCTATTATATTTAAATGTGCTCTTTTTTCTTCTATATATGTATGTGTTTATGTGTATGGAGACATACACATTATATACACACACACACACACATATGCACACGTACACACACACACATACATCATGAAACCATCCTTCTTGGTTCTTGGCAGGCTTTGGGTGGGGCTGCTTGTTCATTTTTAAATTCTCAGCTTCCAACCTTATGCAATTTAAAATCATCTTTCTGGGAAATGGAAGCTTGAGTAGGCTAGAGTAAGGAAAGAGTAATTTTGTAAAGGCAACATAATCTTAAGATTATTTTCATTCTGTTGCCCCCCCCCTTTTTTTCTGTAGAAGGAGAGTCAGAAAGCAGTCTAGGGGAAGCAACCCTAACTTGTGGATTTTAAGTGTTTTTTCCCCCCTAAGTTTCAAGACCTCCAAGAACAGGGAACAAAATAAGACAAAGATTCAAAAATGTTTTTACTCAACATCATATTGAAAATTAGTTTTGAACAGTTTAACACAGAAAGCTATAGTTTTTACTTAATGATACCCATATAACCTGAAAGTGATATTTGAAAAATCTAATTTTTATAACTTATCCTTAGAATCCAACTCTGGCATCACTTACAAAATATCAACAGACATGTGCTTAAAATAGTGACAATAATACATGTCCTTCATTCTCATCATTTTTATAATGCTAAGGCTTTCACTCCCATTATTGCTCTTATCACTTCATTTAGTTATTCATTCAGTAAACATTAGGTTCCTGATCGGTGATTAATATGTCCTTGCTATCAAGAACCTTGCAGTTTTGAGGGGAGATGGATGTACAAGCATTTCTGGATTTTCCCCAGGTAACTCTTTCTTTCTTTCCTATAATATGCAACATTGTGGCACAGCAACTAAACGTTTTACTCACTTACTTGTATGTGCTTCTGTTTATTCATCCTAGACCATCAGCCTCTATAGGAAAAACGCAGATCAAGGAACATGTGGTGGGGCAGGAGGTGAGGTGGACGCCCAGGTATAGGGAACATCGAATGTGACAGCTCCAGGCTGTTGCTGGAGCTTTCCTGGCCAGGGACATGTGCTGGCAAATAGGGTCAACTGGAGATAACAGAGTCAGAGTCTACAGATGTTGCAAATTACACATATGAGTTTAGTGTATTTCCTTTTCAGTGTAGATGATAAAGGACTGTGACAGGAGAGGCAGCAGTTAGAAAGTTTGATTTGGTGGCACTATGGAAATGGATTGGAAAGGACAAGACCAGATGCTGGAAGATTTTACATTGTGGCTATTGCAATAATTTAGGTCAACTAAAATTGAGGGTCTGAAGTGGGGCTATTGAGACCTAAGAGCAGGGAACAAATGTGAGGAAGTGCAACGGGTAAGTCTTTTGCACCTCATTAGATACAGTCAATGAAGAACAAGAGTAAGAATCAGCAAGACAGGCTAAGAATTTAAGGAATAGCTGTAAGTCAAGGATATCGTCAATGCTTCTTTTGACCAATTAGATGAATGGTGGTGACAATTACAAATAGAATAAGAGAGGGGAAGATTATGGGGTCTGATTTGACCTCTTACGTTTGAGATTCCTTGTGACATCCTGGTGGAGAGATCCTCGAAGCCCTCGGGGTGGACCTGATTAGGTCTGCTGGTCAGGTGTGCCATGTGGGCAGGAGAGGTGGATTTGCTATCACTAGCTGTATGCTCTAGCGGAAAAACTATGAGCCATAAAGCTGATCAAATTCAGTTAATATCCCACCATTCATGATTATTGGGAGTAATAAAAAATAATATGTCACTTTTTTACTGAAATTGGCGTACGGTAGGAGTAAAAAACAAATGGCAGTCATTGGTATTATCAACTTATAATGTGTATTATGTGAAGCCAGGGCATCAGTGACATTACATGTTCGTCCTTCATAGCTGCCCTTTGTGGCGTGAGAAGACTACAGCCCAGTGAAGTTGTATGACTGTCCACGCTCACAGAGCGCAATACTCAAACACACTGCGATGACTATGTTCCCATCTGACGTCTAGGGATTTTATTTCAACGTGACTTATTCATAGTGTATTCTTAGTTTTGTTATTGTCTCGTTCTTTTGACTCAAGCATATATTAGATAACTCTATGGTTAGAGGGATCTTTTGTGATAATAGAGAAAAAGTAAGGTTAGCTCACAGGAGAGTTGAACTTCTTTATCATGATGTTAGTGTTCGCTGCTGATGTGCAAAGCCAACACTCTCAAACCTGGCTCTTATTTGCGAAGGAGCTGACTTGGAATTGCTAGACGTTTGTCATAAGTTTGAAATACTAAATAATTACATGAAAAGAAAATTTGGTGTAATACATGTATATTTAGAAATAAATTGAGAAAGAAAAATTTTACTTTAAAAAACATAACCTTGGAGTCCTTAAAAAAAGCATATTACCATAACCAGAGTTAACATAGATATAGTTTATGAAATTTGTTGGTTTTTTTTCCTTAGAAACATGTTTCAACATATAAAGTGAGATATGAATTTACCAGCCTTTTCTCAATAGCCAATAAAATTCTTTTGTAAAAAGAAAAAAAATCAGTTTTGCCATAACTTGTTTCTTTTTAAGTTTGCTTCTTCCCTAGAGCATTGTTTCTGGCTTTCTGTATTTTCATTTTACTGAAATATAGTATTAGTATATGACTGAATACATTTAGAAATTCCCTTAATTTTACAACTATTAAATAGACATATCACTAAAATTAACTTTTTACCATCATTAAAGTTCAACATTGTATTCCCCTAACGTCTGGCAAAAAATATGCACTATGTATAATGGAAATGTAAAATCAATTCTCACATTCTATAAGTTTTCATGGTACAGAATAACTGAACATATGGTCTCCACTAACAATTGTAGGTTGATTGATAAAGAAAATAAGAGGACAGGGGGAAATCTTAGGCACGTCTTTGATCTCAAGGTATGTGTTTAACCTCTTGAAAAAATAAATTTGTAATAACGAGTTGCACTAAACTCTACCAAATACTTATTACTACAGACAGTGTATGTTAAATCAAACAAACAGGTCTTTTTAAACGTTAGTAATTGTTATAGTGCTAATTCTGTTTTTCTCAACTTGTTTTTGTCACTTTTTAGAATCCTGGTAACAATGTATATTAACTATTGGCATTCATTATTTGTACTCATTATTTAAAATTACACTGAGTTTATTTCTATTTTAAGAACTAATTTTCAAAAAAAAAAAGCCTAAACTTACTATTAAAATCAACTACCTTTCAGATGAAAAATGATGTATACTTTTCTTATCAAATTGGCTTTTGTGGAGAGCTCCCTTTTATTTATAGTAGGATGCTGAAAGGATTCTGGGATCCTGCGGGAATTTTTACCACATTCCTGATCATTCCATTGACCAGCATCGCTGAGTGGCAGGACAGCTAGTTAAACCAGCCTTGTTGATCACAGATGTGAGCTCCCCTCAGATGGTTACAAAGGAAATGAACTAAAATCCTAAACTAAGTCATTTAGAAAATTTTAAATGTCTTTTAAAGAGGCTAGAAAATGTTTCATGAGTCTTTTCATGCAGCTCTTTTTAGGGTTCTGAATCCAAGTTGTGGGAAGCGCCTTTGTTGAGTATTTTGAAAGAGCCTTGAAGGCACTATCAGGAATTTGATAAACTTGAGAAAAATAAGAGAAAACGATTATTCTAGCAAGTGCGCTTAAGTGTTTTTGAGAATTTTTTTTTATCTAGTGCAAATAAATCACATCTGTCCCATTGTTAATGTCAAATTTGGCATTAGCCACCAATGCCTAAGAGCTTTGCTAACATTTTTTTTGAATGCCTACTGTGGTTTAGAGGCTTTGCACATTTGACCCCGTTGCGTTTCATGCAAACCCCACTATAATCCTGGGAAGTACGTATTAATTACATCAATTTTAATGCTGAAAAAACTGTCAAGGGTAGAAAAGTGGCTTGCCAAAGACATCGAGGTTCTCAAGAACAGAAGCATGTATCCAAGCTTCGTGGGTTTCTTACCGTTCCACAGTACCCCATCCAATAATCCTGGGGCAAGTGAGGAGTGGGATGATGGCTTAAGGGAAGAGGAGAGGTGAGGAAGTTGTAGTTGTCTTAATAGGAAAATCTGAATATATTTTATGGCAAGGCAAAGAAGTAAATGGAAAACAAAAGTTTGAAACGGCACTGAAGGAGAGGTGGTGGGGGAGAACAAGGAGAGACCAGGAAAGAACAACATATGCACGTGTGTTAGTTTTTGAAATTAATAAGGATACTTTTCCTCATAGAGAGCTTAGTGAAGATGGAAAAAATTGTAAGGTGGCACTTGACAGCCAAGGGAGTGCACTTTGCTTTGGGTGGTGGTGGCAGGGGACTGGGGGAGAGAGAAAAGAGGGAACCTTACCTTCAGGAGGACACACAACAGAAGATGTTAGATGAGGAAAGGAAACTGCACAACGAAGCAGAGAAATATAGACAGAGAACATTAAATTGTTACTTAACTACTTTTACATTCATGGTAGGTCTTAACCAGTTTGCTTTTACGGGATGGAAGGAAGAAAAGAGTAAAATAAAGCATTTTATTGTAACAGAGGAATGAATAGGGATGATATGTTTATTGAATGTTAGTTTTATTTTTATTTGTATTCAAAACAAAAGTAATATCTCTTGAACTCATTACAGTAAAATAAGTTATTATTTATTACATAGAATTCTAAGAGACCTACAAAATTATTATCCCTTCAAGCATATAAAAATGAAACCAACACGCAAAGCTGGTTTGAACCAGTTTGTCCAGCTATAAGTTATACTCAGCTGTAAGAAATTAATGGCTTTGAAAAGGAGTTAATTCTATCAGGTAACTACATAACCCCATTAGTAAATTATTATGACAAATATATTATTTTCAAAAATACAAGAACAGTAGTATTTTAGCAAATTATTAGTCCTTAGCAGCAGCTTGTGTCTTGCTTGAGTTGAGTGTTGGAATCCACCACCATGCCATTACAGAGTATTACTACCAGGAAAGATGCAGGGCATTTTATAGCACAGTAAATAATCGGAGATAAATTCATCCTTAAGCATATTATGCTATTGTAGGCTAGGCTTATGCGAAAATCAGATGATCATGTGAATATACAATACTCATGTATGATGAGGAAGAAGTGGAAGAAATGGAGGTAAATGAAGAGAAAGAAACAAGAGAGCAAAATAAATTATGTGAAGTTCGATGAAGAACCACCTAACTGAGCATTCGTTCAAAAACTTGAGTTCTTACGCTGTACGCATGTATTTCAATTTTAAATAATCTAGAAAAAATAAGTTAAAAAGTGCTATTTGCTGATTTGAAAAATGAGCTAATTCATTTTAAGCCAAGCATTTAGGGCAAAATCTTAGTCAAAATAAAAAAGTATTTTCTACCAGAAACTGAATTAGCCATGTGTTAAAGAACAGTAGTTCAATATATATAGTGTGGAAAATATTTCTCATTATGGATTGATTTTTTTTCAAGAGTGTACCTTTTATTTCTCTTTAGTTTCTTAACACAAAAGACATGTGTTCTATAAATAAAAGGAATTAAGATTTTTCGGAGACAATAAATTGAGAGGTAGAATCAGAATTCCTACTTACTCACATCTCTGTGGCCTAATCTTTTTAAACTTTAACTCTTTAGAACAATACAGATAACCAAAGAATATCCATTACTGAATGTTTGGAGCAGATATCACCTGTATACTCACGCAAGAACTGTATTTTGTAATGTAACAGTGGTCATTGGAATCTTTCTCCCAAATCTCCAGAGTGTCAATTTACAAGCAGCCTATTTGGACATATCTAATTATATCAAAATTATATCTTAATTCTACCAACATTTACCATGATCTATTTTGGGAGTAAAAACCTTCCAGATTTTATAGATTCCCAGTGGTCTTTAAAATTCCCAGTCTAATTGTCATCTGGGTTTAAAATTATAGACGCCGTCAAGCAGTGAAGGTTAGGAGCAGGCAGTTCCAGGTTAGAGAGACCTGAATATAGTCCCAGTTCTGTCTCCTGTCAGCTATGTGCCCTTGAGTGAAGTCTTTAACTTCTCACTGTCTAGGTTTCCTCACCTTTCAAGTCGCGATAGTAATTTGTCTCATGGGAGTTACTCTGATGGTTGAATTAATTTAGCACAGTGCTTGGTGCCAAGGGCTCACAGGTTGTCAGTGTAATTTTCACTGAAATTATGGATTTCCCTTAGAACAAAATCCCTGTGATCATTAGGTTAAAAAAAATAGTGAGATAAGAAATTTTAAAAATTAAACAAATTAAAATTTGAGAAATAAATTTTACTTCATCAGAATTAAAACCTGCTTTTCAGATGAGATGGCAAGTCACAGATTGGGAGAAAATTTTATATTTATATGTGTATTATATATATAATATGTATAATATGTATATATTATGGCTAACAAAGGTATTTGTGTATTTCCAGAATACGCAAGAAATTTTTTATGGTATATAAGACAAACAGTCCAATTTAAAAAACGAGGCAAAAGGTTTGAACAGACTAATGAATAAATAGGACTAGCCAATAAGTATATGAAAAGATGCTAAGTGTTATTAGTCATTAGAGAAATGCAAATTCAGACCACAATGGGAAACCACTTCACACCCACTAAAATGACTAAAGTTAACAAGAGTAATAATACCGAAGATTGGCAAGGGTATAAAGCAGCTGGAACTTTCATACATTGCTGGTTGGAATGCAAAATAGACTTCGGAAAACGGTTTAGTAATTTTTTTATGAAAACATTTACCTACCCTGTGATGTATTAATGCCACTGCTAGATAGTTAACCAAGAGAAATAAACACCTGTCCACACAAAGACTCTGCCATGAATATTCATATCAGCCCAAAATGAGAAAAAGTACAACTGTCCACTAATAGCTGAATGGATTAAACAAGTTCTGGCATATTCACCAATGAAATATTACTCAGCAGTAAAAGAATTACTGATACATGAAACGAGGGATAAATCTTTACAGACATTGTATTGAACAAAAGAAATGGCAGGTACTGCTTTTAAGCGTTCAGTAGTGGGGAAGCATTTTCCTTGACTTCGTGAAGATTATAATCTCACTGGGTGCAAAGTAACATAATCACAGCACAGCGTGGTGATGTGTGTAGTGACTGGGAGATGCCCAGTTTTGTGGGGGCTTAATGGGGATCCCCAATGTTATGCATGACGCTGATGAAGTTAAATGTAAGGATACTTTATGGGGTGTGGGATGGGAGTCATGGATACTTACAAGAGGGAGTGGCATCTTTCCTGAGCTGAAAGGATGATCAAGAGGTAGCAGGAAAAGAGAAGCTGGAAAGAGGAGATTATTTCTGGCAGAAGGCTCCAGGGAACAAGTGTTCGGTGAACTAGCATTATAAATCCTGAGGACTTTGGTGCTGTGGGAGTGTGTGAATCTCTAATTGTTGAATGTCTACGTTGGAGAGTTAGGCAAGAAGCAGACCATGGAAGTCCCGCTGAGCAAGACGAGGAACTTGGGCTGTTATTCTGTTGAGTATGAAGAGTGACTGAAGGTTTTTAAGCAGCATCGTCTATGGATAGGGTATGAATCTGAGAGCAGCAAGACTGGACATGTGAGGACAAGCTGGACAGTTGTTGTACAGTGCAGTCAGGAGAGGATTACAGCTTGAACTTGGGCAGAAATGAGTTAATTAATATTTAGGCTTAGGTCTTTTTTCCTTATGATTTAAAATTAGGAACCTTAATAAGGACACTGGAAAATAAATGACCACTTAATAAGTAGCTATTAGAATTATATATATACAGTCTTTTCTGTAGCTTAGGCTTTTCAGTGTTGTATTAATCTCTGTGTACATAGGATAAAATCTAACATCGTCATAGCAGAGGGTACAGCTCAGTGGTAGAGTGCATGCTTAGCATGCACAAGGTCTTGGGTTCAATCCCCAGCACCTCCGTTAAATAAATAAATAAGTAAACCTAATTTTCCCCCAAATAAATAAAATATTTTAAAATGGCCAACATCATCGTAAAAATCAAAATCATTATTTTCACCAAATAAAACTATATTGTCTCAGCATTGACATTACTGAAATGATACACTTTGATCAGCGTTTGCAGTTTACATAAGATTATTCCTGTAATTGGTTTCAAAGCATTTTCTCATATTTATCTCCTGGAATATTAAAGCTCATTAGGAAATGTATATTCAGATATTCAAGAAGATTAATTTATCAAACTAAAACATAACAACTAATTGAAATGCTTAATAGAGCATCAGCAAGTATTAAATTCTGGCACAACCGAACAAGACGTTTTCTTGACTTTGTTCTCGTGGTTTATTTGATGCAAACTGCAGGCACTATCCGGAGAATAAAACTAATAGAAGCTTGTGAATGGAAATATGAGTAACTTTTAATTTCTTTAGTTGTGGGCCTATAGGTATATTTGAACCACTGATTAGCCTTAAAAATGTTAATTTTCATATGAAATTTAAAGGCATAAGCTGTGTCTGTTTTTAAAAGTCTTCAGGAATAATTATAATTAGCCAATTTTTATAGTTAGATGATCTGAAGAATGATTTCTGAGAATTGAGGGAACAATTGTGGTTCAATATTCCCCATTAGTAATATAATAAATATACTTCTAGGTATAATGTATTACTGATGTTAATTTATTCATTTTCTGGTACCACTATTTAAAGAAAAATGCCATGTAAGCTGATTTTTCTGGACACCTGTTGTCCCTTTGTTAGAGAACCATCTTTTATCAGATGTACCTGATGATTTCCAGGGGGAGGGTATAGCTCAGCGGCAGAGTGTGTGCCTAGCATACTCAGAGTCTTGGGTTCAATCTCCAGTACCTCCATTAAAAAATAAATAAATAAAAATAAATAAATAAACCTAATTACCTTTCCCCATCCCCCCAAAAGAAAGAGATTCATGAAAAATATCTTTTAAAAAAATAATTTGTAAAAGAAAATGGATTTTTTTCATTTATATACAGTGTATTGAAAATAAAACCAGTTGCCTAGTCCATAATGGCAATAGGATGTGAAGTCATTGGTTAACAGGAGCCCCAGCACTGCCAAAAATTATTTGGTTTTATGTTACATTTGCCTGTATGAAATATTGACAACTTTAAAAGTCACAAGAAAGAGGCATCTCATGGGCAAGGCTGCAACGTTTGAAATTAGAAATTTAATTTAAAAATACAAATTTTAATACTCTCTAGAATTTTTAGTAAATATGTACAGAAACCCATAGCTGACTTAGTTTGTCTTATGTCTTGCTTACTAGTGTGCTAACTGTACAGTGAAGGTGCTAAAGAACATAGTTACGCAGCAACTTAAGAAAGTACAGTTGAACTTGAAATCAAACTCAAGTTCATTCTTGGAATGTGGCCCGAAGAGAGAAGAGTCACACCTACAAATAAATTTCCTGGTTCTATTCAGGTGTTTGAAAAGAAAATAGTAAAGTTTCCCAGTATTAACACAAAGTAAGATATGATACGGAAATTTTTTATAGTTAGTTCAGTGAAACTTCCACTTGAAAATGCCAGGCTGAATACAAGCAAATCCTTTTATCTTACCCTGAATTACCACCAAAATAAAAGAAATAAGATTTTTTTCCCCAATAACGTAAGCCCAAAAGAAAACAGAATAGGAGAGGAAACAGCAATGAAACCTTAGAAGCTGAAACGCAGGTGGCTGTGTGAGGTCAGACTGAGCAAACCCTGGAAAACTGAATCCTGAGCTGGGCACTGAGCGGCGCCATCACATGCGCTGCTGAATCTCCTGAGGGTTTCAGCCCTGGCGATGCCAGGTGGCGGTGGGAGTAGGACTGAAGGGGGGGATCTGCCAAAGGTCTGTGAAAAAGCTAAATCTCTTGATCCTCTTGTCCACCTTGATAAGCTCAGGAACCCCATGTGTTCAGGAGAGACTGAACCCAGTACCTAGACTGGAGGAATCAAGGCGGAAGGTTACGCTAGTGAAAAAAAAGTTGGATTAAAGAATTTCTGCGTTTTGAGTGAGCAAATTTCTCTACCGGTTGAGGGCCTATTACCTCTTCTCTCACTGGGCTCACAGAGCAGTTGCTTTGTGGGTAGAATATGATAGTTCAGCATGGTTGTTTGTTACCTAAGATGTGTTGTTATGACTTGTAAAGAAATCAATAGCTAATGGAAAATGGTGCATTAGATTTATAAGAGAAATGGAAATACAGTGAAGTCGGAGCTCAAGAGGTGTTTCTGTCTGGAAAAGTCCCTTCAATCTCCTAAGCCCTCATTCTTACAGAAGTAATAATGATGCTTTTTAGTAATTATTTTTCATTAAAAATTAAAGAGGAAAATGTGCCCTTATGTTGAGTCTCCTAGTCATGCTAACCCTCTTTTCAGCCTTATTTCCCACACCAACAGTGAAAGCTAGATGACTCAAAAAATACTTAAAAGTCAACAAGCTAACACAGGTCCAGGCATAATTATACCAAATGTGCACAATTTTTAGAGTTTTTGTTTCTTCGGGAAGGAGGCGTTGCTGGTGCTCTGTGTATTCAAGTGTGTGTGTTATACTCTTTTGACAGCTTCTTGTATAAAAAAAAAGGACTATTTTAAAATATTTTAACTTTTGTTATTGAGTCTTGAAGGTTTTATTTTCTGTGTTCAAGCTGAGTTTTAGAAGTCCACTTGTTTAAACCAAAACAAAACTAAACTCTGAAGCTCCATGAGAGATTGCTGCTGTCACTTTGGAACCGGGATGGCTTGTGTTTCAGCAGGCAGCCCTGAAAGAAACTCACAAAAAGCATCTTCTGAGAGCTGAAACGGTGGTCAGAAATGTGCCTTGCTCTGTTTGGGTCTTAACAGGGAGGTAGAACTGAGCTTCCGAAGGACCCTGTTTTAGTCTCTAAGAAAAAAGAGATGCATATTAGTTTGTGAAGAACTGGGGTAGTAATTCTAAAATTCAAATACATGGCACTTCACTGTGGGATCACACAGGATTTCAGTGTCAAAATGCCTCATTGCAAAAGTAATTTTCAAGATTTTTTTCCTTAGGAAAGGCAAGTGTTCAGTCATACTTGGGAATATTCAAGTAGGTCCCAACAGAAAGAAAAACATTCCCTTTATGACAGCTCATATGTGATTCTGATGGATCATTTTTCAAATTATTTTTATTGTTTGCCATTTATAGCAAATTATGTTTAACATAGTATGTTTTTACTTATTTTTATAAGATATATTTCTGATAAATACGACAGTGTCATTATAAAATTATTTTTCTGAAAGTATGCATTTGCTGTGCAGGTCCAGTATTACCTGTTAGTGATTCTGTACAGAAAGATTTATAAGGATATCAGGATATGTCCATGTAAAGATGATGTAAAGGATACAATAATACATCTCATAATCTTGCAAATTGTATGGAAATGTATTATTATGTTATTACCCTTCCCTAGACGTCTCTGAATAGTAAAAAGCCAAAGAAAGAAATCTGCACCTTTTGTAAGGTCACTGTTGAACATTGTTTGTTATACCGGGCAGTAAACTTTTATATATTGATTGATGTCACAAAATTCCTTGAAGAATATGTCAAAAAACTCCTTGACAAAAATAGTTTGCCCCTTCTGATGAACTGGCAAACTTTCTTTCATTAGATACTGGTATCTATGTAGTTTATAAGTTTCATTTTTACTCCATTGCCAGGAAGCTCAGAGTTAATTTTGCTATTCAGTCATTGTGAATTCTTATGCTAGATTATTCAATTGTTATGCTAGATTATCTTAAATATTAGATATCTTAATATTAGATTATCTCAAATACATTATGGAAGGAGAAGAGTATATATTATAGCTCCGTGTCTGTAACCTATCTGGCCTTACACAGGTTTGTGAGTGGCATCTCTACTTATTCCATTAATTTTTGAGATTGTTGGGTTAGTTGAGACAGGATGGGGGTTATAAACTACAGATGACACCTTGATGAGTTATTGTCACCTTATGGAGAGCACACCACGATGTTGGTCACCACTAGACAGTAAGTTCAGACTTAAATAGAGGTCTGATTCTGATTTCTCTCCTCAAGCACTTTTAAGCCAAAACACAAATGAAGGCTTATTATTTAGTGTGAGGACAACATCGTATGCTTATCCTCAGTGAAATGCGTGTGTGTCTGGGAAGAACATAATTTTAGCAGTATCACTTGTTTTAAACCTAATACAGAATTATTTCAGATCCTTTCCTTGTAGGAAAGTGAAAGGACAGAATTCATAGAGAAAGTAAAGGCGGGGAGGAATTGATCTCACGAAAATGTAAGGTAAGAAGGTACCAAGGCATAAATAAGAAACTGAAATTCTTACTGCTGAAGACAACTTTTACCCATTTCTGTTATTTTATCAAATTGCTGGTCATATTTTTAACAACTGCTCTTGGTCCAGGCACTGTACTGGTCACTAGCAATTCCATCATCATTTAGCATACTCTCTTCCCAAAAGATCTCCTCAAGTTTTAAAGAAAAAAATTACTGTCTGAAGTACAAGGGAGAGCAGAGAAGATATCTAGTGACCATCTGGGGGTTGAGACTGACTTGGTAGAATGCGAGTATGTTAGATGGAGAAGTTGAAGCAACTCCATCACTGGCAGAGAAGATAGTGTTCACCACAACCAGAGACTTGAAGGAATGGAGTGAAATTTGAAAACTGTGATACGTATCTGTATGACGTGTTCCTGAGATGCATGCTGAAGGATGAGACGGTATATGACAGTGGATAGGGCATGAGGGTAGGGCGTGGATAAATTGTTATGGGTCATGGATGAGATTAAGAAGTTTATGGAATTTGGATTTACCCCACAAGCAGTGGGGGGCTTTGAGATATCTGGGCTGACATCATTGGGAGACCTGCAGCCTTCAGTCTCCATGCGTAGGAGTGTCACTGTACCAAAAAAAAAAAAAAAAAAAAAAAAAGGTGCTGCTAGTCTCCTCCCTGCCCTCAAGTTAATATTCTGTAAGGTCAGATGAGACCTGAGTGACATCATGGTAATGTCTTTTCGTGTCACTTTTCTTACTGACTTTGAATCCCTCAGATACTGATCTGAATAAGGAACTTGCAAAAATTCACATAATTTTTATCGTGAATTTACTGGGAAAGGAACCATATCAATATGTATGGCTTTTAAAACCATACCTTAATGAGAGAGGGTTTATGAATAATCGCTAATGATATCGATTCGTAATGGCGAAGTGAAATATTTATAAAGCATTTCCTTTATGTTTAATTGCATGGTAGTCTGCAGTTCATTAATTCATTGTA
The DNA here is from genome assembly GCF_048564905.1 of Vicugna pacos. NCBI lineage: Eukaryota > Metazoa > Chordata > Mammalia > Artiodactyla > Camelidae > Vicugna > Vicugna pacos. The sequence continues at coordinate 71,702,608 of NC_132995.1, forward strand.
AGATCAATTTTGATCTTGGAGTTGGCTTTGAGTTCTCGTTGTTCAGGACTTGTTAGTCAAAGAGGATGAATAGTAGGAGGCTATGTTTTTGAAAAGAAAATGAAAGCGATTGCTGAAACTCTTTTCTGCAGTATCTGTATTATTGGACTATTTTTAAGGCAGTAAAGAAATGCAGTTTACATCTGTTGTCTGTTCTTTAGGTCATAAGGATGTTATGGAGTGTCTCCAGTGACTCATGATCCATAAGATCATCTGTAATATCTTCTATTACAAGTTGATCCATTTTCTGTAATATATTTCCTTAGAGAGAAAAAAAAATTGGGGAAAGGTTTTACAGTTGTCTCTGACTTTGTTCAAATTCTTTTTGTAGCCTTAAAAATTGCTGTAGGTAGACGAATTGTCCTTCATTGTCTTCTGAAATGATTTAAATAGCTTAGGTTAAATTAAAAAAAAAAGTATATCCCTGCATCTGTGTTCTAGAAATCTGATACGTTAGATATATTCGTAGAAACACAGCTCCCATTATAAATTTATTATTTTTGTGGACCTAATTTTGAATGGATATTATGACTGCATTTATTTGCCATTTTGGATATGTAGTGTGATTTAGCTCAGGATAAAGCAATACAAAATCCAAAAATATAATACCATTTAGGATTTTTGCCATAAAATCTATTACACCGTAGGAGGTTTTTCATTTCTAAAATGCAGGCAGTGAGTACTGCGGGGTCAGGGACTAAGCAGTGAATGAAAGTCAGAACTCAAAATGAAATGCCTTTTCTGTTTAACACTGGGCACTGATAGAAACTGATAATGTTTGATTAATGAACGGCAGCCTTGCAGCGGGTGAAAACATCTGCAAGAAGTGATTTATTATTTCAGAGGTATTGGAAGCTTGCAGTATCTTGCAGATTTAAGTATGTGTGCCCGAATAAAATAAATGAGATGCAACATGTGAAAAATGAAAACACATTACTTGTAAAGGATGTGTCACAAGCAGGGTATTTTTGTTCAAGTACACTTTGTCATGGGGACTTTTAAAGCTGTTCTGAATACAAATCATTTAACTGGTTCATAAAATCGCCTCAGTTGGACTTCTTGCATCTATCATCCAAGACGTAAATGAGGGTTAAACTTAATGTGGTGTAACATCCCTTAAATGTTCAGATTTTGCATCATATACAGCTATAAAAATTGCACATATGTTTTATGTATAAAGATGAATACATTGTAGATACTTGAAACAACAGTCCCCAAACAGAAACAAGGTTTGAAGTCGTGAGGTCTTAATTGAGCACATCAAATACTCACGGTTAAGGATTTCACCGCAACTATTGCGGCTGGACATTTGAATAATCTATCATTTTATGAGTGAACAATTTTTAGTTAGGTGATGTGTTGTATGATAAATAGTAGAATGCAGTGAAGTGAATGGTACTATTTTAAGGTCTGCTTTTGGAGCAGTGTGTGTGTGTGTGTGTGTGTGTGTGTGTGTGTCTGTGTGTGTGTGTGTGTGTCTGTGTGTGTGTGTACACACCTTGAATCATCCACTGCTGCTTAGGTGAAAGTCATACCTTTTCTATAAATGTAGTTACCTTATATATCACATATGCCACATAAGTATTTCAGAAAACAAAATTTTAAATTCTTTCAAGTCACTGATAACCTAACAATAGTCATAGTGAAAAACAATGTGAAAATTAAACTTGAAACAATAGGAGAGTTACGCCGTCAGGACTACTAATTCTGTGTTTCGTAATTTGCGAGATGTATGTGCTTGTTTCACTTGCCCCTAAAAAACAGTCTTGCAAAGATGGGTGTTGTCACCATGAGGAACATATTCTTCAGATCAATAGGATTTCAAAAAAAAATGTAGTCACCATCATAAGCAAACTAAATTCTATGAAAGAAACCTTTTTTTTTCATATTATGGGACTCTGTGCATATGCTATTCTTAATGAATTAGAAACTGAATTTGGTCAAGGTTTTTGCTTCCCTTTTCACCATGATAACCTGAGGACTCAGCATAAACTACATCCTTATTAAATGCTTTCTTGAATGATTGAATAAATGACAGGATTAGTAAAGAAAATAGTATTCACTGCAGTTTTACTCAGTCATTTAACAGAGTACTGGAGAAGCTGCTTCACACCAGGCATCGGGCTGGTTCTGGAAGTCTAAATATGAAGAGAACGCAGGTAGTCCCTGCTCTTTAGGAGCTCCCAAGCTGGTGGGAGACAAACACGAAATACACCACATAGTGAAACAATCTGAAAAGTGATGTAATGGAGTGTAAAGGGCTGTGAGGCCGCATTCTGAGAGAACCCCCCTGCCCCAAGTGGGAGACAAGGGCGGGACCATGCTAGCTGAGCTTGGAGAGAGCAAAGAGAGGAGACTAGTGGCCAGAGAGGCCCTGCAGCTGGGTTGGGAGGTGAGATGGTCAGACATGCATTTTGAAGGGATCACTGGGGGTTGTGTGGAGGGGAAGGTAGAGGTGGGAAAATCATTCAAGAGGCTTTAGCCATGCGAACACAAGATGATGATATTGATTCTACTCCTCTCTGGAATACAGATTTCTGCCTATTGGGGTCTCTCGGCCTCTCCCAAGTCTCTCATTTTCTCTGTTCTCTCTGAGTGGTCATGGCCTAAAAATAAGGGGCCTTTCATCATTATTTTTTTGGTACCTCTTACCTCCTCCATCATATTATTTAACTTAGAATCATTTATGATATCTCAGCTACCATTTAAATTAAACACAAGGGTATTTGTCTGGCAACAGAACATTCTCAAAAGGATTTTTGTGTATTTTTTGCTTATTTTCAAAATTTTGGCTTCACTGAAATGTCAAAAAATTTAAATACCATCTTTCTATTACCAAATAGTAATACATGATTAATTGCATTGTGATCAGTGATCAGATTTAACTGCATTGTTGTATGCAGCCAATGAATTGTTCAAAATAGCAAAAGAAACATTATATTATAAGTAACTTACTCATGGGCAAACGAAATTATTACTAGAATAGGAAATACGATGGTTTGGTAATGTTCATAGAAAGAATTTCTGTAACGTTTCTATTTTCTAAAATTTGCTAACCTTCATCATCAGGAATATTTTCCTCATCTTTTTTGCTTATAAGTCAGTTTTTAAGTGGAAACAGGCATGATCATCTTGAGAGCTCCTTCAATGAAAATCTTCATTAAATTGACTTCTCCAGGCTGAATAATTACAGTTCCAATTAATTAAAGACTAAAAATTGCTTCCTCAATTAAGCTGAAATATGTAGGCAAACATATGAAAATATAAACCTTCTAGATTTAAGAGTTTTCTTAGAACTCCTTGCTAAGGTGTCAAATATTAATATAGCCTAACATCCTTAACATCAAAGAACATATAGAGATATGTTCTTCTTCCTAATTATGTAGATATAACATATGTAAAACAAAATTAAGATCCAGGGCACACTTGGTAGGAATCTCATAAAAATTCAGAATAAATATAAGTTTCTGGTTCTTTCTATCTTTAAACTGGATCTGTAGCCCTGGACAATTCGCACCCTTCCCAGGCCCTAAATGCAGGACTGATATGATGATGAAAAGAAATAGCACATGTGAAAACTTGGTAATTATGCATCAGTCTATAATCCTTATAAATATTAATTGTTGGTACTCACGTTGGTTCTTACTTTTCATCTCCTATAAAATGGAGCGCAGTTTCAGGCCCGTATAAATGTCATGAGCAGGCTCTATGTCCATACATGGGCCTTTCCTAAGAAAATGTTAGCAACAGCCAATCCCCGATCCCACCTTAAGATTATTTTTCTCAAAGTTTCCTGCCTTCAGCTTAACATTGTGGAGGCATTTTTTAGGCTGGCTATGGGGACAGAAGGTAGCATGTGGTGATTTAAACAGCTAGAAGCAATCAGTATTGAGAGATATTCATAATGGACGAAAATTAGACAGTTTACACTTTCAGTAAGGTTTCTGTTCTAGGAAAGAATCCAGGGTTACAAGGGAAAGAACCATAGTTTATATGTTATGTTTTAATAAAAGTGTGAAAGAAATGAATACATGTGAAAGGACCTTTGTGCTTTTGCGGAAGATAGTTTAGAAACTGATTATGGGCAGTGAATATTAAGTAACTGTATTAAATAACTATTTGAATAGTCTTCTCCATTCCTTCCTACATATACATACATATAAAGCTGTCACTTCACAATAATTTGAACTAAATAAAGAATATTGGGGTTTAAAGAGAGACGTCAAAGTGATGAACACTCCATGGAATCATTATATATATATTATATTATATATGTATATAAAATATGTTATATACATATGCCATGTATACATTATTTTATACAAACACATACACACATACCCACACATATAGAGAGACAGAGACAGAGAGAGACAAATTATGTGGTATAAGCCAATCATGAAATAAATGAGAGTTCAGCCCAAAGGACTTCAGAAAGTATTGAAAGGTGAAAGATAATACAGGAGAAACAAGATAATAACTAAGATATAAAGCAAAATATCAAGAAACATCTAATTTAAACAAACACTGTCAGCAAGCAGATTATGAAATTGACCAATCAGGAAGAATAACTAGGCTGACCAATTTTCTAAGGGATCTTTGTGTTTAAAGTGTGTCAGGTACCTACTGCTGCATAACAAACAGCCCCAAATCTTAGTGTCTGGAAGCAGCTACCTTTTAGTTGTTTCTGGTTCTACAGGATGGCACTTCATCCTGGGCTCAGCCAAAAGTTCTGCAACACACGTTTTCATCTGTTTTTATGTGAATTGGAATCAATTGGGAAGTTGCTTAGAGGCTGGTTGGCTTAGAATGGGTTTCTCACATGTTTGAGGTCTCAACTGGGGAAACTTGACTTTTTTTTTCTACTTGTGGTATCTCTCTTCACATGTATGTCACTCCTTAAGGAGGCTAGCCCAGTTGTTCACAAGGTAGGCTTGTTCCAAGACAGTAAATGTACAAGGCTTAGAAGCCACACAGTGTTACTCTCACCTAATTATTTTGGTCAAAGCAATTGTCACAGGTTAATTCAAATGCAAGGGGAGGGCAATAGAGTCCTCTTAAATTTTAAGAAGAGGAACTGCAAAGTCATCTGCAACAGGCATGCATACAAGAATGGGAGGATGGCCTTCTGTGCAAACAGTCTACAAGGCACAGATTGTATGTTATATCAAGAAAAAAGTAGATTTTGGGGGTGATTTCTCTTTTAGAAGTCTTCCTACATGCACATGGCTGTGTGAAGGATCTTATCTGACTAAAATGAGATAGCAGGTGTCATGTGCTTATGCATAGTTTCAAAGAATCACACATTCCAAAGGATTATGGTTGAGGATTCCAGAACCATAGTGCCGAGGCTGAAACTTAGGTTGTTTTTTTTTTTTTGAAGTGAACAAGTTACTCAATAACTCCTTGTTTCAATCTACTTAACTTTGTCTAAAAAATAATATAATAGCCTCATAAGATCATAGACAGGATTAAATTATTTGCTACAGATAAAATGTTTAGAATAGTGCCTGGCATAAAATAAATGCTTAACATGTGTTAGCTGTTATTGTATCTTTTCTCCAGTTCTCAATAGTGAATAAAACTGTGTCCTTATGATATATATCAGCGTAATCTCTAGTTCTAATTTTATTTCTACCTGTTTTCTTTTAGTTTTTATGTATATAAGTACTTTATTTCAGTAATTATGTTCTAAATTTTATTCTCCAAATACTCATTACCATAATCACATAACAGAAATAAAAGTTTATTCTTCAAGTAGCTGGTTTCCTGTCAAGCACAAGACATAATACCTAGTGAGATGATCCACAGACATTAAATTGCTTCTGTATCTCAGCTCCCTCATTCCTTTTCATATTATGTTAACTCAGTCCACAGCACCTGGCCCGCTTTTATCTTAGTTTTAGATTAGTTTGTCTATAATGCCTTAGACATTTACTCTAAATGCCAGGCCGTTTTCCACAGTCCTATCAAAAATTGGGTTTTCTAGATGATGGCTGCTACTGGATTGAATCCAGGATGCATCTCACCACCTAGATTCCTTACCACTCTTTCTGCCAGACCAAATCTATACTGATAGTCTCAAACCATCAGCCAGTAACACCTGCAGCTAAATCCAGACATGACATTCAGTAGCCTAGTTGTGATTGCAAAGTTCCTTTGAACAATAACTTTTCATGTTTCTATGAGGCTATAGTCAAGGTGAAAGATAATGAAAATTTGATTCGGTAGTAGCAGCAGGAATGACGATGAGAAGATGAATGAAAGAGAAAGGGCAGAGTTGAATCATCAGTAACTGGCAAAATATCAAATGTATGAGTTGGGAAAAAATAAAGGAGAGTCTGAGGAGACTTTTTTGTTTTGGTAAACCCTATTGGACATGATTTTAGTTATGACGTATTACCTGACAGTGTAATAAAATTAATATTTCAGTAGGAAAACAAATGTGAATTTTTGTATCTTTATTTTCGTAAGAAGTTATATAATTATATGCAGGCATTATGCAGATATAGTCTGATAACAAACATTTTAAGATAACCTTTTTTGGCTTATGCATAGAAATTATAAAGATGTAGAATTGTTGAATGAAATTCTCAATAGTTTATCACACATTATAACATGCAAATTTCCCACTTTGAAAACATGTATGATCTTCGATTTAAAGTTATCTGCTTTTAGTAAAAATATATATATAATTATGTATTCTATTAGAAATATGTTTATAATTATGTATTATATTAAGGATTATATATTATATCTATATATATAGTTGTATATTATATTAAGAATCAAAACTGTATATTATGCTGTTTTATTGTTTTCTTTGTGGTTCTATACATAGTATCTCAGCTCCAAGGAATTTGTCTTCCTTTTCTAATCAGATAAATATTTGAGCTCTGTACTTCCCATTGTTTTGGGTCACCAAATATAAGATTTACTTAGAATAAGCTGTATAAACTTACATTAAAATTTAAGAATAATATCTGTGAATTTAATTTTCTTTATTTGTGAAAAGGGAACCAAAATATTTAAATTTATATTTTTCTAGTAAGCTAATTCACATTTCTCCTTAAAATCAACAACAACAATGTCATAAATATCCAAACACGTTTTTTAAAGTAAAATCAGAATATAAATATAGCTGGAATACTCCACAGTATTTTAGGAGCTGCCAAAACCTGCTTAAATCAGACAAAAACTGTAGATGAGAAATGAAAACAAATATTAGAGATTCTTGGCAGAAGTGGCAGATCTCAGAGAGCATGGCATTCTGCCCTTCTTTGCAGGAATACGTGTTGGAACTTGGATGGGCAATGCTGGTAGGAAAAATGAAAACAAAAACAAAAAGACCTTTCTGTACCTGATTTTGTTCAGAAAAACAGAGTAGATAAAATGAATCAAGGAATCCCACACGAATGTACAATATTTGCAGAAAGCAGTCTGTGTGTGTGGCTACAAAAAGGAGGGAACCTTTGGGTTAATAATCTTCGAAGGCTATCACCTCTCTTCCTAACCACCTCTGCAGGATCAACTTGTAACTAACCATCCTAACCAAAGTCAAACCACTAAGTAATGTGTAATAAGATATTCTTGTGGCATTAAAACAAAAATGCTATAAGGAAAATTGTGAGAAAACAAATACTTTTACAAATAGATGAGTCACACTCCCCAGAAATATATTGCAATTGAATATATAAAAATAATGTCTGAATGTTTTGCTATTTGTTTACAATAAGAAAACTTAGTGTACTATCATCTCTATAAGTAAAACCTATAAAGCAAACCGAAGCATAACTAAAACCAAGGCAGAAAAATAGGGAAACTATAAAAATGAGTTGGCAGAAAACAAGAAAGATAAAGACAAAAAGCAACATAATCACTGAAATAAAGACAAAACGGAAGAAGCATAAAAATGAATTAATATTGCAAAGCACTGTAAAGGACATTTAATATGGAAATGAGAAAAGCAAAAAAAAATAAATAAACATATGGATAAAGGGAAGTAATAGGAAAAGAAAATGCCTGTAAGAAATGTCAAAACTGATCTAACATACACATAATTGGAGTCCTTCAGAAGGAAAGTGTCTTCCTCCGATGGAACTGAACAAAGATTTGAAGTAACTCAGGAAAACTTCTATGCATGAAATTTAAAAAAAAATAAGTTATACTTTGAAAATCTTGCTGGGAAAATTTGCCCTGGAATGCTTAAGACTACGAAATATCCTAGGAAAATTATTGAATTTCAGAGAATAAAAATTTCTTTGGCTACATAAGGGGAAAGATCATGTCACATTTAAGAGAAAAAATAATTGACTGGCTTCATAGTTTCTGCAGCATTATAGCAGAACGGAAGGCAGTGAAGCAGTACCTACAAGATAGTGAAGGAAGGAAAGTCTGAGCCAAGTATCTCACACTCAGCCAAACTGCCCCTCAGGTATCAAGTCAAATGGGTAATTTTGAACATTGAAGAACTCAGGAGAGGTTGTTTTCAGGACACAGACCATTCTTGGTGAGACTCTTAGAGAACAAACCTCAGTTAATCAGAGAAGATGCTGGACGCTGGGCCAGAAGTGTTATTTAGCGCTGCAAATGTTACTGAAGAATAAAGTCTAAAACAAATGTGGGGATCATGGGGACAGAGCAGAGTGTGAATGATGTATGCTCTGCTAATGCTGAAATGATAAAAATAACAAAAATGAGGAGGAAAGTGGGAGAGAACGTGGGGCTTTGTTTTTAACAGCTGGATAATTGTTTAAAGCTGACCAAGTCAATTAATAGAAGTCTGAGCACATTGAACAGTGTAACGGAAAAACAAACAGAAGGATGGAAATACTCTTTACTAAAGGCCAGTGGTGGAGAATGAGTGTTAGGAGAAGAAATCTTATCATTTTTCATGTTAGGGGGCTAGAGATGCTTTTGAACATATTAATAGGTTGAAGGTATTACATTATTTTTGTAAAAATATCAAAAGAACTATTCATTTAAAAATTTTAAAAAGCAGCAAACCAGGTGGTAAACTATGTATAAACTAGAAAAAAATAGCATGTGATAGTGTAACTGAGTCAACCAACCGTGCTGACTATATCGTAAAAGGTGCATAACAAAAACAGAGCCTTGAGATCACATCTCAGATCGAGGCCCAATTCTATGCTGTATTTAACAAGACACGTCTCAAACAAAATGATTTGGAAATGTTGAAATAAATGCTTGGTAACGTTGCACCATGTAAATTAAAATAATTTGGGTTAAATAGGAAATAACAGCATTTGTAAAAACAAAAGAAAAAAAAGGTGGGGGGAATGAAAACTCTACATATAAAATCCTGTGGAATACAACTAATTGTTGCCTTAAATAACTTTATCAACAAATAAGAAAGAATAAAACAAAGATTTAAACTTCTGACCCAGAAAGTTAGGTTAAAAATAATAATTTAAATTGGCAAAAAATGGAAAGAAGCAATTTAAAAAAACAAACTCAGAAATTAATGATTTAGAAAAACAGAAAAAAACAGAATAAAAAATAAATCTAATCGCTAGTTAGGATGTAAAACCAAATAGCCTAATTAGGAAAAGACGAAAAAAGTGAATAAAACTACACAGAATACAAGCTCTAAGTACTAAATGACTATAAATAACAGAAAAAAATTAAGGAAATCATAAAACATTCTATATAAAACTCAAGGCAAATACATTTGAAATGGATAATTCGTTAGTAAAATAATGTTTGTCAAAATTTACCTCAAAAAGAGAGTGGATTGATTTTCACAAAGAAACATAAGAATATATCACATTTTCCCTTACAAAAATAACAGGTCGAGAAATTTTCATAAAAGAGCAAACAATTCCATTATTATTTACATAGCTTGGAAAATAAGGAACACTTTTAAAGTTTTTCTATAATGTTCCTAACTTTTATGCCAAACATGACAAAAATTGCCCATTTCCCCAAGAAAGAAAGCAACCTGTGTACCAATTTTACCAATCTCACTTAAAGATATCAATGCAAAATGCTAAATACAATTTAGCAAGCACACTCCACCAACACATTTAAAGAATAATACATCAGGAAACAGGGAGGGTTGTTTAGCATTAGAAAAAACTAGTGCTACGCCATATTAATAAGCCTGAGGAGAATATGGTAATTTATATAAAAATTGGGAAGTCATTTGACAAAGTTCCACAGTCATTATTGATTTTCAAAGAAAAAACACTGTAAGTAGAATGAGATGGCTGTATTCTTAACACAAATGTATATACCTGTGCTAATGCAGAGCTCACATAGCGTTTCTCTAAAACAGAAACAGTAGCCTCATTCTCAGTAAAGTTAGGATCAAGACAGGGGTGTCCACTATTATCATCATTATTTCATATTCACTGGAAGGAGTAGTCAGGGCACTTAGGGAAAAGAAAGAAGATACAGATGTAAGAATTTTATTGGTTGAGAAAAAATATTTAATTCTAGATGAGTACCAACTGAAATCAACTGATGATCTTCCACAAACAAATTTCAGTAAAATGGGATTTCAAAATTTAGGATACTGAAATCAGTAGCTTTTATATATGCAAACAGTTAGACAATTCTAATTAACTTATTGAAAGATGTAGTGAAAGGAGAGAATGTATTTATGAGCAACAGAAGTTAAAATATATTGGAGTAAACCTAAGACATCATTAAACCTCATCAATTAAAATAATACGGTATTAGTGCATTAAAAGACAAATCAAAAGAATAGGTTAGAAAAACCCAGAAATAAGACACACATGCACACAGGAATTTAGTATATGTAAAAGGTAATATTCCAAATTAGTGTGGAAAAACAAATTACTCGTTATATGGTATTGATATAACTGGGATATCCTCTGCAGTAAAGATGGATCTGTGTTTCACATCCTACACTAAGCATATCATGTTTCACAGAAAAGGAAATAGAAGTAACCCTTAAACAGTTGAAAAAATGCTGAACTTCACTCACAATAAAAGAAATGCAAATGCAGACACTCCACTGAGGTACCGTTTTATCTGTGAGACTGGCAGACTGTTGATGAGGCTGTGAGAAAACACTTCCTTAATGCTCGTGTAGAATCACCAATTTCACTTCTGAGAAATTATTTTACATGTATGAAATGATCTGTCTACCAGTTTATTAACTGCTGTGTTTTTTATAATAGCAAAGTAATGGAAACAACCTGAACGTCCATGAGGAGAGCCTAGCTAATAATCAACAAATAAATTATGGTATATTTATACAATAGAATATTAGGAAGCTTCAAATAATAATGAACATCATTATACGCCAATGGGAAACATCTCTGAGATGGACCAGTAAAGTGAAAAAAATTGGTGTACACCAGTATATGCTATCATTTGTGCAAAAAATAGGGGCAATAAGAATCCTTGTGCATGCATGAAGATTTCATATACACAGCACTGTCCAAAAAAGTTAAAACAGAGGAGACAATAGAAAGGGAGACTTTTTACAACATATTTTTTGATATTTCATCTTTGAACTATGAATGTATTACATATTTCAAAATGTAACTTTAAAGTGTGTTTCTTTAAAAATGTGGTAAGTTTCACTCTGTAGTGTATTATCATCTGGTATCTATCTGTGTATCTCTCACTCGGTCTCTCTCTCTCTCCACCCCGCCTCCCAATATTTGCAGCATGTAGAGCCCTGATAACTAAAGCGATGGGAAGACACTGTAACATGACCTTTTGGTAGTTATATGAAGCTATAATTTTGTTTATTACGTCTTAAAGATGGAGGAGCTTGAGATTTCTGGTTCAAATTCTCCCATTTTATAGACACAGAGGCTCCTAATGATAAATACGTTTGTCGCTGTTCTCAGTGGTAGTCTTCCTTGCAGAACGCCACTGCAGCTCAAGTAAAGGGTGGCTCACAGTTAAACGTAGGACATGAGATGTTGCCAGGCTTTCTAGGAAGTGGAAAGCATCAAGAATGGGAATACGTTCTTCATTTCTAGGTGGCCAGACGCTTGTTTATATATGATTTGTCTCTTTTTGTTTCTGCTGCCTTCAACCCTGCTTTCTCTACAACTTCACATGTGCTTGCTGTGCACGTCTCCAAAAGAAGTCCTTAACCTTCTACGTTACAGGAGTCAACCAAACGCCCCACTTCGGACTGAGAATAGTACCCGAGTGGATTATTGGTCAGGGGTTAGGACCTGGATTAAGCATTCACCCCCTCATCCAACTATTTGTGTCCGAAGAAAGGGTCATTTGGTTTGTTCTCAGTGCCAGACTTGGGGCAGGCTCCAGGCCGTGCCGTATGTCCCCGGTATTCCATGCATGTGTCAGCCAAGCAGTCACAGCCTTCACTGAAAAATGAAGCACTGACTTTGTAATAACCATTTTATGCCAGATTGCCAGCTGCTGGGATCTATCCCTTTAAGGGGATTGATCTCTTAAAGTCATAGCAGGCAAGAATAAACAAGACATTTAAACTAAATTTCAGACCTTAGAACTAGAGCACCAGAGGCAAGGATGAGTCACCCTTTTCTGCTATCACTCCGTTGGCCTCCGTGACTCTTCTGTAAAAGTGACCATTTTATTCACCCCGGGAAAATTTCCATGGTGCATGGCTCGTGTGATGGGTCAGGAGCCTCAAGGCAGTGACAGTTGTTGTAAATGTGGGCTCTGTCCTAACTTCTCCATGTTTACCAGGGAACCACTCACAGTGGTTGGGCCATGGTGTTGTTTTGCAACCAGTACGATTAGAGACCCCAATAATCCTTTAACAGGAAATAAAGATGTACATAAAAATATCTCTGCCAGAGGCTGAAAGCTATATTAAAAAATCTTAAGTGCCTCAAGGGGAGTTGGAAAATGCCCTTTTTCCTCCTTAGGAATTTCTTTCTGAAAACAAATGCAGTGAATTTGTACTCTTTAAATTCTGCAAGTCACTATGTAACTTGACTTCATTCATATATATTTAAATATTTTGATGAGTTGTCAGTTATTTATGCAGATTAGATAAAGAGAGAGATTCTCTGATGACTGTGTACCCTTGGGTTGCTTTTGCTTTGATAGTTAACTCCTTATTTGTGTCATAAAAATACTGTTTCTGCCCCTATATTTCAATTAGGTGGAGAAGAATTAGAACCAGCTTCCACATGACTATTGACCTTATCAGTGTCACTCAAAAACCATGTTGGCTTGCACAGGGATGTGAAGCATCGTCTAGTGATGCATACATGTGTTTGAGGATCTAATTTGGTTATATTTTTTTAGTGGAACTTATGCCTCCAGTGGGCTTCTTAAATTAACAATGAGATAATTGGAATCAATGTCATAGCTGAAAATCTTATTTCTTTGTTTACCTACCAATTATATGAAATTAAATACACACACATACACCACTGAAACTCAAGGACTCCGCTTCACAGACTCTTTGTAAGACTGCTATCTTGTTTTTAATGAGACCATTGATTATTTGATATAGCACATCACTTTCATGATCGTTAGGAAGGAAGATATTTTAAACCTTCAGAAAACTCAACTGTTTCCAATTAATACTTTTCAGAATGCATAATGCATGCAATTTCTCCTTTCCAAAATTTATGTAATACATAAGAAAAAGGATGGAAAGAAACAACCCAAAATATGCACAAAATAGCAGTTAATACTGAGTGGAGTACAGTAATTTTGTTCAGTGTCTGAGCCATGGGACAGTACGTAACAGAAGGTACTAGGTCATTTTTCTTAATTCAGTACACATACATTTATTTTATGATAATAGCTGTATCAATAAAGGGTAAGGAATGAGCATTTATGAAATGTTTATATATACATATATATCAGCCATATATCTTATGTTTCAAAGTCATATATCTTATATATCAAATGCTTATATATATGTGTGCCTTTTTAAATCATCGTAGCACCTAGAACAGGTGATATGAATGGGGAGAGCAGTAGCTGCACCCTGGCCACCCCCCGCCCTTGGTTTGCAGCCATGTCACCCCAAGGACGGAACAGTAACCAAAGATGAGGCTGCGGCCCAGGAATCAGGCTCAGGCCTTTGGGGAAGGGAAATCCAGCCTTCTAAGTGGGAGGAGAGGAAGTGTAGGGTCCGGGGGGCGCATAACTTAGGCTCCACAGAGCACCTCACCCCTTGGAGAACAGCCAGAGAATTACGAGAGCAGTGCCTTCTCAGGTCTGGGGTCAGGACCCCGGACAGCGGAGCCTGATGCTGCCCCAGCAACTCCCTTCAGAAATGTCTCTCCTGGTGCTTTGTGCCTCTTCACTTTTCTGAACACTCCATCTAAGTAAACAGAGCATGGACTGAGCACATTCTTTCTTCCTGGTTATTTGCATTTTAAGCCTTTTATCTCTAGCTATAGATTGAAAGGCTTTGTCTCCAGTTAAAGGAATTTCAGGCAATTGCAACTAGATGGAGGAGATTAGATTTGGTCCTGAGGGGTTTCTCTTTGTCCCTAAAAATCCTGCTCTTGTCAGTTGTACTACACCCAGACGTGAGTAGGTTTTGTTCCGACACTATTGTATAAGCCTTGTGGAAACGCATGTGCCCACTTTGGCTGCCAGTATTGAATACTGAAAAATACTCACTTACTGTTTTTCAAATAGTACTTCTCTATTTTTCTGTTTTATTCTTGGAACTTCAAAGACATCTGTTGGTATCTTTCATATCTTCCACCTCCTGATTGATTGATTGATTGATTGATTTTTCCTCTATCTTGTGGATGACTTTTTCAGTGTCCTTAACTCATTATCTTTTTGACCTTTTCAGAACAAGAGTTATTTTTCACTTATTTTTGCTTTTTTAGTTATATTTTATTTCCATCATTTTATATTATTTTTTAAAAAAATCTGTTGTTTTATATTTAATTTCCCTCTTTTTATATCAACAGTTGGTATTTTGTTAAGAAAAAGCAGTGTGTCATTTTCTATTCTGAACATCCTGGACATACTTATTGTAACGTTTTTGTCAGTATTCCATAAAATTAATTTAATTTTTATAACTCATGTTTCACACATTGACTCAGTTGATTTTCTCTCTTAGCATTACATTATTTGAGGTTTTATTGCAGATTTATGTTTAATAGGGTTTAAACATTTCATGTTGGTTTACTTTTCTCTCTCTCCTCATCTCTCTCCTCCCTTCCCTATCTAGCGGTTTTCTGTTTCCGCACACCTGTTCCTCCAGGACTCTGTCTAGTCTTGAATCAGGTCTTTGAAGGCAATCAGAATATGCTACCTCCAGATTTGCCGCTTTGGCATAAGGACTATTTTGTGTTGGAAGCAATTAAGAATCGCAGATACAGGAAGAGTGCTCTGCCCTCCTCTGATCTACTAAAAAACAGGGCTTCTTTTTTTTTTTCTTTTTTTTTTTTGGTCTTAGAATTTTTATTTTGATATTTGTTAAATAAGTCCATGTTATTTGTTAAATAAGTTCGCCTCTCTGTCACGTCCCCCCTGATCCCCACCCCGACCAGGAAGGGAAGGAAAGGAAGAGGGACCCATCACTGAAGACTGGATTCAACACTGGGGATGAGTTTTCATAAACAGACCTTCCTAAAATAACCCTTATCTTTCCTTTTTCCCCCTATATATTTCCTAGTCATTTTCCCATGATTTATCCTCCCTGGTAGCCTGAATCCCCTTTCCTTTGTTAAAAGAGTATATAATCCCCCAAATCTAACTGCTTCTTTGAATTTTGTTTCTTTTCTGTGAACTCTCGTGCATGGAAATATGAATAAAAACCATAAGCCTTTTCTCCTGTTAATCTGCCTTTTGTCGGTGAATTCGCAGGCCCTGGAAGCTGAACCTGAGAGGGCAGAGGGAAGGTCTCCTCCTTGACGTCTTCACAGTGTGTCTGGGGGCTTCTTCCACAGTGGGTCTGATGTCTGAAGTGGCTGATGTCTTGATTTGACTAACAGTGAACGGGCTGTGTTTATGCCCAAATATCCTTTCTGGGCCCACATTTTAAAATATCCTAATTCCAGTCAGCAGGTTGGCAACAGTTTTGTCCACTTTTCTCTGACTTGTTAGCCCAACCAGACCTAGACTTTCAGGGGGAAACCTGGTTCCAGCTCCTCATCCCATTTTCCGGCCGCTTTACTTTATGAGAGCCTTAATATTGCTTGCTGTTTGACATTTCTGTCTCATTTTCTGGTTCAAGCTGGTCTTCATCTTGTATTTCCACCAGTCTTTTCTTGTTGTTTATTTTTTTAATGTACTTATCATTGTGGTATATCCCATCTTGATTCAAAATTCTTACTAACATGTTTGACTTCACATTTAGATTTAACTTTCAGATCTCTTAAATATTATTAATACATTTTTTTAGAGGCTCTCAATCAACAGCATGTAATTAGCAAGAAAACCAAGAAGGCTGTGTGGCTTCAGCAGATTTCTTAGTGTTAAAAAAGCATGTCCCATCCTTTTGTGTTAGAATTACTTGTATTTTTTTAAACTTGGAAAGAAGCCAGGGACATTTTTTCTTAGTAATGTGCATGTTGTTTATATCCCTAGGCTTTAAAGACCAAACTAAGAATAACCAGAAATTTCAAAAATGTTGGCTGCTCTAAAACAATTTTGTATGTTTCACCCTTAAAAGAAAAAGGGAAAAAAAGCTCATCCTCAAACCTGGTTGTATAGTTTATACAAATGAAAGTAATGACCCCTGTACGGATATTACAAATTCTGGGACCATCATTTTAAGACTAATTAATGACAGTGAGCAACCAATTCAGCAAAGAGCATATTTCCCAACATCTGTAGTAGCTGAAATTGTGTATAAGTCACTGGTAAGACTGGGGCCATTATTTGGCTTAAAAGTTTCCCAGTGAGACACATGAATAACAATGGACTTGTGTAACTCATATGCCAAGAGAGATTTTTTTTTCCCACATGTTGTGTGTATTAAAAAATTTTTGTTAATCTTATTTATGTCCAGCTTTTGAGTAAGTTTGGCAGTATATCTGAGTATCTGTAGTAGTATGACTAATTATCTCTCTATGCATTTATCATTAAATAAACCTCACAGGAGACAGCAAGACTGTTTACTTAAGCAGTATAATACTGGGGATGGTGGATAGCTCTAGAACACAAGATTGCATTGCCAGCATGGCACTATTTATTAAGCTATGATAACGCTACTGTTCCTCTTTGATGTATAGCATGTGCGACTTCAGCTGAACTTGTAGAGAGCCTTAAGGATGTTTCATTGAACATTTAGTATGGCAGCCAGCCAGAATACATTTAGCCCAAGCCCAGATGACGGGCTGGTAATGAGGTACTGATTGATGACCGCAGCTTCCTTATGAAAACCTGCTTGATATGCTGGGGGGGAAATGCATTGCCAGCTCTTTTCATTTCCCTCCCTGTTGAATCAGTTATTTTTACTGTGGAGGAAGTTACGTGGGCTTGAGCTTGTGCGCTGTTTGCGTTACTTTTGGGTTACAATTGAGTGATGGTACGGAATTTTAGAAGTCCAACCCTGTGGCCATATTTATGTGTAAGTTAAATCTCAATTTCAAAGGGGTCTTTAAAAATCACTGTAAAAAACTCTTAACTGTGTTATCCATAAAATGAGCTAATATTCTTATTTTGCATCTTTCTAGTGTTATGTTTCTCTGACTCTTTTTAATCCCAGTACTGTATTACAAAGATCTCTCCACAAATGTTTTTTCTTACCCCCAAAACTTTAAGAGCAGACATTTGTCCAAAGTTGCAAATTATGTTTTAAGAAAATTCCTTTTTCAATTTTGTGTATTTTAGTAGTGTTTGCATTGTGTCCTTTTCCCCGAATAAAACATAGGCAAATGATTAATTCATATCTGTTTTTACACATGGAATTCCTTTGACTTAGTTCTGAAGAGAGCGTTCCTTAGAAGCACATTTTTTTTTGTCCATCCTTTTATTGCTTTATGCATTTGATCTCTTACTCTTTGTCAACATAAATCATTTCTCAGATTGGTCTCACATAAACGCTTATGATTGCAAAATGCCACTTGCTAGAATGGCCACTTTCGTTGCCTGCTGACCTGGGACAAGGTGGAGCAAGGCCCAGGATTGACATTTCACCCTTAATAAATCTTGCTTGTTGAAATGCCAGCAACAAATGAGGTTTGCTAGATTGACAAGAGAAAATAAACGATGCTCTGAGCCGGCTTGATAGTGGCTGGCTCGGCTTTCAATTCTGCCGAGCAGAAGAGAGTTTGTGCCCTTTTTTTTTTGACTTACAGTCTTTTGAGCTTGGAGTGACTAGCGGAGTGCCCAGAGCTCTTGATCCCAGTCCCATCGTTGGAGCATCTCAGACAATGGCAGTTTGAAGTGACTGGGAAATCCTTCTGGGATCCCTGCAGCCCACGTTGGGTGTGGTATCAGCAAAATGAGAATTGATAGGCTGCTCTCAGAGGCCTGTTCCATGCCTCCTTTTTTCTTGTTGTTTCAACGACCTCCATTTCTTCAGTTATTTAAATTATAGAACCTAGAATGGAGCATATCGAGACAACAAGAATATTAGTGTCCCACTGAGATATGGCTTATCTCTTGAAGCTTTTGACAATACTGCCTATTGACAGGCTTTCTGAAGGGCAGGAAGCTGTATTACCACCATAATTCTTTACTTTGCTTCCCATTGAAAAAAAAAATAGTAGCAAACGGTGTTGTACCAAAGTGAAAGGCTTATACTTTCGTATTATTAGAACTTATCTTTTATTAAGAAGTTGCTTACCCCTATTACCACCAAACCATACTTTCTTACAGGAGATAAAGAAACTTGTTATTTACTGGGAAAAGTTTCTAGTAGCAAAAGCATGACCTGAAATGAATTATTTACAGGTTTAGAAGAAAGACTTGCTAAGTCTCAGCTACAGCTGAGAAATAAGCCAACACTTTCTCCAGAACAGCTTGAAGCTGACAAAACACTAAGCTCCAAGGTCCTAGAGAAGCAGCAGTTCAGGGTCTTGTTAGCTTCACGGCAGGAGAGATGGTGCTGGCAGAATGCTCAGAGGAAGGAACGAGCCCCCCCAGAGGAGGATGTGAGGAGAGCTAGAAATAGAGTCACTGAGAAGTCATGGAGAAACAGAGCAACGCCAGACTGGACACGTGAGAGGTGCTGAAGCACAGAAAGTATTGGAAGGGACTTAGGAAGCAAACAACAGAAACAAAACAGACAGAAGAGTAAGTGGTTAAGGAAGGAAAGTGGAAATGAATTTAAACAAACTGTGTGGAAGTCTTTAATACAAAATATTAAAAAGTGTGAAGTATAAGAGTACTGTATTTGTAGTACATTTGAAGAGTGCTGTATAGCATATTTGTATTATTTTATTCTGTTCTCACACCCTGGGTATAGATTTTATTACCCCCATTTTATAGGTGAATGATAAAATGGAAAAGAGTTGTATAAATCACAGTGTTGTCTGGATCTAATTTCTAAAACCCATTCATAGACTCTGCTGAACATATTGATCTTGGACAAATATTACCAGCATCTGGAATACGTTTTTGTCTTTTAAAGGGAGTGGGGCACTGTTTTAAATAGGATTATCAGAAATGATGTCTCTGAAGAGAGTCATTTGAGTAATTGAATTATGTGAGGGTGTCAGTCATGCTGGCTTTACTGCATTTGATAAAATATGGCTGTATCATTCTGAAGTAAAGGGCCAGTACGAGGTGACAGTGGAGAGGCAAAAAAAACAGTGCCTTTGTGAGCAGCCTTCAGACTATGACTGGTGTCCCCCAGGTGCTCTGGTTACCTGACCCTTGGGGTGGAATAGCTCTGAGGCAAGTGTCCTGCACTGGCTCTGACAATTCCTAGCAGATCTGAGCTCGTTACTCATGGGTTAACTTTTTTGAAAACATCCTTTGTTTGCATTCTTCCCTTCCCTGTCTCATGTCCTCATCCCCCAGCTCATGTTTCCTGGAATCAGCCCCCCAAGTAAAGTGCTTGCAATTGATTTCTTGTCTTGGGCTCTGCTTCTGGGAGAACCCAAAACCAAACCAAGAGGTAGCAACCTAAGTGGTGAAAAGACGTCAGATCCAGCATGTGACTTAGAGGTGGGGATTGACAGCGTTTTACTGCTAGGATAGCTGTGGTGTGGGAGGAAGACAGAAGAGCAAATAGATCAGTGATGTGCTTTTTTTTTTTTTAAGGTAACTATTAACTTAAAAGAAGCAGTAATAATATGTAATGTATGTGAGAGTTTACTAATTGCCAGGCACGCTTCTAATTCTGTTACACGTGTTAAGTCAAATGAGTTATGCTTATATCCCCATCGTTGTGACTCCCAGTTGAAAAGTCATCCCAGTCCTTTATTTAGTACATAGTGGGTGGGATTTGACCCAGGTGTCTAGTGTCAAAGTCCGAGCACGTAACCACTATGCTCCTTTGCATTTAGTACATGGGCCATAAAACAGCACAGTCTTACATTAGTGTTTACTAGTTCTGTTTGCATATGATAAAATGATAGTCCTAAATTTTTCTTCTTCTATCCATTTTCTTTCACATGTATAAATCATTTCGTAAGTCCCAACAGAATTTGGCTATCACTTCACAAATCATGGCCATTCTCATCTGAAAAGTATAAAGAGGTGCCATTATTATCATTATTGTTATTATTAGCAGGATTTCTAAGTGGTACTAGATTTCCTATAATTAACTGTTATTTGATA
The DNA here is from genome assembly GCF_048564905.1 of Vicugna pacos. Taxonomy (NCBI): domain Eukaryota; kingdom Metazoa; phylum Chordata; class Mammalia; order Artiodactyla; family Camelidae; genus Vicugna; species Vicugna pacos. Next base: position 71,723,308 of record NC_132995.1, read on the forward strand.
TAATTGTTTGAGAATATTGCTATGTGCTTGATCACAAGACCTAAAACAGCAAGCAAAACATATATGATGCCAAAGGCGTTTTTTCTTATTACTAGCTGACTCTCAAATTATAATTTAACCATTAATGTCTGAGAGGTTTTTTTTTCCTCTTTGGCATACACAGTAAGAGAGTCACTGTGCATACTGGGCGATATGTAGGGATGGAATATGTATCAAGATACAGAGAGGAGTGGTGGGTCCACTCGGGGGTGAGCTAAAGCAGGATGTGGAAATGGCTCCCTAGCGTGTAAATCAGGAATACTGGAGAGCTGGGGCAGTAGGAATCAAGTACCCCTGAAGACTTGGTTGATGAAAGTCACCAAAGTTGCAAAGATTTTTTCCTCTCCCTTTCCTTTCATATCCAGGCAGTTTCCATATCCTGAAGAGTCTACTGCTAAGTGTCTCAGGAACGGGTCCCTTTCTTATCATTCTTTAGTCCAAGCACTGGTCTTTTTGTTACGAGATAGTCACAGCTCAGCTTGCAAAATGGTCTTCCTCAGGGTAGCATCCAAAGTCTTGAGCATGGCTCACAAAGCTCTTAATAATTTTGCCTTTTTGAACCTAATCGTATTATAATTATAATGATGCATTTGATTTGTATATATTATATATGATATATATATATACATAAATATGTATAATTATAATTAAATGCTGTTAGCAATGTAGTGTCAGATGATAATCCGTTGATAGTGGTCAATCCCCCTAGGTCATCCAGGTTGGAGAAATGTTTCAAGATACAATACTTGGGGAGAAGGGGATACGTGTCATTCAGAGCAGGATTCTCCATCAGGCAGGTTGAGGGCAGGGGAACTTACAAAGTTACTGGCCCTGTGACAGACAGAAGCATAGTGGGTAAGACTACCCACTGTGTAATTTCCATTAGGACCGTAATTAAGAAGGCGAGGGGACGTACACTCGTTGGTACTTGGAAAGCTGAGAAATTGACGAGCAGGAGTGTGATCTGGGGAGTACACCTGAGTCAGAGCGAGTCGCCACAGGCTGGCTCCTCACGGTGAGCAGGCAGGGAGCAGCAGTTTGCTTAATCTCTTGGAAGAGATCATCAACATGATTATAGTTGTTAAATTGTTGTTAATGTTGACATGTAAAGTTTCATTGATCCTGAAAGGCAGGGTGTTGTAAGTGTGTAGGCTTTGAGTCCAAATCCTGTATCTGCTGCTTAGTGAGCATTTTACCTTGGGAAGTTACTTCAATCTATTTAAACTCCAGTTTCCCCTTAGATAAACTAAAAATAATAATGTATTTCACTGAGATGCTGTGAGAATTGAGTGTATGTCACCTGGAAAAATACCTGGCATATAATTTGTATTCCAAGAATTATGGTTCCCCTCCAATCTCTTCCCTCTCTGTGTATTTTCATTTTGACAGTTGTCAAGCTCATTCAGAAGGAGGCATGATAAGACTTGATCCTTCTCACCTATACAAGTCAGGCAAATACTAGCAACTGGTATCAATTTAGCATTGCTTTAGATAACTACTGTTTATGTTGGGAATATATACATCATATTTAGAACTATAGAGTGAAATGGAAACGTGAGCGAGAATACAAACCCATTTTCAGATAGGCAGAGGTTTTGGGAGGAGCTTGGAGCCATTGCTCCCCCCACCCCCCACCGTCATTTAGAGAAACCAATTGTAGGTATTGAAAGTATTCACTTCCAAATTAATTTGAGATTAAAATCATCTTAAACTAAAGTACCTGAAGTAGCTGGATATTTGCATGACTTTTCCCATTACTTTAATAATTGTTTTCTCATTTAAGTTCTGTTGCTGTCATTGACATTTAAAAATAATTGCAACTTTGACTAGAGTTTAAAACACTTTTTCCTATTAATTTGTTTCAACAAATGTTAGTGAAGCACCGACAGACGCAAGAGACTCTGGGCTTGGCACTGGGGGAAATATAAATTCATCCATTTAACAAATATTTATACACTTCCTGCTATGTTTCAGGATCACCCTGCCCTCAGGTTAGTAAGTACATGAGTCAGGAGGGCGTGTTTTCTTATCACTGATTTTTCAAATGACACAAAGAGGGCAGTGGTTTATTTGTATTGAGGGATTTATCGTCTGCCACAGACCACATGAGCTCCCTCCTCCACTTCCCCAGTTACTTTCCGTGATGTTCCATTAGGTTCTGATTGTACTAGGTTGCAAACCTAGTGATTGGACTCATACCCCGTCCTAACACATTAAGTATAAAATAATACAGAAGTACCAGGTACATATTTCTGTATTACTCAAAGTAACCAGAAGAATGATAAATTTATAGTAGGTCCTCAATGTTTATGCTTTAGATAGATTTCCAAAATAGTTGATATTTTATGACACTCAAATTCAAATTTATCTGCTATCCAAAAGACACTGCAGTCTCTTGCAATGCTGCCATGGCCATCATTACGAGTTTAGGTAGACTTATACTGTAGATGCACAGCTCTGCCAACTATTAGACAGTTGAGTTTGAAGTAAATATGATAGGTCTCGTAATGTGATGAAAACATCTAATTACCCAATTTCATATAAAGTTAAATACATTTGCAAGTGGGAGGCTAATTTTTTTATTAAAAAGTGATGCTCAAAATGAAACCAGAAGACTCTAATTACAATGATTAGATGGAGGTAGAAGTATGAAGGAAAACTAAAAACATTAGACTTACACGTGTTGGGACACTGAAGAATGAAGGGGCGTATGCTAATAAAAGTCATGCAGTAGTGAACGGTAGAAAAGGAAAGATGGATTTCTGGTCTGCTGTGTGAATATTGCAAGCTATTTGAAATTTAAGTGAAATACCTTTTGGCTGATTAAGTTTGCCTAATTTTAAGAAGGTGATATGGAAATTGTTCTCAATAATTCATGAAGTGTTTCTGGTGAGAAATCTAAATATATTCAAATGAGTATGGAGACACCAATACGTAACAGGACTCTAAGATTAATGTTCTGTATATCCCTTGAGATAGTGATGTAAATAAGTTTCTCTGGAATCCAAGTGTGATCCACGGGTATAATTCCAGAGTTCCCATATTTTTTACACTTATACTAGTGAATTTTGGTTAACTATAAAATTAAATTAAAAAAAATGACTTAATCAGTTCTCCTAGTGTTTAGCTATTTTGTATTTAGAATCAGTCATGACAATCACATATGTTTGAATTTGATTTAACTTCCCCAAATCTATTTTTCAACTTAGAGAAAGCTGTCAAACAGTATAGGAACAAATGCCACTGGCAATACTTTAAAAGGTTTTTAAGACCAGAAAGTAATGTTTCCATATTAAAAATATTTATTATAAAAAGTTGCTTCCAGATTTCCTAGAAACTAAAGTTAAAGGGTTTGTATATATGGTAAAAAATACAAAAGACACTAAGAGTAAGAAAGAAAACCAAAACTTTTTAGAGGAATAAGAAACATAACTGTTGGTTTGTTGATACTGGTCAGTATTGTAAAAACAGAACCAGTGGTTCTGACATCATTAGTTAGCTTCTCTTGAATTGATTAAAACATGGGTATGCATTGAATATATGGAATACACTGAAAGAAAAGTAAATTATTCTTTCAGAATTCTCATGTGACATTCTAAACAATTAAGTACAAAAGCATGCTTAATTCCAATTTTATGGAAAGCAGTTAACTTGTTATCTTTACATGTTACTAAGTGCTAAAGGCAACTGAATCAAACAGAACACTGTATTTTATTCTTCCAACCAGGATAGCCATTTTGATCATAAACCAGTAGTTGTCAGCTTGATATAAATAAGATGCTTGAATGTAATTTGGTATAAATTGTTTAGCAATAATTTTAATAAGCATCTCTAGCAATTCTAAAAGAAATGAAAATATGTTTTGACTACCTAATTGATTGGAAACCAAACAAGTGATTACATTTCTATAGAACATCTCTATTGAGATTACTTACAAGTTATAGAACTGAGACCCAAAACTACATCCTCTCATGTTTCTGGTACCTTATTTCTTCTATGTTACACTGCCTTTTGATTGGACCTGGTTCATTGACAAAAGCTAAGTATTGGTCTATAAGCAAGGAACCCTGTGCTCTGGGCTGAGCTGTGACTTTCACGGGTCAGTGATGGTGCCGTGGTCTAAAGTGCTGGTTCTGAAGTCTGACTGTCTGGATTCAAATTGACATATTTCTGAATAAATACCTTTGACTACCTGGGTTCAGATTCTGTGTGGCCTGCAGCAGTGCCACTGGTAACATAAACATAGACTGGCGCTGGTCTCTGAGCTGGCCACCCCATGCTGACGGACCAGTTCCGTGTCTGGTGAATCAAACAATAAAATATCAGGGCATACCTTCGTATGCTTGCTATTTTTTCTCAATACATGTTTCTAGTAATTTATTTTTACATTGTTTTACCAAAATAATTTTTTGAAATGGTTTGGAATTAAAGAAGACTCATCCCTCACCCCGGAAAGTTCAAGAAACCCTGACGTAGAGCGGCATTAAGCAGTGCTTTAATTTCCTCGTCAGGGAAATGGGACAAAAAGCAGAGCAGGGGAATGACTTTTCTGTCATTTACGTGACAACATTCAAAAGGATCTACTGTAGCGTCCCCAAATTTCTTTCTCTATATACTTGCCTATTTGGTTTCTTGTGCAGTCATCAGACCGGCAGCAGGTCTGGCTGTGGTATGATCGACCTAAGTTTCAGAGGGACCAAGGGGCAAGCCAAGAATTTTTCAAGAGAAGGCAGGTTGGGACTTTTTCCTTTTTTTTTCATAAAAGTTTATCTTATTTCAGAGTGATAGCTAATGGTTTAATCGTGCTCCTCAAACTTTAATGTACATGTGAATCACCTGCAGATCTCTTCCAGCTGACTCAGCGGGTCTGGGGTAGAGGTCCAAGTTTCTGCGTTTCTCACAAGCTCTTACGTGATGCAGATGCTGCAGATCTGCAGACCTTACTTAGAGAAGTGAGCATTTAACAAGCCTCGTTTCTCAGGTACCCACTCCCACCTAGATGCCCGACAGCAGACACGCCCCCCCACTCAGAGACAGAATCTCCCTGCAGATACTCTGTAACTCTCCCTAGGTCGCAAGGCAGGTTTCACCCTCAGCCTGGCCTCATCCTCAATAATGATGTTTTTCATTGGACATGCAAACCACCAAAAGTCAAAGGTCCAGCAAAGCTAAAGGTCTGGGAGCTCTAGTGTAAACCTAACTTTAAGTTTAAATTGTTGGGGTTTTTTTAATGCTAGTTTGCAGTATGAATAGGACAGTTTTATTGGTTTGTCCCAGTCACTGTATCTTAGTGATCTCTAAGCCAGGTAAGGGGTTACCATTGTGCCTGGTGACAGAGGCTTATGTTCTGCCTGACGTTAATAGCCCATTTTCAATTAACTTTATTTTAGTGTGGATTGATTTAGTGTTCTCGATGTAGTCATTTTCAAACCTGACTTCTGTGGAGTCATGGTCTTGTGGTTTTGGTGAAGAAAATGTAGGAGTTGTAAACATGTAAATTTGTGTGTGTGTGTGTTTCTTCATTGTTAAGCCTCATGTTAATATGTAGGAATTGGGTCTTTGGTCATTTATGGATTATGAAAGAAAAGCAGGAAGTAATGGAGGAAGGGAGGAAGGAAGAAAGATGGAGGGAGGAAGAGAGAGAGAAAGAAAAAAGGAAAGAATATTTTCATAGCTTTAATTTTAGAACAAATCTCCGCTCTTTTTATAAACAGGAATTTTAATACAACAATGGATTTATTCATTCTTTAGGCTTTCTTTTTGGTCAGTGGCATTAAAATTGAAATGAAGAACTATATTAATTATTTTTAGTCTTGTACAAATCATTCACCTAGGAGATACATACGCATGTGTTAAGTGTCACCACAGTTACCTAAGCACCTAAGTAATTTGAGCTGATATGTAGGTAGTGACAGTCATTAATATGTCTCATTCTTAGATTTATAATATTGCCATGCTTGGAAATCTTGGTTTTACCACAATATCCAAATTGTTTATATGAACAATTAAGTGAACAATAGGTAACTATCCAGAGTCTCTTTATTGTCCCTCCAGTCTCTGAATAGTAATCCCATCTTGTCTCAAAAAGATAATATTTTGAAGAAGAATTTTCTTCTTAAAATAATTTCTAATTTCATATCCTAAAATTACATTTGGATGCTTGAATATTAAAAAAAAAAAAGGATGAATCATTCACACATGTAGGGAGCTTTTCTTTTGTGATGGTAAGAAAAATGTGAAAGTGAAAAGTGAACAAATGACTGAATTTACCATTTTCATTGGACTAATACTTACTGACTACCTACTGTGTGCTAGACAGAACGTGTGCAGAGAATAGTGAAGTGGGGGCTTCTCCTTGAAGAATTCACATGCAAAAAAAATAAGAAACTCATTAGAGTGCAGTGTAAAGACCGATAAAATTGACTCCAGCACTGGTTGTAATCATAATAAAAGGGGGTGTACAGGGAAGGAATCTGATCTCAGTTCGGGGCACAGGGTGACACTGGTTTGTAAATCTTCTCAGAGCAGTTAAGTTATCATTTTCTCCTTAAAGACAAGGTGAAAAATAACCAGGCAAAGAGGGAAGGCAGAGCGTGCCAATCAGAGGGAACCGACCATCTGTGGAGTAGTGCAAAGGAGTGCTGTGTGCAGGGCACTACACAACGAGATTCAAACTGGGCTCTCGGAAGTGATGTGTAATTGTTAAGAGAATGGGAGAGATGAGGGTAGAGCTTGAACAACTTGAATAAGGGCCTCGTGTTCCATGCTGAGGAGCTAAACACTGGGGAGTCCCTGATCAGTGATTGAGCTAATTCTTCATTTCAGAAAAATCAGGAGATAGTAAGGGCCTAAACGATGATAGTGAGATTGAGAAGGTTAACTTGAGAAATTATTAAGTGGAAAGAATAAGGTTTTGTGATTTAACAAAAGTGAGGTTTGATGAGAGGGAGGTGTTCGGTGTGTGACTCCTGGCGTTCTGCTGCTCTGACGTGAAGGCAGCGGCCGTCAGTTCAGTATTGGTCGTCAGGGATTCTCAGCTCTCAGCACACTGTCTGGCTCATGGTAGGTGCTCTATAAATATATTTTGAATGAATGATAATTTTGTTCATAAAAAGGGAAGGTGGGATCAAGAGTACATTTGGGGAAGAAAAGGATGGATCAAATTTTAGATATGTTGAATTTGGTGTGTTACTAGGCCAACCAGTGGGAAATGTTTAGTAGGTGGTTGGATGTTTGGATATATGGATTCATGAATTTTTTTGAACAAGAGTCATGTCTTAATCACTTTTTTATTCACCAGAGCCGTGTTATGTAGGTCTTTAAGTGTATGTTAACTTGAATCATAGTTATCAACAATATTCAAATAGTATTGCAGAGTTTAATGGTCTAAGATAGTTCTTTTAGGCATATATGAAAAATTAGAAATGGCTTTAGATTTTTAAAAGCCTACAGTCTTTATCTGTTCATCCGCTGACGGACGCTTGGGTTGTTTCTACGTCTTGGCTGTTGTTAACAATGTTGCAATGAACGTTGAAGTGCAGGTACCTATTTATAATAGTGATTTAATTTCCTTTGGATATATACCCAGAAGTAAGATTACTGTAGTATACAGTAGTTCTACTTTCATCTTCTGAGGAACCTTTATACTGTTTTCCAGAATGGTTGTATTAGTTTACAATATCACTAACAGTGTAAAAGGGTTCCTAAAAACATGCGATACACACACACATACACACGCACACCCACACACAATGGTATAGTATTCAGCAGTATAAAACTAAAAATAAAAAAATTCTGCCATTTGTGAAAAGAAGGATGAACCTGGAGGGCATTTTGCTAAGTGAATTAAGTCAAGCACAGAAATATAAATACTGAATGATTTCACTTCCGTATGGAACCTAAAAAAGTCAAACTCATGGGACCAGAGAGTACAATGGTGATTACCAGGGACTGAGGGTTAGGGAAAATGGGGGAGATGTTGGTCAAATGGTACATACTTTGAGTTATAAGGTGAATAAGTTCTGGGCTTCTAAAGAGCAGCATGGTGACTATAGTTAGAAACACTGTATTCTGTGTTTGACATTTGCTAAGGGAGTAGATCTTAAGTATTTCCACCACACACACCACATACACACACAGCTAACTGTGAGATGACGGAGGTGTTAATTTGGTCAAGCATTTCACACTGTATTTATATATTAAGTTACCACATTGTATACCTTAAATATATAAATTTTTTATTTGTCAATTATACCTCAGTAAAGTTGAGGGGGGAAAGAAGACCAAAGCCTGCTAAAAAAAAAAAAACAAAAAACCTTCCATCATTGAATAAATAAAGCAGAAATGAGAGGCAGCTCTGATTGTGAGAAGAGCATGGATATTTGAATTTACCCCTAAGTCTTGGTTTTGTCCTTAGCTAGATTTTAGCAGCTAAATTCTTGAAAAGCTTGTAGGCCTCATTTCCTCACTGCTTTAAAATGAGGCAGTGAGATCTGACGGTACCTAAGGTCTCTTCAGCCTCTAACATTAAATAATCCCATATATTCACATTTAAACATCATTTAAAAAACATACATTGAAAAGTGGGTGTTTTGGTGAATGGAGAAGATTTACTTTGGTGAGTAGTCATGATGCTTTCATTGCTAATGAAAATTTAATGGCCTGAGAATTAAGTAGCTGGGTTCAGGCCCCGGCTTGGTCACTCGTTGGTTGTGCGATGTTGGCTAAGCCAAGCCCCTTCTAGGAGCAGATCATCCCTGAAGTACCTTTTATCTCAGTTTTCTCTGGTTTTATAAAAAGTTTCTATATTTGATTTTACTGTCAAATTAACAGGGGAAATCACCTCACTGTGTTGTAAATATGCAGCAATATCTGCTAAGGTTTTCTTGATCTACTGAAAGCAGAGTGAAAGTTTAATATTATCTGGCGGAATCATTGATGGTAGATTAATTCTTCTAGTCCCAAATCTCTACCCTCAACACCTTACCTGCGTGTTTGTAATTTTCCCTTTGTAAATAAAATCTCCTGGAGGTATTATCCTGTAAGTGTGAAATGTGTTTCTTTTGGGAAATTAATTTGATATACCTGGTTATAAAACTTTTTAGAAAAGTTTAGATCAACTTTAAAGATTAGGCTCATTTAAAACATTAAATTTTAAATCGCTGTATTCCAGTGCCATGACTGGAACTTTGTGGGTGCTGTATACAGTTTCTGTAGAGCAGTTGTTGGAATATCAGCCCCACGAGAGATACAGCTGTGATTACAAATAAGATCCAGCCTCTCTGGCGCTTCATGAGCCGGACTGTTAGAGAAAAAGATGATCTAGCAGCGAAAAATCAAAAAAAATTTATAATTTTGTATGTAAAAACAAAGTAAAATACATTTGACCCTCCAGCAGTGTGGGAGTGAGTGAGGGGGGCCAACCCTTCATGTGGTTGAAAATCTGAGTGTAACTTTAAAGTCGGCGCTCCACATCTGTGATTCCTCTGTATCCACAATTCCTCCATATCGTAGCCGACATCCTTGGATTCGACCAAAACTCAGATCATGTAGTACTATAGTATGTATTACTTTTTTACACTTTTTAATTGAAGTGTAGTGAGTTTACAATGTTGTGCCCATTTCTGGTGCACAGCATAACATTTCAGTCATACATACACATCTGTGTATTTTTTTTCATAGTCTTTGTCATTATAGGTTATTACAAGGTGTTGAATATAGTTCCCTGAGCTATGCAGTAGAAACCTGTTGTTTATCTATTTTATATATATTTTATAACCTGTAGTTAGTATCTGCAAATCTCGAACTCCCAGTTTATCCCTTCCTGCCCCCTTTCCCCCGGTAACCATAAGTTTGTTTTCTATGTCTGTGAGTCTATTTCTGTTTTGTAAATACTTTTATTAGTGTCTTTTTTTCAGACTACACATATAAGTGATATCATACGGTATTTTTCTTTCTCTTTCTGGTTTACTTCACTTAGAATGGTGATCTCCAGGTACATGCATGTTGCTGCAAATGGCATTATTTTATTTTAATGGCTGAGTAGTATTCCATTGTATGTATATATAAATATATAATATATATCTATCTCACAATTTCTTTATCCAGTCATTGATTGATGGACATTTAGGTTGTTTCCATGTCTTGGCTGTTGTAAATAGTGCTGCTATGAACACTGGGGTGCAGGTGTCTTCTTGAATTAGATAGAGTTCCCTCTGGATATATGCCCAGGATTGCTGGATCATATGATAAGCCTATTTTTAGTTTTTTAAGGAATCTTCATACTGTTTTCCATAATGGCCTCACCTCACACTGCATTCCCACCAACAGTGTAGGAGGGTTCCCTTTTCCTCACACCCTCTCCGAAATTTATCATTTGTGGTCTTTTGAATGATGGCCATTCTGACTGATGTGAGGTGATTCCTCATTGTAGTTTTGATTTGCATTTCTCTGATAATTAGAAATATTGAACATTTTTTCATGTGTCTGTCTGTTGGCCATCTGTAGGTCTTCATTGGAGAATTGCTTATTTAGGTTCTTCTGTCCATTTTGGGGATTGGGTTTTTTGTTTTTTTGGTATGAAGTTGTATGAGCTGTTTGTGTATTATGGAAATTAAGCCCTTGTCCATAACATCATTTGCAAACATCTTCTCCCATTCTGTATGTTGTCTTTTTGTTTTGTTCATGGTTTCCTTTGCTGTGCAAAAGCTTATAATTTTAACTAGGTCATATTTGTTCATTTTTGTTTGTATTTCTATTGCCTGGGTAGACTGCCCTAGGAGAACGTTGCTAATATTTACGTCAGAAAATGCTTTGCCTATGTTTTCTTCTAGGGGGTTAGGATGTCTTGTCTTATGTTTAAGTTTTTAAGCCATTTTGAGTTTATTTTGTGTATGGTATGAGGGAATATTCTACTTTCATTGATTTGCATGTGGCTGCCCAGTTTCCCGAGCACCACTTGCTGAAGAGACTGTCTTTTCTCCATTGTATATTCTTGCCTCCTTTGTCAAAGATTAATTGACCGTAAGTATGTAGGTTTACTCCTGGGCTCACTATTCTGTTCCATTGATCCATATGTCTGTGTTTGTACCAATACCATGCTGTAGTGATGACTGTAGCTCTGTAGGATTATTCCTCCAGCTTCATTTTCTACAGTATTACTTTGGCAATTCTGGGTCTTTTGTGATTCCGTATGAATTTTAGGATTGTTTGTTCTAGATCTGTGAAAAATGTCCTGGATATTTGATAGGGATTTCTTTAAATCTGTAGATTGCTTTGAGTAGTATGGCTGTTTTAACAATATTAATTCTTCTGATCCAAGAGCATGGGACACCTATTCATTTCTTTAAGTCATCTTTAATTTCCTTAGTCAATGTTTTGTAGTTGTCCACATATAAGTCTTTCACCTCCTTGGTCAAATTTATTCCTAAGGGTTTTATTTTTTTGGATGCAATTTTAAAAAGGATTGTTTCTTTACTTTCCTTTTCTGATATTTCATTGTTAGTATAAAGAAATGCAACTGATTTCTGCATGTTAATCTTGTATCCTGCTACCTTGCCGAATTATTTTATCAGCTCTAGGAGTTTTTGTGTGGAGCCTTTAGGGTTTTCTATTATAGTATCATGTCATCAATATATAGTGACAATTTTACTTCTTCTCTTCCAATTTGGATCCCTTTTATTTCTTTTTCTTGACTAATTGTTATGGCTAAGACTCCCAATAATATGTTGAATAGAAATGGTGAGGGTGGGCATCCTTGTCTTATTCCAGATTTTAGTGGGAAGCCTTTCAACTTTTCAACATTTTGTATTACGTTGGCTGTGGGTTTATCATAAATAACTTTTATAATATTGAGATATGTTCACTCTGTACTCACCTTGGTAAGAGTTTTTATCATAAATGGGTGTTGAATTTTATCAAATTCTTAGTCTACATCTACTGAGATGATCACGTGATTTTGTCCTTTCTTTTGTTGATGTCATGTATCATATTGGTTTGCGTACGTTGAATTATCTTTGTGTCCCTGGGATGAATACAGCTTGATCATATTGAATGATCTTTTTTCCTGTGTTGTTGCTTTCTGTTTGCTAATAATTTGTTGAAGATTTTTGCATCTATGTTCATCAGTGATTTGGCCTGTGATTTTCTGTTTTGGTAATGTCTTTGTCTGATTTTGATATCAGGGTGATAGTGGCTTCATAGAATGAGTATGGGAGTATTTCCTCCTCTTCAATCTTTTGTAAGTGTTTGAAAAGGACTGGTATGGTATGGTTTGATATTTCTTCTTTGTATGTTTGGTAGAATTCCCCAGTGAAGCCACCTGGTCCTGGACTTTTGTTGGAAGGCAGGTTTCTTATTCCTGATTCTGTTTCACTTCTAGTGATTGGCCTGTTCAAATGATCTATTTCTTCTTGATTCAATTTTGGTGGACTATGTGTTTCTAGAACCTTGTCCCCTTCTTGTAGATTGTCCAATTTTTTGCCATATAGTTGTTCTTAGTATTCTCATGTGGTCTTTTGTATTTCTGCAGTGTTGGTTGTAATTTCTCCATTATCATTCCTTATTTTGTTTATTTGTGTCCTCTCTTTTCTTGTTGAGCCTGGCCAGAGGTTTGTTTATATTGTTTACACTTTTTTTTAATTAAAAATTTTTTTCTAAAGTATAGTTAGTTTACTCTTTTAAAAAAACAGCTCTTGGTTTGATTTTTTTTCTATTGTTTCTTTAATTTCTATTTTATTTATTTCCTCCCTCATTTTTGTTATTTCTTTCCTTCAGCTGACTTTAATTTTGTTTGATCTTTTTAAAATTGCTTTTGATGGTAGGTTAGGTTGTTTATTTGACAGTATTTATTATTGAAAAAAAGATCTGAGTATAAGTGGACCTGCACGGTTCAAACCCATGTTGTTCAAGGGTCAACTATAGTGTAACTGCCATTTGTATGGTGCCTGTAGTTCCTAGTTTGGTGCAATTGTGCTCTGTATGTTCAAGGAGTCTAATTTTCTTTTCTTTTCTATACTTGTGCCTTTACTCATTACTGGTGTTTATTGACATGCAATGATACCATTATTATTTATTTAATATATTCCTAGGTCATGTCATTTGGCATAAAAATTTATAAATTAGAATATATTTATTATGTGTGTTTGTATTCATACCCTAGCTCTCTCAACTTGTAATTTTAATTAGGAAATGTATATTAAATAAATGAACAGTTTTAGACACATATTGGCAAATCAGGATTGGTAACAAATGTTTTGGAAGTCTCACCAGCAGCTGTCAGCATGTTTGTCCTCTGTCCTCTGCTCCTCCCGTACTTCCTCCAGGATCAGGAGATCTCTCCTCCTCCAGCTGACTCCTCCCTCACTGTAACTTGCTACACAGTGAAGGACATTGATCACATTTGCTTTAGGTTATTCAATGCGAAATGGTACATAATCCAAATTTTTAGATATAGTATCTAAATGTTAACATTTTGTGATAGAAACTACCTAACAGTTTATGTAAAACAGGTGATAAGCATTGTGTTAACAAAAGATGAATAAAGATAAAGAATTTATTAAAGATCTTAGTGACATTCCCATTCTTTCCTAATTATTTTCAGAGAGGTATGATTGATTTCTATGAGCACACTGAACAAAGTGTTTGTCCCCTTGGATTATCAAGACATACAAGAGTTTTCCTTTGAAAGAGGGTTCTCAGACTTAACAATGGAAATTATGCTTTGTGCAAATAGACTTTACCTTCAATTAGTACATGATTTAAAACAAATTTAGATAACTTTTCCCAGAAGAGAACAAAACCTATCATATCAAGGCTGCTTAATAAGTATTTATTGAAGGAAGGAATTAAGGGAAGGAGAGAAGGAAAGTAGGTAGAGAGGGATGGAAAGAGGGACAGAAGGAAGAAAATACCTGCTTCACTTGGCTGTAGCCTTTTTTCCTAATGTTTTACATTTTAAGGCAGCAACAAAAACCTGATTCATAACATTCCCTAGATTGTTCAGTACTCTACATTAGTCAATAAGAAAATGTCAAAATTAGATACAAGACTCTTAATAGAAAAGCATTCATATTCTGTTGTCTTGCCCTTGCTTTTCTCAGTATTTCAGAGAAGTACATGCTCACAGAAAGGAAGCTTGAGGTAAATTACAACCTAGTTTAGCACTAGGGGTGGATGGAAGGTGGGGGGTAAAAGAAACAAACCCTATCGCCAAGACATAATTTGTCCTAGGGCTTTGGAAGGCATTTTCCGTATAATCATTAAAGCTCAAATTAAAGATATATTAAAGCCAAAATTAAAGACATAATTTGTTGCTTGATAAATGATATATGTTTTATAACTTCATTAAGGATGCTACCTTCCTTAATTTTTGCAGACCATGAGATTTTCAGTGAGGTGCATATTAACTGCAGAGATAATAATGTTTCTATATGTTAATAATTCTAAATGAAAAACACTTGAGCTATTTTCCAGCCACATGGGAGGAATCATTTACATCCTTAAAGGCTTATTTTACCATTAACCCCTTCATTTGAGTAGAGTGGATAGCCATATGTAAAGTATTAATTCTTTTTACATTAGTGCTAATAGCAAGTATTTTAGACCCACTGGTGTGAGAGGATTAAAAGCCACAGCATTAGGCATGCACCAGCGTTTCTGAGATTAATCCTCGTTAGAGCAACCTAGCGGGAATATGTAACTTGATTTTCTGTTTATTGATCAGATGCTTCTTGTTTCTTTTATCATGTGAAATGAAACTCCACCGAGACAATAACATATTGCATTCATATGCTGAAGTTAAAAAATGCAACAGAGGATTAAGTCAGTGTCTTTTAACCCTTACCACTTTTAATGCTACTTACCTTAAGTGCAGGTTTTAAGGGGAGATCTGTGGAAATAAGATAAATCTAAATATTTGGCAGTATGGCCCAAATAATAGATGAGCCATTCATGCTTTTTCTAGCTATAAACTAATGCTTGAAAGTCATATTAACAATAAAGCTTGGGGAATATTTACTTCCATTTGGTAGAAGAGGGGATTACGGAGTCATTGAAAAATAGAAGCACTTTGAGATTTTCTTTTTATTTTGAAAAGAGGAAAAGAACCAGTATTTCTGTGTCTTCTGGTTTCTGTGTAACTTCTACTCCTACCCTATCCTACTCCAGCTTGTTTCTGTGTTAACATAGAAAGTATTTCCTGGCCTCTCATCCTCATGTTCACTTTAATTTGGCTGGGTCCCAGGAGTGACATTCAAATATTGACTAACCAGCAGAGCGTGGGCACAGACCAATCACGAGGGACATCAGCTATAAAAGACTTGGTGGTGAATGACTTGACTGTTCGGCTAAAACTTAGCCTGGCATGGTGGTTGGCTTATCTCTGATTTGTCTGGGTTTCTTAAACCACCTTGGATAATCACAGTCAATGGATTCTTGGTGATTTCTATCCTATAGGAAGGTTGGAACAGAAAGGAAGGAAAGGAGAGGTCCTTGTACCTAGAGCAGCTATACCTGTTGATTCTTGTGACTGATTTTTGAGCTGGTAGAGGGGACCAGATAAATCAATTAATTGTCTAATTTTTGGAAAACCACACTATGTTTATTATTAACAAGTACTTCTAAAACACATATAACTAGATAAATATAAATCTTTCTTACGTACCTTGTGTACCTGTGAATATATTTGTATGCATATAATATATATTATACATACACATATACACACATGCAAAGTCTATCCTCAGTTAGCATGAGTTGGGCCTCTTAAAGTTCTGTACATAACTTGGCATTTATGTTAGTCAATTTATAGCAGATTTTTTTGTCAGATAGTAGAGTATTTTTAAGATATCTAAAATAAATGTTTTCAGTTCTATAAAAGCTTTCCTGGACCAGTCAGTGTTTAAGAAGTGCTACTTTATCTTGCTCTAAATACCAGTCTCTCTCCCTCTTTTCTGCCCTTTGCCAGTCTCTGCCAGATCTGGACTCTGAGTCTCATGCTCTTGAACCTGCCTCTCAGTGTCTTTTATTGAACACACTGCAGTTAGATTTATCTTTCTACTTACCACTTGACTGGATCTGATATCCACCAATTTCTTTACCATTGAAGATGCTGGTACGCTTCTGGTTTCTTTCTCTTTATACCTTTAATTTAGGATGGCATTACTTAGGGGAAAAAAATGAATGGTTGGTGGTATTACTTTCACAGAACAGCTCATTAAAACAGATCAGCTTTGAGTCTACATGGAACAGAATTGGACTAAATTGGCACACTGGGTTGGTTAAAATGTTACTATCCTTTTCAAATCAATATATGTTTTAACTATCCAGTATTCATTTAAAGAGACAGAATACATATAATTTTCCATTACTAAAATTCACATAGAGAAACAGACTCCATTACTAATTCACTTCTGTTGGCTGAGGTGGAGTCATTGTTCTTAAAATAAAAAATGTCAGAATGATCCCCACTTTTGTTTTCTTGTTTTCTTTTCAGATTTTTCAAACCAATCAAAATATCATGGGTTGTATTAAATGTGTTAAATCAAATGATAAAATAAGTCACTCATCCCTGGTAAATAGCACCATATCCCGTTTTATTGGTTTTAGAATATCAGTTGACTGCCATTGCCAGATTTAGACCTTTTGAACTGTAAACCGGTTACACAATTAGTAAACAGAGATAAGGCAGCTCTTGTGAAGAATCTACATCTATATCTCGTTTTATGTCTATTCTTTACATTTTCCCTGGATGCTGGTTCCTGCATGGGAGGAAACAGGACAAGTGTACTTTTTGCCAGGACCTCATGTAAAACTTTGTTACCTATTATATTTCAATTTTTTTTAATCTATAAGTATTTTAATTTTACTTATAAACATGCTCTGAGCTGTTGCCTAATTGATTCAATCATTTCTTCTCTGCCTAAAGCATAGCATATATCCGTCTGTCCATCATTCATTCATCCATCCATCTATTCATCCATCCAATTAATTTTTCTTTCATTCAGTAAACATTTATTGACCATCCCTATGCATAGCTGGTGTTATGATTGACACTTTACATAATTAATTTCATTTGATCCCTACAACAGTCTTTCAAGTCAAATATTAATATCTTAATTTTGTAAATAAGAAGGCTGATGTCCAAAGGTTAAACAACTTGCCAACATCAGATTTTTAAGAGTGTTCTGCTCATCTTTGTTTCATAACACAGTCCTGTGACATATGGAGCACTTACTGATTGTTTATGAAGGAATTAACGAATGAGCCAGAATACATTTTACTGCAGCTAACACCTATTTTATGCCCATAAAGTACCAAATGTACTTCTCTGTTTGCCTGTATTATCTCATTTATTCATTACAAAAGCCCTACTAAGCTCAGTGCTATTAATGATCTTAGATTTGTTTCATAGATGAAGGACTTGTGGCAAAGGTGGTAAACTAATGTGCTCAAGATCACACAGCTGGAAAGTTGTAGAGTTGGAAATTGAACTCAGGCTCTGCCTCTGAGGTCCATGCTCTCCACCACCTTGCTGGGTGCCTTTGTCTAGCACAGTAAATGATGCATCATGAACGCTCAAAAACTGTTTGCTGCAGAGATGGTGGTGATGGTGGAATGGGATTTTTTTGTCTGATGTATTGAAAACACTATTTTTTGTTAATTATAGAATTTTCAGATTATAGTTTCATGGATTGTCCCTGTAAACTGCTAGAACACTTTATATTTACTCTGCTTTTAACAGTAAAATCCCTTATTTGTATTCCTTATAGAAAAAAGAGAACATATCTGCATTTGTGTGCAAGGGCATTATTGGATACATGCATGTGCACATACAGAGACATAGGTATAGATACAGTGATATGAACTAGTACTTAAACTGGTGATGTATTTTCTTTTTCTATCAGTTTGCAGTTTAAAGTCCCCCGAATGTAACAATTTACCCAAATACACATGCAACCAGAAACAACTAATCGTGATTTTAAATGATGTTTTTAGTAACTGATGCATTTGTTAATTGCTTAAAAATAGAGATTTTCACACAACGAAATTTGACTTAAAATTGTAATCTTTTATAGGGAAATACAAGATCGAAAAAGTGATTCCACCTTAATTCATGTAGCAGTAAAACAGTTCACTATGTCTATTTCTGTTTTCAGTTGCACATATGTCCACAAAGACAGCTTTGATTTTTAACCCATTGCATACACATTTTTTAGTATTTAGCTCTGTCGATAGAGGACCCTGGAAGCAGGGAGGGTAATGGGGAGGAATGATAGTTCAGATGTATTCCTTCCTGGAATGCCAGTTGAATTAAATCTTTCATTCCCACTGTAGACATACAAATCTATAATCTCTTTTCAAGAGGAAGCCAGAGTCAGGGGTGTGCATTCTTTTATTCTTGGTCAGGAGATTAAAATTGATCACAGACCACACAAGGGAGTCAGCTGTGGTATCACAGCTCAATGTGGTTAACGAGGACGGCGCTCGCCTTCTGTTCTCCTAACCGCACACTTACAAGTTACAAATGTGATTGATTCCAGAGGTCAGCTGAGGCTGTGTGACTTGACAGTATTTTGCTGTTTTTAAGGGATAAGAGCTATGAGCCCTGATAGCAGCTGGGACAGGTAGAGTTTAAATTTGACAAATGAAGATGTATACTTTTTTGAGCTAGCAAAATCCTTCATGTAGAAATAATGAATGAAAATTTGAGAGTTGATTTAACATAGGTCAAATGACTTGCAGTGAAAGAAGGAAAATAATGCTTTCATTATTACCCTTTCAGCAAAATAAATTGATAATAGGTTTGTCATTGCAGATCTGTGCTTTAAACAAATGAATAATGCTTAGAACGTCCTTTTACACGACATCATTTAAATTTAAGTAGGCATCGTTTGCCTAAAATCTGAGAAAATGTAGAGCAGGTGGGATGATATGTGAATAATTACCTACTAATATTTCAAGCATGTTTTTATCTTTCTTGTGAATAAAACTTCTTTATTAAAATTCAGAAAATTAAAGATGCCGCAGACTACGGTATGCTAAATTTTCAAAGACTAGGTTATGGCTCCTTCCTTTTTTCCCTAAAAATAAAGATTATATGCTCTCCTAAATGTATATTTTATGTAATGGTGGAAGAAACACTGCATTTAAGAGCTTCTGCTGGATTAAATCTGGCTTTGGTACTTATTAGCTATGAGACTTTAGAAAGGTTATCTCACTGCTTTGAACCTCAGTTTGCTCATTTTTTCCAATGGTGATAAAGATGTTTAGCTAGTAAAATTGTTGTGGGGCTCACATATACAAGATGTATTTTTAGGTTGTAAAACACTCTGGAATGTAAACTCTTAAAATATTTACTGAGCTCATATGAAGTGGAACGTGTATTCAAGAGAGTTGGTGGTGAAGAGAGCTTCAGAAACACATTCTTCTCTTCTTTATAATCTACAAAATGCATGGGCAAGACAGAAACTTAGAGTTAAGAAAGAATCAATTGTGGCTGGAATTTAAAACTGATTGGGTTAGATTCAATTGCTGATAATGGTTTCACATGCACCATGCATGCCCTAAGAAGCAGAACTCAAAGGGCTTAGCATTAGAATATGACTCGGAAGAAAATCTGAAAATGCTTACAATGATGAGAAATGGCCCTGAAACTATATATCAGAATAGAAATCACCTGTTCAGAAACTGAAGGAAAAAAAGGATCAAAGCACTGGCTGCTCACCTCATTAAACCAGAGGCATTTGGGATAGAATTCATTATTTTATGTTGACTTTAAAAAGTGTGAGGTTTTTGCTGATACTGTGAAGATATATGTTCTGTGTGCTGTGGTTAGAGTGGTCCAGGTGCCTCTGAGTATGATTTAGTTTTTGATTCTGTGTATGTTGTATAACGCATAGGGAATTTGCATACCTTCCAAAGAGCACCCCAGAATCTCAGTTTTATCTCCCTGATTAATTCACCTTCCACTGTTAACTATAGTTCCTTCACCTGTAGTAGTGAAAGAGAGGACAAGATTGTTTGCCTATGTAATGGACTCCATTATAATGAAAATACTTTCAATTATTATTAATTAAATGTCTCATGTCTGTACAATGCTTCATGACTCAAGAGTTCTTGACAAAGCTCAGGGGAGGATGTGCTAAAAGCTTCAGTTTACAGAAGGAAAAACTAAGGTGCAGGCAGGTAGACTAATGTGCTGCCCATGGCACAGCTAATAGGTCCAGGAACTGACGGCAAACCTAAGTGTCTCTACCTTGACCATGTGTTTCAGCTGCCTGAGGGTCTTTATTAGGTTTTGCTTTCAGAGAGAGATCAGAACATTTGTTGCAGGGTGAACCGCACATGAATGGGCCCTTTTATAGGATTTCTAAACCTACTAAAGGTGGAACAACAGCTCCCTTATTCAAAGTGTCAGTTTTGACGAAATTCTTTGGAAGAAATTCTTTAAAAAGCCCTTCTAAAGGCTGTTTTTAATCAAATTGTACACAATCTAAGTTGTATCCACTTTCTGTTATCTACTCAGAATTTAATTGATGTGGAGTTGCCACTCTTGATTAATTCTTTCTTCTTAAGAAGGTACTTTAGTGTGAGTACATTCTCCATTAATACCAGGTCCTAGAAAGGCACGTAGTGTATTGCTCTTCTAGCAAACTCTGCCCGTATCTTGGCGGGCATCGCCACTAGAAGACCTTGCAGTGTGGATGTCAGTGGAGGGTTTATCGCATTTCCTCCTCCTCTTCTGATTTGCCTCATTTAAATTGATTCTCGTGGTTACAATGACATATAATTTTATTTTGTTATTTTGTTTTGTTTTATATTCTTTCTCAGCGAATCTCCTCTAGTTACACGATTTCCAAAATTAATTGTAAGTCAGTGACCTTGTACTATACTTAAAATTCAAGAACAGTGGGTCTTAAAATCAGAAGTACTCTTTAAACACCTGTTTCTGGGTACATTTTATACACTGGAAAGAGATGTATATATAGTACATTTTTTCTCCTGCAAACAAGAAGGTTGGAACTCATCCTCTCTTCTCTTGGTTCCCAGCATAGTGCTTTCTCCTTCCTCTTCTTTCTAACTGATTCCTCCTCAACTTCCATTTGTGCTCCTTCTCCTCTTTCTCTCTTTAATTGTTGGGATGTTATCTAGGGGTCTATCTTTGGCCGCCTTTTCCTCAGGATTAGCTTCTTAGCATTTATTGCTTCCAGAACCATCTCTCTGCTGATAATTTTCCAATCTGTTGGTCCAGCCCGGATTTCTCTCGTGAGCTTCCAGCTTGAATTTTTACTTGTTTACTATCTTGAGGACAACTTGTCTGGATGTCCCACACTCCATTAAACATGTTCCAAGTGGAACCATATTGTTCCCCTAGAGTCTGCTCTCCTCTACTGTCATGGGCTGCAGTCAAGCACACCACTGTGGAGGTACCCACCAAAACAGAAAGGCTCAGCTTTGACCCTGCCTTTCCCTCTACTCTCAACCACGAGGGACCCAACCCTGTGATATTAACCCCCAGATATCTTCAGGATGTGGTTTTATCCTCCCGTGTTCCCGCTGTCAGTATCTTAGTGTGAATCCTCTTTTCCCCCCAGTAAAGTTATTCTAATAGGAGAAGGAATTAAAAGCGTACCTCTAGGGAATCCAGAGGCGCAGTGTCAAATTCCATACACAGAATTTCTTTGAAGTATTAAAATTTCATTGAAAATTTGCATTTTGTTCTGCAACATCTCCGTATTTGTCTTAGCATAAACACCGTAAGTTAAATGACTCATCTTTGATTGTAATTGTTGCCCTAGGAAAGTAGGCTGTGTTTGTACTGAGGCCGTGGACACTCCCTGCAATGCCGAGTTAGTAGAGGTTACTAATAGTCCAGGTTGAGAAGTACAAGGTCAATGTGCCCTTCTTACCTGGATTTACACAGCGTCCATTTGTATGATCTACTTCCTTCATTCTCAGTGCCTGCAAATCAGTTCTACACACTGCCGCCAGTTTGTCCTTGTTAATGTACAAAGCTGACTATATCGTTTCCCTCAGGGTCTCCTTCAGGTAGAATCCAAACTCTTCGGTGTGGCTTGCATGGCCTTTTATGGTCTGGGGCCTAACTGTCTGTCGAATTTCCGATTTTGCTCTTCCCCGCACCTCCTGTCTGCTCCCTTGACCACGCTCTAGTTTCAGTCCGGTTGGACTTTCTCTTTCATACCTTTGTGTCTGCTGCTCATTCTTCCTCTTTTTCTGCCGTGGGAAACGGTCATCTTTCAGTACTGAGCGTGAGTGTCACGTCACCAGCCCAGGTGAAGTATGTCTTCTGAGGGCTTCTGTGCACTTACTGCGCATCCTGTTGTAGCTCTTAGCTTGCTGTGTTTTAAGTTCCTGGTTATATGTCCTTCTTCCACTAGATTGGAGGCTATTCATCTCTGTATCCCCAGTGTCTAAGGCACTAGCTAGAACATAGTAGGCCCTCAATATGTATTAATGAATAAGTGCTTAAATAAGTGAAATATTTAAGATTTCTGTTGCCAACTGATCTGAATCACAAATACCACAACTTATATCCAGATCTGAAAGTTGAAAAGGATAGAGTAGTTTTGAAAGAGTAGGAAGCTAACGGAATGGCTTCCCTGATGCTAAAGCTGTTTGCTGACTCATTCTGACTTAAAATTCTTGCAATTTGGTTTTCTTTTTCTTTTCTCTGACAAAGCCCCATCTCTGCTTCACCTGCTCACCTGCTTTTGTGCTTAACAGCCGCCAACCATTCCATTACACTCTCCATTCCCTGTACATTCTTTATCCAGAATAGCTTATCTTTTAACCCAGAAGCTGTATTCCAGAAAGGTGGTGATGGGCTGATAGCCTCAAAAGAATGAACAGACCCTCCAGAGTTTCTCCATGATGCCAGGTGGATGCATCAAGATTAAAAAGAGTACAGCACCCCAGAAAAACCCTGAGTGTTGTCACCTTTCTGTTGCATCTGCTTTTTTGTGTAAAACCTCAGGACACCAACCCCAAGATGGATTCACAGTCTCGAAGGCATTAGCTTACTGTGGCTCCCCTTTGCCTGGCAAAGCAATAAAGCGGTCCTTTTCCAGTTCTTCCAAATTCTGCCTTCAAGTTTCAGTTTGGCTATTGGGGTTCAGAGGCTGGTTTTTCAGCAAGAGGTTTGCTTGGCTTTTTTATGGAGCAAAAATTTCAGAACTAGGTATGTAGTGAATATACTTTGACTCTAGCAAATTTTGTATGGTTAATTACCAATATCTAAGAAAATTTTAATTGGCACTAAGTTTTAAAAATTGTCTGTAATTTTGCTTGTTGTCATGGTTATTGTGGTGTTTTATATTAAAATTATGTTAAATATTAAGGAAGAAAAATATTAAGGAATAGACATGTATGAACATAATAGAATTTTGAAAGTTAAAATGCATAAAGCCAGTTCATTTACTAGCATTTGCCCTTTGCCAGTCCCTGTGGTAGGCATTCATCATAGTACTGAGAAATATTATCTCAGTTAATCTCCTCGATGTCATAGATAAGGAAATTTAGATGATTATGTAGGTTATACAGCCAATATATAGTGGAGTAGTGATATGAACACAGTTAGTTCTGATGTCAAAACTATTACTTTCTTTTTATCAGACCTAATATACTTACAAATTCTTATATATACTGATATTCATTCATAGCATATAGGGATATTGTCAGGTGTCAATAATTACATTGCATTTTGGCATTTAAGACCACAGTCTACGTATGGAATGGCATTTGGATAAATGGTTTAGGATAATTGAGCTAATCTTGATGAACATGATTCTTTAACCATTTTTGAGTCAAGCTTCTTAGAGGATGTAATGAAAGGTACGGACCCTCTGCACCCATACACCATAAAATGCATACATATATAAAGATAGCTTTTCATAGTCTTGGATTCCTTGAAAAATCACGGGCAAGGTTCAGAACTTGGTTTCTAGATACTCTCCCTCTTTTGTGGATGAACAAACTGAGATTCAGGATCAACCACATATTTCTGAAATGGTTGACCATGTCTGTCCATCAAGAATGTCTTTTAGAAAGTGATGACTTTGTGGAATTTTCTGAATTCCTGGAAAAGTATTCTCATTTCAAGACTTTTACTCAACAACATGTCAGTAATACTAAACACATTCCAAGTATATTGGAACGTGGAAATAATTTCATATTTTTCTTATATATATTTCTTGAGAAACATCTAATGAGATAAGTATTTTCTTGCAAGATTTATAAGGTCACAGTAGTGATTTAGAGTAAGGGAAACAAATTTGCACAGAAATGTGTAATTTGAGTGAAGTGCAAAATGCGTAATTCAAATGAAATGGTGCTGAGTTTTGAATATCATCACAAGGTAAAAGAATTGGTTAGCAAAACCAATACCTATGATTGTGAATTTTATCTTCTACCTGTAAAATTAAGTTGCTTCAGCAATATTGAGCTACATCATGCTTACTTGTCCACATAATAGTTCTATAAGGAAGCACACTTTTGTGACTCTTCTAATTTTAAAGATGAGGAAACTGAGGTTTAAAATTTAATGACTTGGGCATGAGCTTATAGCTAACAGCTAAGAGGGACAGAGTCAGGAGTCCATTAGAAGTTTTTTGATTCTGAACCGAGCAGCTCACCATTGTTTCGCAGACATGCCTGGGGAAAATCAAGTAGATGCAGAAACAAGTTTCAGCTGCTGAGAAGGTCACAAAGCACATCTGGTGCGTGGTCTTTATTTTAAAGCCTGCAGCTTGCTTCCTCGGACTTGCATTGTTTCACTTTGCAGAGCTCTGAAGGCCAGAACATACTTGGGTAATTCAGAATCCATGACCTCCACTCTTGCATTGTGTTTCACTCATTTTATTTCAGTGCTGTGGCAAAGATTAGTTTGGCTTTAAAGGAAACAGTTTAACTGCATAATCTAAATGCATGTTCCGTTAAAATTTTTTACATGAAGTTTTTGATATACAGAATATGTTAGCCTCACAATAGAGTCGTAAAATTCATTATGAAAATTATAAACCAAGAGGTTACCCGTGCCTATATTGAAGAATTTCTTTGAATAAAAAATATAGGCGTACAATTGAAAAATATCTTTGAGAAAGTAACTAATGCAACACAACGAATGTGTGGTACATTTACTGGTGATTAACACATTAGTAATACTTTGGGATTACATTTTTAAAGGCGTCCTCTGCCTTTGACAGAATGTGTGTTTATGGTGGCAGCTTTAATGCTATTTCCTGCTGTGCAGTTCAATAGAGCATGTTTTTAGGTGGTTAGTTGAGGGTTTTTTTCGTTATGTATGTCGATGGAGATAAGTGTTTTAATTACTTTTTTAATGTCTGTGCTTTTGTATTTTTCTCGTCTCTTCTCTTTTATTTCCTGCTGTTGAGATTACTGCCTTGTCTCCACAGCAGGTGGCTGTTGCAAATTTGTTTTCTTTGTAAGCCTGGTAGATTTATTTTGTAATATAACTGTTCCTTTCTAGTATTTTTATTATTAATGATTTCTTTACTTTGGAATGCAGTGTACTTACGTAGTCCTAAATAGTAATTGTCTAAGACCATCTAAGAATTCCAACCATTAAGGAAAAAAACCTTTGCCTAAGGCATATTGTTTGAATTTTTTTGTTTACCCTTACTTCATAATGTGATGATTGAAATGTAAGGAAATTGTTTTATAGCAAAAGCCAAATGAGAATGAGAAACAGAGAAAAGAGAAGGGAGGGAAATAAAGAAGAAAGGCCCATGAGATAAAACACACTTTAATAAATAAATAAATAAATAAAAAATAAAGTGATAGGTATAATTCTGTGACAGAAATAGGAAATTACATTAATGTATCTTTTCTAGAAGAGGGGTTTTAATGAGATCTTAAGTTTATACTGAAATTAAATTTTAATTATTAAAATAACTTCTGCTAATTATAAGAAAATTGAATTACAAAAATATAAAGAAAAATAGTTCATCTTTTTTTTTCTGTCCAAGATTTTGTTTTGGTTGCTTCACATGTGTCCCTTTATATAAGAAAAACAATAGATAAGATGGGTCCTGAGTGTAGAAGTTATTTGTCAGGAAAGCAAAGTACACTCAATATGTGGATATTTTATCCATCTTTGACTTCTTGGACATTATTTTATTAATTAAAATAAAGCCTCTCTCTCTGTTTTTTTCCAAATGTATAAAGGGAGTAAAAATTATGAGACTAGAAATGCATGATGAACCATACTCCCATTTTGTTATGTGAAACTGCTACACATTTTATTGAAGATTAAAAAATCCTCTGAGAGAATTTTAACTGCTTAGATTCGGTTTATTTCATATGTGTTGTTCTTGTAAGTACATTGCTTTATGAATATGTTTCTGTTGCTTCTCACCCACACAAACTCTAAATTGGAGCCTGATACTAAGTTCCAGTAAGATGTTCTATGAACTGATCTCATTGGTGTAACAGAATTTGTGTCTGTTTTCTCCATGAAAGCTTCAAAGGCAACTGAAATACATTTCTGACATTGTCGGAATTATTACCTTTGTTTATTTTATTCTCTTCTCCAATGGTTTTAAAATGTTACTGTTTTTAAAAATTAACTACAAAAAGAAGACCTTAGTTCAGCATCTATCCAATTTTCAAAGTTGTGTAAGTGAGCACCACTCCTCTTAGTTCTGAATGTCATTATTGTTACATGTTTCTGTACAGAAAAACAGCTCGTGAAATGGGAAAAAAATACGATCTGAGGTGGTGATTCCATTCATAACATTGTTGGAAGTCTTCATCTTGTCATGCTCTAACGAGTTACGTGATCCATACAATTAATACTTGTGGTCACATTGAGAGAGAGAGACCAGAGAGCAGTTATACAGGACAGGTGTTTAATGGGGATCTGAAAAATCAATGAAATGAATCCTATTGTGATGCATGGTGATCTGATTTCATATGTGTTATATTGAATCACTCCATTCTTTCTGAATTCAGTCTGAACACTGAGAGCTAAATGTATTTGCAGTGGGGTGTCAGAAAAGAGGTGGGGCGTTTTATTGAGAAAAGAATCACAATAGGGCATCATCGATCTGTTCTCTTTCTAATCAATGTATAGATCCTAGAATGATAACCCGTATGGCACTGTTGTTCCTTGGAAATAAGATATAAATCCTTTGAGTCGTACAAGTGCTCTTTAAGTGACAAGTGAAGAACTTTATAATCCATTGTGGAACTGTGGAATGCTTAGATCCTGGAAAAGAATGTTTTACTTCCATATTGCAATCTCAACTGTTTGGGCTTGGTATTGAAATAGTTTACCTTTTCTAATAAGTATATAAATCCATCCATCCATCCATATATATATATATATATATTTTATGATTGACACCTACATTTACACACCTATATACGGCCACTTAAATGACTTCTTATGATTAATTGCAATAGCTTCTGTTTTTGAAAGTGTTTACTATGAATCTTTATAATTTGAGTCTTTATTTTTGATAGTTTTTATGTTTTACCCAAGACAGTAATAATGACTTACATTTGAATGTGGTTTTAGATCTACCAGAGTGCTGGTGTGTGTACTTTTCAACCTAATTTTCAAAACAATCCTATACATAAGCCAGGGGTATCTTCATTCTAAAATCAAGGCAATTAACTCGACTTGCTGTGATGATCTTTTTCTAGTATAGACAGATATTGTATCCTTATGTTGTACACCTGAAACTAATATAATGTATGTCAGTTAGTTATACCTTAATAAAAATAAATAAATAAAAGAGAGGAATCTGAGGGTCACTTAGAAGTGATTTTACCCAAGTACAGCAAAGGGGAAGCCATGAGACTAGAACTCAGATCTCCAGACTCCCAGGGCAGTCTTCAACTAACTGAATGATCCCTTAACCATTAGAGGGTCTTAATCTTGCGCTTCCTGGTCTTGAAGCACATATGGTTTGAGTTCATTGTAGTCTATAAAATGAACGAAGTCCAAAGAATCCCCTTGTCTTGCCATAGCCTTTCATTCTAAACAATCTGTCCAGCCCTGACCACTTAAAAGTGCAATGATGTTAAATGTACACATCATGCGTTAGATTCATCTATGTCTCTCCAAATGTATCATTTCATTATATCGAGCAAAAGCTTTTAGGGAGAGAATGCAAATAAAAGGGAACCTTTATTTCACATCTATGCAAAGAGCTTTACATATATTGCTTTTATTTTACTCTGCTAACGATCCTACGATGAGGCTGCTGCTGCCCGGAAAGAATAATTGACTTGCCCATGGTCATAATAGCTAGTAAGTGCCAGAACTAGAATTTCAGCAGGGAAAGTGACTGAAAGTTTTCACTGTTAGTCAGTACACTCTGTTTACAAATGATAGAAATAAGTCAGTTGGCATTAAGATATTTTTAAAAGATTTAATAAACAAAAGCAAAGAAAAGCAATGGTTACATGGGGACATTTCCTTCAAAGACACAAGTGCATAGCTGTGCAGATAGCCCAGGGTCCCTCAGTGAGAGTTTGTTGAATGAATCCATGTTTAATCTTCACATGTTAATGTTCTTCCTCATGCAGCACCATTCTCCAAACCAGACTAAGCAGTGAGGACCGAGATGGCACAACATGCTTTCTTCTTTGAGAAGAAAGTGAGATCTCAAATACAAAAGTACTTGGAAAAGTGAAAAACTTAGGACACTTGTCATCCAACTACATTTCCCAGCCAGGACACTTAAGAGTAGGACACAGTCAGTGGGATTTTATGTGTCTGCTAAAATCTTCTTATTGAAAAAGCGCTTGTGTGAAATAACAAGACGATGTACCTGCGGAGAGAGTTCAGTATACTAAAGCATTGCCCCTTCCCGTAAGCTGCAGCCTTTTGCCAGGCACTGGAGGCAGTCTCACAGTGCTCTGTGCTGTCTTCTCCACTTCCGTGGGATATGTGAGGCTGTCTCCAGTGACAGGTCTATCTGATCACCATCTTTCCCATGGTGCTCAGCTGTCATTCAAGTGGATGCCTTCAAGAATGAGAGGCATCACACGGATGCTTGCTCAGTTCAGCTAACACTGAATAAGTGACACAGTGAAGTAACATACACGGACGTTATAAAATCTGAGAAATTCTTAAATGTGTCCTACAATAGCTATGAAGACACAGCTTTAAAAGCTTATTCCTCAACTATTACCAGATGATAACATGCAGCAGAATATTTAGTATCTTGCTAATGCTCATCGAAGTTGTGCAGAACTTAATATGAGCACAAAGAATTTACTACATACACTGCTGTTATTTATTCTGTAGTTGTTCCAGAGGGAGGTGCTTTGGAAACAGAGCAGAGATACAGATTTCAAAGAATATCAAATATTGAAAAATAACCAGCGGATATCCAAGGGGAATGCACTTAAGAAGGAAAGCATTTCAGAAAAGAATTGTGGTAGAAAAAATAATCACAAAACAAAGATGCAGCCCAGAGAAGCAGCCGGTCTTTTCTCCACCACTAGATTGGAACATTCTGTGTTGTATGCATATCCGTAACCTTGAAGGGAAACTTAATAGGTGTATATTGAATGATTAATTTAGAGATCGCTTGTTATGCAGCATCACATTGTAACAGGCTTAACTATAACCTTATACACGACAAAGGCAGAATTCTGAAGTTAAAGCGTAAACTCTACAGCCAGACCATCCAGGTTAAAATGGATATTGCTACTTATCTGTTCTGTGACCTTCAGCAAAATTATTTAATCTTTGTGTGCCCCGGTTTCCTCGTATCTAGAATGCAGATGGTAATATGTGTTGTCTTATAGAGTTGTTTTGAGAATTAAATGAGTTAGTACATAAAAATCATCTATATATCAGACACTTAGAACAGTGCCTGTAAGTCATCAATACATGTTAAACTGGATTTTCTATAATATAAGCAAAATTTTATTTCCTTTCTTTTCAATGAACTTGGAAATGATAATCTTTCAGTACTTCTTAAGAAGGCGTTCCTTTGTATAAATACATGCTGAAACACCAAAAACTTCGGTGACTATTCCAGAGGAACAAAGAAACTATCTGGCCTTCCTGAAAGACAAAGAGCACTCTGCATGTATTACGCTGAGCTGTTTTGTTTGTCAAATCTCCGTCAGTTCCTCTTTATTCATGAACCTCCTTCTACCCACTGAAAGGTGAATTAAAAAGTCATTTCAGTGTCATTTTGAAATCATCCTGGTATAGACACATACCTTATTTATTAATATGCCACCTACTCTCAGGGAAATTTTCCTTCGATAGCTGGGTATTTGCAAGTTTCAGTATCTTTCATATTTCACTTAAGGCTGCTTCATTTTTCTTCTTTTGTAGCACTTTGTTTAAATTTGCTGGGGTTTAATACTCTACTTTGATTTAAGTTTTATTCTTTCCTTGCCACAAAATGTGAAATTTGAAAGAAGAATTATAAACTACAGAATAAATGAACCTTCTCAATGTTAATAGCTAATGTTTACTGAACACTCACTAAATGCCGGATCTCAGTGCTTTAAATATATACGTGTATGTGTATAGATAGACAGATCAGCGTGCCTTTAAATCTCACTTCTGTGAGAGAAGTCTATTATCCCTGTCTTAGAAATGCAGAGGTAGAAGATCAGAGAGGTTAGCAATTGTTTTAGGGCTCTCCAGAGAGACAAGGCAGTTAGGAGACATATAAGATAAAGAGAGAGAGAGAGGGATAGATAGATAGATAGATGATAGGTAGATAGAGAGATAGAAAGGATTTATTTCAAGGAACTGGCTTATGCAACTGTGGGAGCTGGCAAATCTGAACTCTGTAGGCCAGGCCACAAGACAGATTATCTTCTTCCTTTGGGCAATACCTAGATTAGTGTTTGATTGCATAATTTCCTATATGTGCTCAGCTATGTGCACATAAAACTGACCATCATAGACACTTACACAAGATCACAATCAGATATATGGGGGAGGGAGAACTCACACCAAGGTCTGTTTGAAGGCAAAGACCCTGTTCCTAATCACCCCGCCCACCCCAGCATCATGGCTAGTGGAGGACAGGGTGCTTCTGCCAGCTCGGTGGGACGACCAGAGCCCGTGAGGAAAGCCCCGGATGCCCGGTCCTCGTGGGTGCCTTGCCGTCCAGGCTGGGCAGAAGGGCTCCCTGGACTTGGGGAGTCTGAACGTGTGTGTGACCTGGGGTGTGGCTACGTCGGCTGCAGAGATAACCCGGTCCCAGTGATCCTGTCCAGTAACTGGCTCATTTTTCCTCTTCTCAAGCCGATATCTATAGGTCAGAACATCTAACTGGTGCCCTTTTGGACATTTACAGGGAGAAGCTGACCCAGTAAATGTTAAATTCATTACAGTGATAAATGCAGAGTGGGGTGAAAGCACAGAAAACTCAGCTGTCTTTGTCAGTGTCTGATCCAAGTGGAAAAATGGAATTTAAACTTTACCAAAGCTTTTTTCTTGGGAAATAATCTTTGCAAAAGAGGAAAAGCCATCTCTGTGGGTCAGATGGTGTGTTTAATAAGAATGCCTTGCATTTCTTTATGTAACAGTTGTTTTCTCAGTGGGTCTATAGAAAATTGCCACAGGTGTAAAGCACTCCTCTGCCTTAACCATGGCAGGTAGCGAAAAAGCTCAGATTAGGAGTTAGTCAAGGAAGGAAGTTAGACTTTATTACCAGAAACTATGGAAGTCTTATCCACCACTGACATTCTCTGCACCTTGTTTTTGATCTGCCTGAAAGGTTTTTGCTTATCAGATTACCTTGAAATTGCACAGCACTTCACGTTGTTTTTCTGGTTATTTATGTTTTTTTAACAAGAAAAAGGGAACATGAAGCACCATAGAACATATGCTGTCTCGGTAGTACAGCGATATGAGAGGCGAGACAGGTTCTTATTATTTAAATCTTGAGATATTTATTTATATGTATATATAATGGTATATATTGGTTTGACTAATCAAATATGGCTCAAACTACAGTCATCTTTTAATAGTTTTCTAGAAAAGTTGTTCTGTCATTAGAATCTTCAAGTACATATTCAGCTATGTTTATGTAACTGTAACCACCCCCACTCAGTCTTTCTAACACAATTACATGAATAATC
Organism: Vicugna pacos; assembly: GCF_048564905.1. NCBI lineage: Eukaryota > Metazoa > Chordata > Mammalia > Artiodactyla > Camelidae > Vicugna > Vicugna pacos. Next base: position 71,755,456 of record NC_132995.1, read on the forward strand.
ACACATTTATGTAATAGTTTTCATGTTACAAATAGACTAAGGGATATTTCTCTATGTTGGAATATAAAGAAATAGACTTATCCCCACTTCATTTATAGAAAAGCCAAGGCAAAGACAAGTCAAATGACTTGCCTAGCCTTCTTAGATAATTAAAATAATTAAAAAAAAAAACCTCACATGCTCTTCAAATAATCTAAAAACAAGGGGCAAACCATTTAGGGGAGGGAACGGAGGAGGTGCTGGACAGGGAAGAGAAGTGTTTGATTACTTTGGAGGGATAGTAGTGGCTCATTGCTGTTACGCATTCAGTCCACAAGCATTTTCAGTTTTCAGATCGGGTACAGTATCTACCTTATCTCACACAGCAGAGCAGCAAAGCTCATCCTTACTGCTAGTTGCTCTAATTGTCCACCAGCCACTACCACTGCCCTTCACTGAACTGTAAAATAAACTCCTACTTCTCTGGAGTGGCCTATTGGTAGAGTTGAGTTTTGACTAGTAAATAAAATTAAACTGTAAATTTCTCCCTTATGAAACTGAGATGAGGAACTTTCTTCAGGTGGGGTGATTCCTATCAGACTGACTTCATCTGCCGCTTGAAAAACATTTTAACCTGCTGATCTTCATATTCTTTTCAAAATGTTAGCAGTTATTTCCTAATTAGTTCAGACATGCATAGTGTAGAAATTTTGGAAAATAAGGAAATAATAAAAAAGCAGAATATCTGTAATCCCACCCCAGAAACGATCACTGTTGAGACGTTACAGTTCATGTTTTTTTACAGAACTTGAGTCATACCGCACACAGTGTTTTATGTTCTGCTACTTTACTTAGCACTATATTTTGACTATAATCTGTTACCGCATTTTTCAAATATTTGTTTTAATGGCTGCATTTTGTTTTGTTGTCTTTTTCTAGTATTGTTTGTTTTCTAAGGGGAGGTAATCAGGCTTCTTCATTGCTTTCCACTTGGAGGAGGGACCTCGTGGATGCTGAGCATGCGCTCTTCCACTTGCGCTATACCCTTCCCTCTGTTGTCTTCTTCTTAAAGTGAAACTAGTTTATTCATTCTGTTGGCATTTTGATATTCCTCCATCCTTTTTCTCTCTGTTTTTTTTTTTATTGACCATCTTTGTACATTAAACCTTTATTTGCAGTCTTGTGTTTCCTTATGATAGACTCAAAACTATTTTTTAGAAAATGAGCACCAATTTCTACCAAATTTCTACTGAAAGAGAATAACAAGTCCTGGCTTTAACCTTGCCAGATAGTGTAATTTTCTTTAATTCTTTGTGATGGAGGAGAAATAATATCTTTTTTTTTTAAACTTTCAGTTCTTAAATTACTAAAGGGAGTGAAGGGTTTTGGTGCTTGTAAGCTGTTTATATTTTTTTTTAATCTCAGTTTTTGTTATCCTTTGTTTGTGTTTCTATTGAAAAGTAGTATGTTCCTCACTGAAACTGAGAAACTTCTTTATATAGAACATTTTATTTGTTAAAATATTCTTCTAGTTAATCACTTGTCATTGAATTTGTTTATAATATTTTTGAAATGGAGAAGTAGCTGAATTTTTGTGGTAAAATACTTTTTCCCTTTGAAATTTTTTTGTCCCCCCCCACCTTAGCATTATATTCCATATTCAGGAACTAGATAAATATGTGTCCATTTTTTCTTTTAGTTTTTGTGATGAATTTTTTATATTTAACACTTTAATACATCAGAAATTTATTTTTATTTATGCATGAAGGAAGACTATAACCTGATTTTCCCCTTAACACTATATGTGTATCCATATTTCTGTATTTGTATATATGCAGATGTGTGTGCAATTTATGACAGGTGCTTGGTTATATATTAAAGGTGTACTCTGAAGTCTGTTACACTGTGTTATGTACATTCTTTTATGTTAATTTGCTTATAGATTTTTTTCTTTAAGAGCCGCATTATTTTAATGATTGCAGCTTTCTACTTTCTTGCTAATATCACTCCTTCTGCTAATGATATTTTATAAATTTTTATCGCTTAGGTTTGCCAGAACCCAAAAAGGATCACATCTTCCAAGGCCTAACGCAGGACCAGGGGTTTTACACATCCAAAGACTTTCTGCCACTTGTAGCCAAAAACAGTAAAGCAGGTACCACGTACTGTCTTCTGTTCTCAATGTTGCCTATATTGTTGTATACATTGTAAATTTATATTAAATCCAGGCTCAGTAGGGCATGTTCAGGTCTCCAATTCATACTTTAATAACACCATGCAAGGTGAGAAAAAAAAATCTAATATAATAGTTAGCTAGAATCATCTATTTGTCCAGCCTTCCAGTCAAACATCATAAGAATTTTTCACCATATTATATACAGGTCTAAAGTGCATTACGAAAAGTTGCTTCAAAGTAAGAGTGTCTTTAACAAACGTTGGAAGATGTTGTTAAAAGAAATGGCAGGAACTTCACTTTGAGAACTAATGGATTCTGGTGGTTTTAATTTAAAATACGACAAATGATTCCATGTCTTCCATGATTTGTATCGAGGCAGGCAGAAAGATTCAGTCTATTCTTGAACCACAGTTTTATGAAATTAACTAAAACACTTTGATGGACACCCTAATGCCTAGTCTGTGTGCTGCCACTTCACATACCCCAGGAAGAGTGACCCGAAGCTGTGCCTGTCCTCTGCCTTGACTGGGCTAGAACCATCGCCTTAGTGATAAAGAAGCTGTAATATAGTCTCCCAAAACCTGGTAGCCAAACTCTTTTAAACATATAGTTTTAAAGAAGTCTGAACTTCAGCTATTCCAACATCTAATTACAAGTAGAAAAGATAAGACCTTACATTTTTCTGCTAAAATTGAAAAAGATAAGAAATTTTCTCTACTAGATCAGTCTGCAGAACTTAAGAGCTAACGTTGTGTACCACCTCCAGCCTCTTCCTTCCGAGGGAACGGGTTGCTTGCCACAGAAGATGGTAGTACACGGAGCTTGTATCTGAGAATTATTGAGGGCTAATTATGTAATCCCAAATACAAGCTTTTCCAAGCAGAATGATTACACTATGCTGTCTATGGTGCCATTTCAAAATTATAGTAATTTATCCTGTCAGCAGTTTTATTTAATCCAATAATACGGTGCTACCTAACAGATAGTGAACACCTGCGTTTTACTTTTTTTTTTTAAAGAATCTTCATATGGACATCAAATCTATATATAAGTCCCCTTAAGAAATGTTCGCTTAGAGAATTATCTTTCTTTTATTGCTCAAGTTTAGAAGCAAAATCAGGAAAAAGCAGTAAAAGAGAGAAAGTTTTATTTTAACTGTCTCAAGAAAATAATTCTTAGAAATTCTTTAGTTATTTAAAGAGGACTTACTCAACATATTAACTTTTAAAGTTTAATAAATATAATTTACACCATAGCTTAGAAATCTTATAAGATAATACCTAAACAAAGTGTTTTAATGAAACCCTGCAAATTATTAACCAGACTATAAAGATCACTTTTTCCTTCTAACGAAATTTATTAAGTTAAAAATACGTATTACAACTTTGACAAATAGTTTTAATAGATTGATTCCAGTTTATTATGACCCAAACTCTTCAAAGTGTATTATAGCTATCCTTCCAGAAGGAAAAAAGAAGTTGAAAGTATTGACTATGAAATTACATATATGAGCATATTTTAAAAGTGGGAATAAAACTGTCTTTCGATGAAGCAGAATAATTTGATAGTGACACTCCATCCTGGAAAACTGCAAGATGCAATTTTACACTGCTTTGAGTACAAGTATCTTTTGAGCTGTCATGCAGAAACTGTTTCTCTACTTGAAAATGGGGTTTTCCTTTCATCACTCAGGAATGTGCGCCTGTCACTCTCCACTGCCATCGATACGGGGAGCCGTGATTGTACTCGGAGCTGGAGACACAGCTTTCGACTGTGCGACATCCGCTTTGCGTTGCGGAGCCCGCCGAGTGTTCGTCGTCTTCAGAAAAGGCTTTGTTAATATAAGAGCTGTCCCCGAGGAGGTAAAATGGAACCATCAGAAAATGTGGAGTGGTAGTGCAACAGAACTTAGGAGATGTAACTGTTAATGTGCAGTCTCCAAGTTGAAATCATTAGAATGCTCTTTAAATTGTGAAATGCAGATTTTAAAACTTCTCAGCTACCCATAGTTGTTTTTCCCTAGTACAGACATCCAGAATGAAAGAAATTATTTTACAGGACTGATTTGGATACAGTGAGAAGTTCATCTTTGTCAATACACAAGTGCTGCTTATTCTCAGTGTTGTATCTTTGAAAGGTATTGTGTTTAACTAGGAACAGTGGAATGTGCTAAGTCTTCCGTATCCAACAACAGATCCTCTTCAGAAAATGTATGGATATTAGGAGCATGTGATAATTAGAGACATTTGGAATTTTCCATAAACCAAATTTATAAGCTGCATTCAAAGATATATATGTTTTGGTCATACTTGTAGTCAGTTCATTCTGCTATGAAGCCAGTAGAACAAAGAGATTGCCACTTATTTTTTTTTTTTGAAAAGCACTCATGTAAGCATTATTTAGAATTAATAATTAGTTAACTTACTAAAAATGACAGATTTAAAATCAATTCATTGTTACAGGTGACTGGTGACTAATCTTGGGTGAGACATCAGCTGGGTACGTGTCCCACCGATTTCTCAAATTTTAATGTTAAGAAAGATAATGCCTTATAAAGGATATTAGTTCTGAGAACAAGAACCAAATGTATTTATAGAAAGACAAATTACTCATTTTATCCAAATCAGTATTATGAATTTGATTTGCTTTAGAATGCCTGAGCATATTTGGAGTCTCCATACTAGGCAAGAATTGTAACTGTAGTCCATAGGTAATTTGTCACATATAGACTAACCACATTACAGATTAATTTCACTAAAATATCTGAGTCACCACTGGTTCATGACTGAGTTTCAAATGTCAACTTTATTTTCCGGGCTTTCTTCCATCCAATCTACCCTCTCAGACTTTTTTCCAGATTCCAAGGCGGAGGTAGTCTTATAGTCAAAGGAGTTTTTTTTCTGGAGCACTTTTCAGCATTGGTTGGTGCCGTCTTAGCATGGTGCAGATAAAGGAAACTAGCCATACTGAAGGGAAGTGACTTGTCTATGATGAAAGAAGACAGGAGCTAATCGTATGCATCTTTGCATCCCCATGCATAGCGTAGGATCTCAACAACTAATAAGCACTGGGGAAATAGGTTTCGAACTAGATCTTTTTAATCTTGTTCTCCTAAATCTAAAGTCAGTTTTCATTACGAAAGGCTGCACCTTCAAAGTTGGAAGGGCAGAGGACCCTGAATGGCAGTGTCAGTTTACTTCGTACTTGATGCTATGGTCATCTTCCCTTGGCAAGGGTCACTAGAAATGAGTGGTGGCTGTTTCTCCTGCAGCAGGAAATACCAAAAGTAGAAAACACCAAAAATGAGAACAGATAATTACTTGAGATAGAAGTAGACGTTTTCTTTATTTGTTTAATGAGGCTAAATTTACTGAGCATCTGTTGTTATCGAACATTGTTTTAGGCGGTTGGTATACAGCTGTGACCAACCAGGTGGGAGTGCTTGTCCTCGCCTGTGTCTAGTAAGGAAAGGCGCTCAGTAGCCAAGCAGATAAACCGTCTCCTAAATGTGTGTTGAACAGTGACGAGGGCAATGGAGGCAAAATTAATTAGCCTGAGTGTATGAGAAGTGTGCCTGTGGGGAGAGGGTGTGATGGCAGAGGGGGACGGACGTGCCACTTTACGCAGGGTGGCCCAGGGAGGCCTCTCTCAATGATGACATTTGGGCATGGAGAGGAAGACACTGATGGGATGTAGACACTGGGGAGAAAAACATTCCAGGTCAAGGCAAAGGCTTTCACCCTCGATTGAGGAAAGCTCTTGGACTTCTGGGAATAGAAAAAAAAAAAAAAGTCCATGTGACTGGAACAGAGTGAGAGAGCGCAGGACGTGGCAGTGCGTGGTGAGGACTTGTAAGTGTTCATAAGGCTTTTAGTTTTTACTGAGTGAAAAAGGAAACCATTGAACTGTTTTAAGCGGACAAACACCAAGATCCGAATTAAATTTTAAGAGGACTGCTCTGTTGATAACTGACTACTGGGTGTTGAGTCAGAAGCAGGGCGGCTAATCAGGGACCAATTGGGAGAGGAGGCTGTTAGTTAATGTGACTCGCTTCTAGGAAGGGAAGGATCTGGGCGCAGGCACAGGTCAGTCAAGGCCAGAGCTCAGTGGGATGAACTGTGGTTACCAAAGTGTTGAGAGGAAGCGATGGGCTGGCAGGACACCTGGTCATATGCCTGCAGCGGAGCTCAGTAGAACTCAGGCAGATCTGGGGCTTAATTAAACTAGAAAAGCAAATGTTTGGATGTTTATTATTACCTTACAAGAAATTAACATGTTTATATGGTTTTGAAACGCCTGAACAGCAAGCTCTATGAGAGTGGGTGCCACGGTCATCACAGGCACAAGGGTGCCACATCCAAAGTGATCAACAAATGGGGAGGGGGTGTAGCTCAAGTGGTAGAGCGCATGCTTAGCACGCACAAGATCCTGGGTTCAATCCCCAGCACCTCCTCTAAAAATAAATAAATAGACCTAATTACCTCCCCACCACCAAAAAAATAAAAAATTAAATATTTATAAAAACAAAGTGATCAACAAGTAATTGTGGAGTGAATGTTTTCTAGAGAGAATCGGCACCCAGGGCTTCTAGCGTTAAAAGGGCTAGATTCTTTGGAGTGAACATTTTAAACTGGTATCAAGTCACTATCACTTTCCAAGTTAGATCAGTGTTACAGCAGTAGGATCTGAAGGTTCATTTGGTAATTTCAGGCAAAATTTTTCAGCATGGGGAAAGGAGTAACACGTAATACAGAAACAGAATGTGTGCCGATGTCAGGGTTGGACCACTGGGCAGTGACTACGCGTCTTCAGGAGTCGGGGCTTTCAGCGTTTGTAGCGGTTCCGTTGTGAGTCCCTCGTGACCCTTACTTGGTATCGTGCACATCAAAGGAGGTCCAAGACATGGCAGTGCTGACGCTTAGGAAACTACTAAGTCAGTATCATGTATCTACCTCAAGATATGGATTTTGAGAGAATGTTCTTGGACAAATTTTTAACCAACATGAAGAATTTGACAGCATCCCCAATTTCTTTGTCTAGCTCCTGTTCCTCCTATGCTTTCTACTTTCAATACACGCAAGCTGTGGCCACACCTGGTTTCTTTAAAGTCAGTGAAGATTGAAAAACAGGGACATTCAGTGTTTTTCTTGACTATGTTTGTTGTTTGCTGGGCTTGGGCTCTTGCGTGGAATTTGGGAATAACATGCTTTGTCTGTTGGTAAAAGGCCTCACTGCCAGGCGTGCCAGCAAGTATGTAACCAAAGCTGTGGTCTAATCCTCATGATTTTTCAAGGGAGTTGGGGAGGGAGATATTGAACAATATAAAGTTCTCTCATCCTTTAGTGACAAATATGAATTATTACATAGGCCAGGTAGACTTAACATGGAATTGTTTGGGACCATGTCTATTACATGGTTAGTGTCAAAGAGCAATGTGATTAGATGCAGAAATGTTTTAATCTGCTAAGCTAGGAGGCTGCCCAGTAGATTCTGCAGTGACAGGCACATCCCATTTCTCTAAGGCAGAGGTTTCCATACTTCAGTGTGCAGCAGAATCACCTGGAGGGCTTCTTAAGTGCAGCTTGCTGGGCCGTCCCCGTTTCTGATCCAGTAGGTGTGGGGTGGGCCTGAGAATCTGCATTTTGAACAAGTCCCCTGGTGCTGAGAGACCACCAAGCCACTGCTCTAATGTGTCATCAGTGTGGTTTCCAGCTAGCTAATCAGAGCCACAAGCAGTGTGCTGTTCAGGGGCGCTTTCCATCTTAGTTAAGAAAGCGTCACTGCTACAGGATGTAAGTTTTGATGAAGGGAAGCTACCGAGGCATCATCAGCATATTGATGCAATTCTGATTCCAAATGTCTCTCAGTCTCCCTGGTGGCCTCACACACATGCTAAACGGGATGCTCCTGACAAACTAGCGCTTCTCAGCCAGGAGGTCCTTAGGGAAACCAGCCAATCATTCAGCACTATCCTCTAAGAAGATGAGGGAAGATCTGTTAATAATTCCCCCAGAACTTTCTGCAAGCTTAAATAGGTGAGATTAAATTTCACAGGATAACAGAATCCCCCCAAATGCTGGTATTAAGAGCTGTTGACAGATCAGATAGAACCGCACGGATGCTGTAGGCAGTTGGGAATCCCTAAAAGGAGGCATGAAGGTCAGGACTCAACAGACCCGCTTGAGTTGATAAACTTAAAGGATAAGGTTCGGGAAGGACTTTGTAGCTCTTATTAATTATTCCTGAGAAGAGCGTGGTACAAAATTAATTTACTAGCACAATCCTACACACACAGAGGGTACAGCAAGAATCTGCTGTTCACATATTCAATTCCCTGAAAGCAGCAAAACACGACAGATCTTTAATTCTGCTCTATTTTAAATGGACTCTCAATGCTACTCCCTAGCGCCCCCTGGCTTCCCCCACTCACTCGCCAAAATAACTGATTCAACATTAATAATGCTTGTTTCCACGTAGTTTAGCTATTCAGAAGATCAACTATTTTGATAATGTTCCTTATTATTTTTAACAATAAAATAACAGCACTAGAATGCCTGGTCTGTTGGTCAAAAATGTCTTCATCTGTTACTACAACTCAGAAACAATAAATCTTCATGTGAAAAAAAAAAGTACCTTTTAATTGCCTCCTTCTAGGACCACACCATCCCTGCAAATAGACCATTCATGTAGCATGGTCTGTAGGTCTCCCCTCAGATATTTCTGATATCAAGTGATCGTGTTAAAGCTACATCCACGGATACATTCACCATCTAAATATTACTGGCTAAACATGTCTCTTCCTACCATTCACTAATGCTTTCTAGTTTTTATTTAATTATAAGAAGTATGACCCTGGGACTACTTTTAGAAAATAACCTTTATAAGCTGGTAAATTTAATTTTACTTAGTGAGGGTGATGCTTGTAACAGTTCTTTAATATTTGGCACCTGCACGTCATTTGAGTTGGTGTTCTTCACGGCAAGTAATCAGGGACCTGTTAGCATGATTGGAGATACGGAGGTACCTGCAAGCAGACACGCACACACCGTGGCCCCCAGGCCCCTAGCGTGAATTTAGGATCATCATGGACTCCCCTGGCACTGTGATATCAAGCGTGCCTTTAGTCATTTATGACGATGTGGGAATACCATTCCAAGGATCTATATGTGTTTATGTTTTTGAAAAGCTTGAAAATTCAGTATAATATGAGAAGGTAGAATGGAAGAGTCAAAAAGGAATTACTGAAAGTTGGAGTATTTGGTTCTAGGTTATATATTCTAGTCTGAGTATGCCCATCTGTAAAACTAGCGTTATAAGCATATGCTTCTTCAAGTTTCTTCTAGTCCCCAGTTTCTGTATTTGGAACATTCAGAGAAAGATAGTGTGAGTATGGAGTTTGGACAGGAAGGCTTCAGCTCTTCGTGGAATGACAGAATGAAAATGTTGGGAATAGCTATAAATGGTACGCTTGAAACAAGTTGTAATTAATGTGGCCCCAGTCAGTTGGTGAGGTAAAATCTGCTGCATTCAAGACATGGATATCAAAGAAGCTGACAGGTGAGCTTGTCAGAATTCTATACTACATGCGGTAATTCAGATGGTGAGTGCAGAAAAAAAAGGGCTGTCAATAAGCCAGGAGCCAACAGAATCCTGTGCCTGTTCAAGATTATATATTCTAAATGCTTAATTATTTTCAGAAATCCCAAGGGGCTGGCTGCATCATGTTGACTGTAGAGCTAAAAACTAGGTACCTTTTAAAAAGGCTTCCCAACCTTCCCGTGTGTGTGTGTGTGTGTGTATATATGAGAAATTTCTCATACAGATTCATTGGAGTGAACATTTTCAACTGGTACCAAGTCACTATCAAGCTGCATTAAATAATGATACTCTGTTATTCCACTATTAAACTTCACATTGTTATTGCTCTATTGATTGTTATGTGACAGTTAGAACCCCTCTCCCATTCATAGTATTCACCTCAGCTTTCTAATATCTTCTTTTCCTTTCTTACAAATTGAAAACATTAAAAATTGGTATAATTTTTAAACACATGTTGATCATGCATGCAATTTAAAAGATAAAAGTAAATTAAAAACACACATGAATTAATGTAAAAACAAACAAAAATGTCATCCTTTTTAAAAGTGATTCTTTTCTCTTAAAAAGGTGAAGTCCTTTAAGGTCTGCTCTGAATATCATCTTGTCTTTGAAGGTGTCCTTGGTTCTGTCCTAATTGGCCTCTCCCCCCTGTGAGGTCCTGTAGCTCTTTGTACTTCCTATGTCATAGCACTTATCACGTAGGCTAATCTTTACTTTATACTCAACTCTCAAGTTAAACTGCAACTTCTTTCGAATGGATCGGCTCATTCAGCTTGTGTCTGACTCAAAGTATAGGACGGTGCTTGATCCAAGGCAATAGATCAGGGAAGCATGTTGAATAAACTATTTTAGGGGCATTGAAAACCTTATAGGGAGAATTACAGTGAATATGAACTATTCAAAATATATCATTTAGATTTATTACATACATATACCTCAAAATTACTTCTGATAGCTTTTAAATAGGTAGTAGTTATTTTATTGCCATTTAATTATTTACATTTTAATTTAAATTTTAAAAATGTATTGCATCACAATATCAACTTAACATTTAAAGTAGACTGAAAAAAGTTAATACTTCCTGGTTTTCAGTCTCTTAAAAGATAGCTGAGCATTAAACAAAAGAAAAGAAAGAAAGAAAAAAACAGAGCCAAGCGATATACCAAATCAAAAGTGAAGGTCTATAAAAGGTTATAGAATCAAAGAAGATTAGCAAGTGACACTAGAAGACAGAGGATCCTGATTTGTGCAGAATTTATATGAAGACGCATTTCAAGATTGAAGAAGGCACTGCAAAGCCACTGAAGTTACTCAGAAGATGATTTTGTGAGCTGCTTCTACAGTAATCAGGAGTGCTTGACTGTAGCAAAGTCTAAGATGAGCAGTAATAAGCTAGTCAGATTTTTTTTAAATGTTGCCAGTCATAAATGAGTAGTGTTTAAAAATACTCTCTTGTTAGAAAAGATGGATTTTATGATACCTGTGCAAAGGCATTTTAAGCCTCTGAATTATTCCATGCATTGCATTTCTGGTTTTTGCAGCTCAGTCATGACACAGAATAGTTAAGGAGCAACTATATCCAATGAGTAGTACATCTCTCATATGGAGGAACATTTCTTTCTGTTCAAGATTCTCTCATTTTAAAAGCTTAAAGTTAAAAGAAACCAGGTGCTTGTAACACCATAAGACGTACTAAAAGAGGGAACCTCAACTTGGGGTTTCAGCAAGATTTTTGCCTAAGGAAAGAATAATTGCAGAATTAGCGTGTATATTCCAGAGAGTCGTAAGCGTGTCAAGATTAATCTGCATTCCACCACAGACTGTGAGTCTATATAAACCAAAAAGTACAAAGTATATTAGGAATTTAACAATTAAGCATTAAGTAATTTACTATTTAATAAATTAAAGAAGATGAGATAAAGAGAGGGTGGTCAGAGTTAACTGCCTCTTTCTTTGTCCTCCTTTGCCTCTTCAGTAACCAGAATAACCAGAAGATTGGATTGTAAAATAAAACTCACATGAATTTGCATCAAGCTTTATTAATAATTTCAAGGATAGAAGTAAACATGAAGTGTGGGCTAAACAAGGAGAGGTGGAAGAGCACCAGGACAGCTCCCCAGGTCCCACCTTGCTGCATCAGGATGTGCTTTTATCCAGAATAATGTAGGGTCTCTGAGTCACACAAGTAGGTCCCTCACTTGCACAAAAGGAGGCTGTTTTCACTATAAAGCATCTCTAGTTTAGACTCAGATAGTTAGATAATGTATATGACTCTTTGCAGAGAGCCCTGCTGTGAAAATCCAAGGTTCCCAGGTTTTGTCCACCATAGCAGTCCTGGACTAGCTGGTTTATCTTGCCAAAAGCATCACACAGATAAGGGATCTCTCACTGGCAAATGCTAATTGATAGTTTGTTTTCCATTAGCATATAAACAAGAGGATTTAACCAGGTCCCTTTCCTTTCTTTCTTGAGATAAACTCTTCTCTTATCGAAGAAGATAATCCATTCCTCACAGAATTTCTCAGTAACTAATTCCTACTCATCCTTCAAGATTAGTTTATATGGCACCACCTTTCCAGGCTGCCCTTTCTCCCATCCAGGTACTAACCAGGCCCACCCATGCTTGCTTTCGAGATCAGAAGAGATTGGGCGTGTTCAGAGTGGTATGGCTGTAGACCAGGCTGTCTTTTCTGGACCTGGACAACTGCTATGTACAATGCCCTTTAATGTGCCCTTAGAACAGAATGCGTTTATATGTTATCACACTGAATATAATTATGGATTTGTCTACCTCTATGAGATTTTTGAAAGTAAGGATTTTTTTTTTAACTATATAGCACCTAGCACCATTTTGGCACATAATAGGTACTTACTAAATTTTTGGTAGATTTATAAATTAATGGGACTCATTGTGTAGTATGAATAATTTAACAGTGATGAAATAAAAGAATATTATCCAGGATTATCACTGGCCAAAGCAGACTACCAAACAATTTTGATTTACAGTACCATCTCTGAGATCCTTATGTTCACATAGAATTCATAACTTGTTAAATGTCTAGCTATCAGAGGATAATCTTTACAAAGTATATTGTTTCTCAGACTTTGGCAATTGGAATTTAATGTATGCTGGTTTCGAGTTCTGCTCATTATAGTTTATAACCTGTGCTTACTTTGCCTATATGCAATCTAAAAATGAATTGACATCATGCTTTTAATTATAGTAAATTAAGTTGTTTCATAATTTCCACAGTATGATGCCTGTAATATTAATCAGACCAAATCATCACATTACATAAAGTTAATCATTAAAATGATGATCATTATTGCATGCTATAGCACTCTATTTTTATTTCACTCAGCATCAACCACATATCTTCCCTGAATGTGGAGGTAAAAATCAAAGCTAAGAAGAGCGTTTTCTTTTTTTCACTTTTTTCCTACGGTGTGAAAAGAAAGTAGCATTTTGATTTATTGCACCTCAAAGATGGAACCTTATAGATGCTTTCTGTTATTCCCTTGAGTAATTATTGGTGGAGAAAAGGACACGAGACATTTGTATGTTTGCTTGCTGGACCAGTTGTCCCTCATGAGAACAGGCTCCATCAAACAAGTAAATAAGTGGTGCGTGTGCCATGAACAGACGTGTTCAAATACCAAACTCACAGAGTTGCTGATTATTAATGATCATTAACAAACATTAGGCATTAAAAAGCACTAACACCGACATCTGTGAGCTAATTAGCACAGAAGGCTGATTAATTTGAACAATAAAATACTAAGACCCGTTGCATGAGATTAGACCGCTGGTCAGTCCTGTCCTTCGTTTTCTCATGGCAGTGTCACTGACAACTGGGGAAGAGCACCATTTGCTTTTTCATTTCCAGCTCACAGCATAGGATGCTCTGGTCAGGTGACATGTCTTCTGCATGCTCAGTGTTCCTTGCTTTGTGATAGGTGTTCAGTAGCCATTGGTAATAGTATATGGTTGTTCTTTTTTTTAGCTTGAATGTCCATTGAGTTTTCATATTAGTCATTTGTCTTGGTAAACAGAGTGTTATTCAGTGTCTCCCGTGTGCCAGTCACTCTGATAGGTATGGACAGGGCTGAAATGCACCTGATACCCCTTCATGGGGCATATTGGCTGGAGTATGTTCTGATTTGCCAGGCGTCTGTCTGAATGTTCATTTGCTTGTAGTTATCATTTGTTAAATATTTGAGCGTCACTCCTGGACCCTGGGGATAGAAAGTTAAGTGAGATATTCCTTCTATACATAAAGAGTTTTTTGGAGGAGTTTATTGTCTAACAAATTGATTTTAGTTTCCCACCGTTACATCTTGTCTCTACTCTCTGCTTCATGAAGTGGTACGTCTTTCTTCTACACTTACTCTTCCTCTGGATTCAAGGAATCTCCGTTAACTCATTTGCAATGCTAGGTTCGTAAGTCTCTCACTTGGTTCCTGTATTTCATGAGTTGTTAGCACCTCTGAACTTGGACTGGGAGCTTGCACTTCCTCTTCCCACTGCGGGCAGCCTTGATCCAGCCAACCCCGTGCCTTTAACTTGCCCTTGGCTAGATCCTTTCCTGTCCGGTTAGCCTTGTTTGGAGATTCAACAACCAGAACCATGCAAAGTCTCCTTCTTTCAAATACACTGCAGTTGCTGCCTTTGAATAAAGTGAATACCACAGGATTTTGCTTTAACTACACCAGGATTTTAGCTGGGCTTTGTCGTCTCTTAATGTACCTTTGGTTTCTCTGAGGCTCGGTTTCTCTTCGGCAGGAAGGAAATAATGCTTCTTCCCACAAAGGGCTGGTTCTAAGGCCAGCAGGCAGCAGTGTGCCTGAGGTTGGGCGATAAGTCTGTAAATCATGGTGATACTCAGTGTGTTACTGACTTTTAAAGCCACAACAGGGAGAAAAAGTTGGTTTGAAGCTTAATAGTTAAAAAAAAAACTGATATATGAGTGTCATAACATATCTCCTTTGTGAAAATTAAAATGAGTTATATGTAGAGCACTTAAAGGGCACCTGCTATATAAGTGTCTATTATTATTTCTATCTTGCCAGACAGATTTTTTTTTAACAGTGAAAGTAAATTCTTCTGTTTTCCACAAATAACTCAAAGAATATATCACTTAACATATGACTTTACTTACTTTGAATTCTCATCTTCCTAATATTTCCCTATGGACTAAGATAAATTTTTTTAATTTTAATTTTATTTTTGTTTTGGGGGGAGGTCATTAGGTCTATTTATTTACTTGTATGTATGTATGTATGTATGTATGTATTTCTTTTTATAAAGGCACTGGGGATTGAACCCAGGACCTCGTGCATGCTAAGCATGCGCTGTACCATTTCAGCTAAGATAAATCTTATTATCTCAGTTCTTTTCAATTTAATACCAGTACTTCCAAATAATTTACATATGTTCAAGTCGTGTCATTCTATCTTTCCTTTAAAAGTTTTCCCCTCTTTTATTTGAAATGGAAAATCTAGGTACTTAGTAGCAAAATTTCAGAAAGTGGTGTGATTTATTCCTTATGCCCAATAGTCTAACCTTACATGTTTGAAATAGTAAGTAACATCTCAAATTTCAAACGCAGAATTTTAGAATAATCTCTTTGGGGGCCAGTGTTCATACCTGCTGACTTCTGTGCACTGTCAGATACCTGGCACAAATACTAAATATTTGAATAGTAGTTATTGACACTGGTGCATATGGAAAATTATGATGTGAGCAGATGATATATTAAAATAGAGTTTCTTCATGTTCATAAGTCTACATAGTTTTTAGAGCCTCAAAAATCAACAACCAAAGAAAGAACACTGCTACTAAAGCATGCTTAAGTATTATACCATCGATAATCTCATTTTAAATTCTTGAAGGTTTTGATTTGTTTGCAGTGTGCCAATTGTTGTTTCTAAATTCAGTGCCAAATTTGTCAAAAAGTGTATGAGATTATCTACAGATAGTAATAGGTACTAAGTATTCATATTTAAGAAGAGTAGAATGCAGCAAAATAGACCCTAAATCAGTCTGAGAAATGCTCCCAATATGTGCACCATACTTCAGGATTTTATTTCTGCCCTCCACAGAAAGAGTACTTTTATAAGTACGCATAATGTGTTGATTTATTCAAACCATAAACATTTGGCATTGTTATCCAGTCAAGTTTGGCATTATCATTAAAATTTAGCATCACTTGACATTTTTGAGACACAATAAACTGGTTTATATTGATGAGCTAGAAGACATTACATTACGCAAATGTGACAAAAGGGATACAGCAAGTGTTTCGTATGTTTAGAGCCATATTTATTTTGTAATTTGAAGTATTTAACGGATATTTTGCCTTCCAGACATCACACATTTTTATTTTATAGAAATTTAAAGAGGAGTCTAAGTTTCTTTGGCCTTGCCCTTTTTTAACCATTGTTTTGGATTCCCTTTCTGTTGAAGTCATAATCCTATTGCTAAGTGGTACCGAATAGGTTGAAGAATGATTTGGGGAAAAGGTGAATTCAGAAAATGGCACCTGAAATAAACTGCATTTATTTTCACCTTCTACACACTAAGTTCTGCTTCAGGTGTTTTGCGTTTCTGAAATTGCCTTACATGACCCCACATACCAATCAGTTAGGTGGTGTCCTCCCCTTTTCATATATATGGAACTTGAAGCTCAAGGAGATGCAGGGACCATCCCAGATAAGCAGTACAAGTGGGTTTAAACACTGACTCAGGGTGGGGAGGGTATAGCCCAAGCGGTAGAGCGCATGCTTAGCACGCACAAGGCCCTGGGTTCAATCCCCAGCACCTCCTCTAAAAAAAATAAATAAATAAACTTAATTACCTCCTCCCCCCAAATTATAAATAAATAAATAAATAAATAAAAACTGATTCAGCTCCACCTATCTCTCTTTTCCTTCTAAACCATGAGCAATTTGAGACTAACCGTTCTGTACACTTACCACCCACAATACCCACATAGTTAGAACTTCTAATATTACTAATCTCTTAATTTTATAATGAAAAAGAAAATATTGTATAATAAGGCTTGTGTAGTCCATTTTAAGGCTTTAAAACCAGTATTCAAAAATATTCTAAGTAAGAGACAAATAGCTTCGCGCCAATATGCAGTGCTGATCAGGGTTTCTCACTTTTTAAAAAAATTACCATCCCTCTAAGGAGTCATTTTAGAATTGTATTTTCTAATTACCACCACACTGGAATTTTAACCGCGTAGATAATCCATATGCCTGTTTATATGCTGTGACTCTTTGGAGGGGGTGCCGCAAAACTATTATGATATCTAAGAATTTTTCATCCCCCAAAATCAATTTTGTTCCCTTGTGGGTGATAGTAATGTCACTGAGAATTCGTGGTCTAGATCATTTCGCTACAGTCTGAGGTGGTTAGTGGTTCACAAAATGTCATTTCTGAACAGCAGCAGAACATCACATAGACATTTGTTAAAAATGCAGATCCTCAGGCCTTGTCCAGCTCTACAGAACCAGGAACTCTGGAGGTGTCCCCGCGCGATGTTTAGCAAGCCCTCCAGGGTGACTGAGATGCATTCCAAAGTTTGGAACCACTAGTTATGGACAGAGTGCTGAGAGATGGGCCCATGGCTTCATCATAACATTGAGCAAATGTTTATGTCTCAGTGTTTCCATCTTGATGTAGGCCAGACAATTCCTGGCTTGAAACCTCACACACGACCTTCTCAGCCCCATTTGTCAACCGAGACTCTACCGGTCTTCCTTGGGGTAGGCAAAGAATGAGACTTGACATCCCCTCCACATCTTCTGTAGAATATTTTTACATTTTTTTGAAAAAGAGTACTCAACATACTAATTAGGATCCTATTGGCAAAGTCCTGGATTCCCCCAAAAATATTAAGGGGAGGAAAAAGCAAATAATTAAATCTTAACATTCCGTCTTGATAGACATCCCATTATGGGCATGAAAACAAGCAAAACCTAAGGTGTCTAACTGTCAGGCAGAGTAAATAGTGTGAGAGACGTGGAGCAACTGGGGATTTGTCAAGAGGGGCGTGCTTGTTTCTCTTTCTTAAAATTTTCATTTATATTTTTAAAAAGTAAGAATAAACATCATTCCTTGGTTTCACAGAATTTCTCTAGTCTTTTCTCCTATCTACCATTCTAATCAATTTGATAAAGTGGCTTGCCGACTTTATGACTTTTTTGCAGCTTAGATGTGTACAGCCTGGTAAGAATCAGAAGTATTTATTTTCATGTGAGTCATGATTAAAAAGAGAGCTTAACCTGCAGAAATGAAGGCATAAGGAGGCCAGGCTACTACTGAGAAACCCACACGCTGCTGATCGCTGAGCGTGTACTAGCTAAAACCTGAGAGGTGTCCTGGGATGCCCACGTCTACAAAACTCCACACGACAGCTTTAACCCAAGACCCCCCAAGTCAGTGATTTACAAAATGTGAAAGGCTGATAACTGAATCAGCCTTGGTGAAAGGAAAAACTTCATGTTGATTTAGACATCATGAGCTTTAAGATACATAATTAAATTACAAATCAAATAGGGAATTGAGAAGAAACATTTTCAAGTTTTTCTCTGTTCTGCTTCGTTTTAGATGGAGCTTGCCAAGGAGGAAAAATGTGAATTTTTGCCTTTCCTGTCCCCACGGAAGGTTATAGTAAAAGGTGGGAGAATTGTTGCTGTGCAGTTTGTTCGGACAGAGCAAGATGAAACTGGAAAATGGACTGAAGATGAAGATCAGATGGTCCATCTGAAAGCCGATGTGGTCATCAGCGCCTTTGGCTCCGTTCTGAGCGATCCTAAAGGTAAGGTCCGCGGGAGCTGAGCCGTGTTGTGCAATTGTCTGTTGTTTCACTGCCTTAATGGTTTCCAGCTTCAGAGAATTGTTTTTCACTTAAATTTTCATTTCTTTCTCCTAGTATGGAATGCAAGCAATCTTGATTTAAGAGGCTTGGAAATGGGATTTAATGCTTAGACAGAATTATTTTTAAAGTGGTGGGAACTGAAAAGAATGTTAATTTTTCTTTTAAACTCATAATCAAAACATGGATTCTATTTTGTAATAACGTTTGCCTTATTTCCTCTATAAGAATAGCCTTTTCTTCAGTTAGACCTAGGGTAAGAAAATGTGATAGAGAAGTTGTACCAGCCATCCTTCAGTGAGTCAAGCAAATTAGGATCTAATGAATAGGCAAAAATAGAATTCATGTTTACCACTATGCTCATGCCAGATCATCACTGGAAACATTAAAATTATCAAATTAGGAAGTTTGAACTCCTGTCATTTTATCTAAATGGCATAAATGGACATGCTAAGAAAGAACAGCTCGCTTAAAAAAGAAAGATAACGAGAAAAGAAAATGTTTCATATAGCATTCCAGCTGAATAGTAAGTCAATTTTTTTGTGTTATGTTTTCCCCACGCAGTGTTTTTGTGGACCATTGTAGATAAAAGCTTAGGTACCTCCATGCCTTTATTTTGCAAATCCTTCACCTTTTACAACACACTGTCAAAATGGCAGTTAACGCTTTCATTAACTGAAAGGAAAATAAAAGAAAGAAGTTTCTCCAGGTCACAGATTCATTAAAAACAGCAGCAATAACAACAGCAAAAAAAAAAATCTAAATCTGATGATTCCTGTAACTTCCTACTATACCCATGCTAAAAGTGCATTTTGTATCTGAAATAGGAAGAGATACATACATGCAAATGTGCATTTTTATGCAACAGATAAGTAAAAAATGTAACCACTCTTCAGAATATTTTATCTGTAGGACATCAGACATCTTGGTATTTGGAAACATCCAGATGTTTAATGTCATCAAGATAAATGTTTTCAAATAGCTGGATGATGGCCTGAATTTGTCACTTTTCATCTAGACGTTTATGTGATATGTAGACATAGTCACAATGTGGTTTGTTATTCATTGATGGCTTCAGGAAGGGAAAAAAAGAACAATGAATAAGTTGCATTCTGTTATCTAAAAACATAACTGTTCTTATTACTCTGCATATCACCAAAAACTGAGTAAACAGTTGAATCGTATTTATGCTGCAATTCTGATTATTTGCCTATCAAAAAATAATTTATCTTCCCCATCTAAATTTATGTTCCACAACTGACAACACTAATATTAAGAAAAATGTATCTTCTCCTGAGCAAACTTTAGTAGATGTGACTCAGATCAGAGAAGAGAGATTTTCCAAAGCTGTGTTTCTGCATATATGAAGCCTGGAATATTGAACTTAGTATTTAAAATATGAAGTAGAAGAAAAGAGAATTCGATCTATTTGTGTTCGTTTGATGAAGTCATTTAATAATTCATTTGTGCATTTTATTCGAAAATTTACTGGTGTGTTTCTTCCAATGCTCTACTTGAACTACCCCATAACGTTAGAGAAACCAAAGAGAAGTGGTTCCTCACTTTCCCTTTTCCCCTCCCTCCTCCTGGCTTGAAAGAATGAACTGCCTGGGAAAATTTTCCTCAAATAGAATTACTTGCTTTACCAAGACCCTTCAGGTTTACTTCAATAAGAGCTACTTTCCAAGTGAGAGAGGGGCTGGAAGGGCTGGAACATTAACGTTAACGTTAGCATTCGTGCTTCTGCTACGTTCAAAGGATTGTCAGTATTGTTTACAGAATGGAAGATGTTTTTTTAAAAAATGGTAGAGGGAATTGGTATTTGTTAGAAGTTGATCAAGAAGATCTTACCCAAATGGCATTTAAAATCTTAAAATATCATTTCAAAGTCAGGAAACTTTTCTGTGCACACACATATCAGGTATAGTGAAAATCAGTTTATAGGAAGCAAGTTGTCTGTTGGGTCAGAGGAGAAGATATTCTGGTCTTCCTCTTCTGTCCTCAATCTGTCCCATCTTGAGACCCCTGTGATGGGATTTATGTGCGATACCTTTGCGATTATTACATATGAGATACTATATATTTTAATAGCTTTACCTATAACCTCTTTCTTAAAACATCAGTCTGCCTTTCTATCCTTCTTTTTCCCTCCTTCCCAACTTACTTTGCGCAGACTTCCATGAACTGCACGCCAAATTCAGTGATATCTTTTCAATCTTTATTCTAGAATATTTTCTGCATTTGACAATGTTAAATATTTCTTTCTGTTTGACATGCTCTCTTCCAAGTCACTTAACCTTTCTGAGCCTCAGCTTCTTCCTCTATTTAAAAAAAAAAAAAAAAACAAGGATAATAGTACGTTCTCTCCCTCCAGCTCAGGACCGTTGTCAGAATTAAAATGAAATAATGTGAAAGTGCTTTGTAAATGAAACACATTATCATTGTTTGTGACACTCCATTTTCTTGCTTTTTCTTTTAACTATTCTTTTCCCACTATCACTGACTGCTTTTCTTCCTCTAACTTTGCAAAGTTCAGACTTTGCCCATTTTCTCTTCTTATTGTATTTATTCCTTTACTGAAAGTTTTGTCTCATTCATTCATTTTTTTCATCCAAGCGTTAATTCCTATAAGAAATATTTACTGAACGACTTCTATGTGCCAGATAGTGAGCAGCTAGACTTAACACTACCCACTGCTACACTTCTGTGTAAAATGCCTCTGAAATCTCTACTCTCCCTGTCTCAGAAGACATTTCCACCTATATTTAATCCTCATGCATATAATAAACATTACTGAGTTTCTATGAATGCCAGGTACCAAATTGTATTCTGGAGAGGACAAAGATGAACGAGGCATTCCTTGTACTTAAAAATCTCACAAGCTGGGGTCGGAGGTTAGAGAGAGATGCACAAAGTAAGGAAGGGTCACCTCATCAGGTGTCCCTAAGGCAAGTCACCTCTCAATTTCACTATTATTATAAATGGTACCATAGTTCTCCTGTCACTAAAGTTCAAAATGGTATCCCAGATTCAAATTTAATTCCAGTTTTACGTTTCATTAAATTCACAGTCCTAATACAACAGGATGACATTTCTGCCCTTCCTACTTGAGAACTGCAGCAAATGACTTTACATATACTGTGTATCTTGCTTTATTTTCCACTGTTCCCTATGAAACTATTCTTCACATTATCCAGTACAGTGTGGATTCCATAGTGGTGAATTCAGAAAGTCCTTGGTGAATGTGTTATATAAAAATATGCTGAAGAATTCAAGGAATGAAATAAACTTCACAGATTGCATATAACATACGGTGATAATTTATTCTCTCAGCATTGTCTGATTGCAATAATATTTTAAAAAGAAATACTTCCAGTGTCTCAATTATATCAATAATATGTATTTGTAAAGGTAAACTAAATTGGAAAATTTGAAGAAAATTAAATTTTTAATCTCAGTTTTTTTCCTCTGAGTTGCTACATAACTTTGGCAAGTCCCTTGATTTGTGTGTTTCACAAAGAAGAATATAAAAGAAGTTTATTTGGTATGAAGCCCCCAATATATCTATAATTGTTTCATGCCATGAAAATGGTGAATGCCTCAATAGCTTATGGAAAAGATAAGTATGTCAAATTTATAAAACAAATTTGGATAATATCCTTGGATTACAGTTGCTAATTATTTCATTGTTCCTAAGGCTTGTAACAATTATAAGTAATCATCTTTATTTTACTTAATTCTATTTTATTTCCATCTCTCTCTCTCTCTCTCTCTTTTTTTTTTTTTGGATTGTAGCAGTGAATGAGAAATCAGAACAAAAGACTGCATATTCCTCATCCCCATATGTGTGCTTATTATGAGCATAATTTAATTGAATCCTTCATTAACTACTGTCCCAAATTCTAAAGGCAGTGCGGTGTCCAATTTCTAATTTGATTGGAATAATAAAGTCTTGGCCTTATTTAATATCTTTCCTGTACAAAACTCACAGTGGTTCCACCTTTTCAAAATTCTCATCCATCCCCTCTAAGTATGTATTTAAGATTCCAAATCACATTAAATTCGGTTTTTATTGTTCAAGACTGATTTTAAAGGCTGTCAGTAAATTAAGCACAAGCTACCTCTAACTGGCATATCTACTCCACAAATATTGCCTTTCTGGAAATTTTAAAACATTTATTTCTTTATTTTAAATGTATGTATTTCGTAACGTAGAAAGCCTCTTCTGCTAAACACCAAGGCCAGTGTTTATGAGATTGAATTTTCTCTCCTTCCATTTGTTTGGACCATGTCAAGTTTAAGAGACTTTTCCCTTATTTTATTCCCTTCTCTTTCTGCTTGGAACCAAACTGCCAGTGGTGAGGGCAGGCATGGCTTTTCTGTTAGTTCGGAATTGATAAGGAGAATCCATTTTCACTGACCTCACAGTTCCATTGTTCCGACGGCGGTAATGACAGTTGGCCTGGTCCACACGTTCCTAGCAGATCTCGATGACATAGTTTTATGTGTCCTTGAACATGCTTTCAGACAACTGAAGGAGGGCGCTCAAGCCCATCCGTGACCTCTGTGCCTCTTTCAGAAGCTGCACCACAGCCATCCTCTCATTCTTGTGAAATGTCCCTTTGAAAAGAGCTATGTGCTTTAATCTCCCAGAACCAACTATAATTTATGTTCCAGTTAGACTGTAAACCCCAAAAGGGCAGAGGCTGTTCCTTTACAGTGAGTTGTAGTTCCAATAGTAGCCCATATACAATTGTGCCCACAATACATGCACAGTATGTATTTGTACATTTGACTTGATTCATATGAAGATATTAATTTTATTATAATATATAATATGAATATTATACCTGGTATAATATTCCTGCTGTGGGGTGGGTTTGGTTTATTTTTCAGAAAACATAAATGTTAGAAAAGTACTTCTATTTTCCTATGGCTACTTTTTTTTTCCAGTTTTGGCATAAATTGTTGCATTCTTTCTAATCCAGTAAATACGACACTAGTTCGAGGCCGTCTGGTGCAGCAGCTTAGAGCAGGGGCTCGGAGGCAGGCTGCCCGGCTGGAAGCCCCGCTCCCTTCGACTCCTTGTACTTCGTGGTCTTGATCTTTTAAGAGGGGTGATTATAGTGTCTACCTTCTAGAGTAATTTTAAGAATAAATAAATGAATAATACATGTAGAACACTTAAATATATGTCTAGTACGTAGTAAGCATCTCGTAAGTCTTAGGTGTCATTATCCTTGAAGAACAAAAGTATGGTTTAATAATTAAGTTGAGTTATATGACACCCTTACTTTCATATGAATGTTGTCTAGGAATAAAGCATTTGAAAAATTAGTACTTCTCGAGGGCCTTGCAAGCTCTGTCAGCACGTCTTTGTAAATCAGTAAAGCAGATGCTCTTTCAATTTATGATTTTCTGAATGAGAATGTTTCATATATGGTTGTTTTTATTTGTAGAAAAAGGGTTGCACAGTTTTGAATTGTGTCGTATGTTTTAGCAATGTTTTATTATCAATCCTGATGTTTTTCATACCATTGAGAGGAATTTTCTTTCAACGAATTTTTAGTAGTTAGAAATTTTCCTTTTTGGGTGTTTGTTAAGTCAGGTATTTAAAGAGCAAAGGATGTTTTTAATAACTTTGTTTTTTCCTCTTAAACACGGTGAAACTGGGCCAATTTTTGGTTTGCCTGATTGCTCACTTTCATTTTAAGAAGGTAAGAGAGAAGCACTTTAGAGGTTACTAAGCTTGAGCTTTAAGCACTTGAAAATTATGGGATGAGATAACCGAGATTTAAAACCCTTGGGTTTTTTTTAACCTTTTTTATTGATTTATAATCATTTTACAATGTTGTGTCAAATTCCAGTGTAGAGCACAATTTTTCAGTTATACATGAACATATATATATTCATTGTCACATTCTTTTCTCTGTGCGCTACCATAAAATCTTGTATATATTTCCCTGTGCTATACAGTATAATCTTGTTTATCTATTCTACAATTTTGAAATCCCAGTCTATCTCTTCCCACCCCCCACCCATGGCAACCACAAGTCTGTATTCTATGTCTATGAGTCTATTTATGTTCTGTATTTATGCTTTGTTTGTTTTTTGTTTGTTTGTTTGTTTGTTTGTTTTTAGATTCCACATATGAGCGATCTCATATGGTATTTTTCTTTCTCTTTCTGGCTTACTTCACTTAAAATGACATTCTCTAGGAGCATCCATGTTGCTGCAAATGGCATTATGTTGTCAGTTTTTGTGGCTGAGTAGTATTCCACTGTATAATAAAACCCTTTGTTTTTCAAAGGGAAGATGGGATGACTGGTGGCAGTAGAACGGACTCAGGAGAGTGCTGCGCAGCACCGCGCAGAGAGCAGGCGCCGAGCTCTGGGTGCAGCAGGCGATGTGCGGCCCTTCTTCTGGGAAAGGAGTCTGCATGCTTCGTTCACCCAGGGCCTGCATTTTCTTCCTGTTCGTCTCACTGGAGACAGCAAAGAAACACAACACCCTGTTCTTTCTGAATCTGTAATGCAGCCTTCAGAAACCAACTTCCTTGCTCGATAGCATTGATTGCAGTCAGTTCCATAAGGGAGGCAGTTGTTCTCTGTGTTTTTTCTGAAGTGGAGGGAGGTTTTTGGGGTTTTTTTAAATTTTTTGATTTTTAAAAATTGCTTACCAGTTCCCCTTATTAGAAGTCCCTCAGAAAAGTTTTACAGAACCTCATAGGGAAGATCAAAGATTCTGCCAATACTAGCTTCATGTGTCGCTTTGATTCACTTGCCTCCACACTGAGAAAAGGTGCAGGCCATGGCTTAATTTGCCTTGTTCTGGCCTAAGTCAGAGCTGGAAATTGCCAGTTAGGCGAGAAATGGTGTGCACGAAGCTGTGGCAATACAGATATTCAGGAATTTTTCAAATGTGCCTATTTTTTCCTCAATTATTTAGATGTTAGGAAAAAACCTACAAAATGTTTTAGGCTGAGCCAGGGGCCCAACAATAAAAGTTAACTGTGCTTGAAAGGACATAGCGTCGGTATGTTTGGCTTGTTTTTTTCCTTATTAACATGTTACTTACATGCTACTTTGCTGGTGTAACTGGACACTAAGGCACTTTCATAACCATCCCCCTCTTTTTTAAACCAGCATGTCTCATTTTTCAAGCAATAAAATGTCTCCTTCAGAAGCAGGGATTCAGCATTCTTTAAACGGTTGTCCACTCTTTGTGACCTCGGTTTTCATAATTCTTCTTCTGCCTCACCAAAAATAAAGAGCAGGGAGCCAGGAATGGAGCACCAAGCTGAGAATGTCAGAATTGATCAGATTTTCCCTACTGTATGCACTTGTATAAACAAAAATGTTTGCAATATAGTTTCGAATAACAGATTAAGGGATATTGCACTTTGTCGCTGGATAGGAGAACTTTTTGACTGATGCAGGAGTGTTAGAGGAAGAGCCTCACGAAGGATCAGTACAACTAAGAATGGATGAGAGAACTGAGAAGTAATCAGTCCAGTGTAACTTACGGTTATGTTACAACAAGAGCTTGCACTGGAATTTTCCTTATTTATATTTACAAATGTTGAAAGGACTTAAGAGATAACATGTTCTAGACTCCTAATTTCACAGGTTTATTTGTTTAGCTAATAACTTCTGAGGGCTTACTATTCCAGGCATTGAGCCGTGTTCTGGGGACAAAGTGGTGAAAAGGCAGTTGCAAACCTTGCCTCCAGGAATGCTGTTTACCCGGGGAGACACACAATTATAATAAATTATGCTAAGAGAGGTTCAGAGCCCTAGAGAAGCGAGGAACACAGTCTGAAGGTTCCGAGAAGCTTCCTAGAGGAAGTGGGTTGTAAATTGAAGGCTGAGTGATGTGTAGGCGTTTCCAGGTGGAATGGGGGTGGAAGGGAGGGAGCAACAAGGAGATTATGCAACTTACTCAACACCACACTGTTAGATTAAGTAGTCATTTTGTAGTCATTTTAAAAAGCTATATTTAAAAAAAAGCATGTCTTTAGAAAGTTGTCACCAGCCTACTTATTTCATGCATGTTCTTATCTTTATAAATGAAGGTCTGTTTTGTTTTATGATTTCTGCTATTATTTATCACGCGGTGAATTTTTTTTTTTGATATCCGAATATGTTATAGGCACTTCCCAGGCGCTAAGAATACAAACACGAGTGAAAGAAAGTCTCTGCCTTTCAGGGACTCCTAGGCTAATGAGAGAAACAGGCATGTAAATACATCCATGACAGCATAACGTGCTAATCTGACAATATTTGGAGTAGGTTTTAGGGCTTCAGTAGGAGTTTCTCTGTTAGAGGAAAAATCATACACGAAGTACGAGCTGGTGAACGGCCTCAGGTGACCAGACGGTGGTGAGGGATTCTGTTCAGCTGGAGCAAATGATGTATGGTGTGATAAGGTGGGAGGTGGTCAGGGGGAAGATGGCAGGAAAATTTGGTACAAATTTATGTGGAGTCAAGAGACATACGCAAAGTGATTAGTTCCGAATTATATCCTATAGACACCCAGGTGACAAACAGGGAGGTTTAAATATGGGCGAGATCTTTATGTTAATGCAGTCATTCTGATAGGTGCCCCATCTTCCTTCTCTCTGCTTGGGTTTGAACCTTTCATTCTGTTCTTCACGTAGCTGGAATTAGAAACCAGGAGAGCACCTTTGAAGTGGTTCACATCAGAGGACAAATGTGTTTTCTAGTATTGAATGCCAGAATTAGGCCAAGTTACTCACCAGTCACGGGTATGATCCAACAATGCAGGTCCCCCGATGGGAAGCTGCTCCAGCCAGATTTTCAGTAGGAAGGAGGGGAGGCCACCTGGTACCTCCCAATCTGTAGGCACGCCAAGGGTGAGTTCCAATTTCTTCTTTCAGATCCACTAATTATAATTACTGATTTCAACTGTTTTAAGAGAAGTAAGTAAAATAAGAGAGACTCCATGAGTGTTATGCTAGTAATTGTTTCCCCACAAGGAAAGAGGTTTCAGGAGCATGGAGTGATAAGCACGTTGCTCCACCATGGCGGTGGTGTTGGAAAAGGTAGCCTGGGGTTACGGCGGAATCAGATCGATGAAACCAGTTCAAAGACTGTCTCCACCAGTTAGTGTGGCTACTGATTCAGGCCCAGATTGAGGCAAAGGTGGTAGAACTGCAGAAGAAAAGTCGGAATCAAGACATATGTTTTAAGTAGACTGTCAAGATTTGGTCATCTGTTTCATAAGGAGGTTGACCATGGAGTATCTAGCATGGGAATCTGATCAGATGTTCGTAATGCCTGCAGAGCTCACCAGTGCAGCAGGTGGAACACGTCTGAGGGAGATCGTGACGTGTTTCATTTGGATTTGCTAATCCGTTCAACGACTGTAAAAAGGAATAGGACTAAGGACATGTGTATTGAAATGAGACGTTAGGGATCATTACATATCATTTGTCCATCTTTTCACTGTCATAACCTGGTGCCTAGAACAGTGGTCATTCATTGATTGAATTAATGAATGAAGACAGTTACGGCTTATAGTTTAGATACCAGCTTCTTAAAAGTATGGTAAAAGAGGACATGTGGCATTTCTTCTGGAAATCCAGAAGGAACTCACCTACCATATGATGGAGAAGAAAAATTCAGTTTTTGAGCTGTACCGCACTGCTTTGTGGATGGTAAATATCTTAGGAGGAGATGGCATCAAGACAGGTTTATTCCGTCATTCTGTGCCTTTCCCCTTTTGCTGATTAGTTCCTCATGCTACCATTTCATTTCTTAACGCCTCAGTAATTAAACATTCCTAAATCCTTTGTATTGGTTGGCCCAGTGATGAAAATGAATCCTTTTTTAATCTTTCCTGTACATTGCCTTGCTTTTAACTGCTTTTTAAGGCAAAAAGCATTCTCAGGAAACCGATAGTAAAACTATGCATGTTTTCTTAAAAACTGCCCTAATTATCAGACACTTTTCTGGCTGAAAGATTTATTCTTTCAATTATAAAGTACGCTGTGCAGAGTGAGCATAAAGTGGTGGAATCTAAAGCAAATACTGGCATTTCTGCAGAAAAACCGTCCAAAATGATGGAATCTTCACACAGTTTTTCTCTGGAGTTATTTTTAAAGGGTGGAGAGGATGAGGAGGGGAGGTCAAACTGATAACGGTGTTGAAAGTGATTTCGAATCAACCTCACATCACTTACAACCGCCTTAGACGTCCATTTGAAGCACAACATGATATTTCTGTAATTATTTTACTTCCCTCTAATAACTGCATAGGAATAGGTTTGTCTCCCCAGTGAATAGCTCTGTTCAGAGCCTTCCCTTATCTTTATTTTCCAGGTTTCACTGGTGGTTGATATCATATGCATTCTTACAGGGAGACAGTGGATAAATCAGTACTTTTCCATCAAATCAAAGATTACATACAAGAAGTAGAGCGGTGGCATGTAACAAGTTTTGCTGGGGAAAGAAGGTAGAAAATGGAAAAATAACAATTGTTTCAGGGAACAGAAATCTTAAAACGTAACAAAACGTTATTCAGCGTAATGTGAGTTAATGCGTGTCCAGAGCTTAATGGATCACAGCCTATCATGTCTGTCTTTTAAATTCTAGTTAGGTTATGAGATGCTGAAAGTTTATTCTGAAACCTAGTGTTCTTGTGAAATGTGAAACTACATTAAGCTACTCTGTGATATAAAATCAAGACGTAAAATTTAGTCAAATTATAAAGTAATGATGTATATTTTCTACTAAGTTCTTAGTAATTGTATTTTGTATTGCAGATTATTGTTAATTACTTTGCATCTGTGTTCTTGGCTCAAAGCACAAAGAAAAAATAAAAATATACCTATTTAAGATAGTCTTTGGTTCAATTAGACATTGACCTGCATAAATGTAGGTTGTAATTTTCTAAGTTGGAAAATTACATTGAATCATATTTAATATATAGCCCACAAATGTGGAAGCAACCCAGTTCAGATATAACATGCACAGGTAATTTATTAGGTGTCCCAAATGTGCTAGCATTGCTGGAGGAGAAAGCCAGCACTAACTTTTAACATAAATTCAGAGGTCCCGCTCAAGCTTTATATGCTATCCAGTGCCAACCTTTTCTTCCATGCTAGCCATTCTTGTAACATTTTATAATTATGAAGCTCCTTAAAATGTTTTCAAAGGACTTTTCACTTACATGACCATTTTTCCGTACAAATGCATGAAAGAGTATCAAGCACATTATATTCAGCAAACATCCATTGATTTTCCAAGCCCTCTGAGAAGCATATTGACAATCCACTTGGTTTCATATGGCCCAGTGTTTTCCCCTGTGTGTGCACACTGTTGCCAAAGGAACTGCTACGTCACCATATCACCGCATTACTCTAATACTTTAGAGTCTAAAATTATTCTTCCCTGTTGCTGGGATTGAAACCAAATGCTTCAATTTCATTTTGACACCCTTCTAACCTGCCCACCTTCATACTTGTGGGACCGTATTTCCCATCTTCTTTTTCATTCTATATTTATTAAGTATACAAGATTCTGCGTTAGGTTCTCCTGGGTACACAAAAATGAATACGTTGTCCCTGTCTACAGGAGCTTGCAGTCTAATAGAGGAAGAAAAATGCACATAAATAAAGGTGCCAGTAGATAAGAAAGACTCAAGGAGAAATAGATAAACTGCTAACGTAAAACATAGGGTGAAGAGATGACTTCTAGCTGTGAGAATCAGAGAAGATTTTATGGGGGTAGTGGCATTTTTCAATAGAGCTGAGGACTGGGTAGGAATTAAGAGTAAGAGGGAAGGGAAAGCACTTCCTGCCGCAGTGAACAGGCTGGCTGCACACAAGGAGCAGTTCCTTCAGCTGGACCATCAGGCACACGGGGAGAGATTGTAGAAGGCAGAGTAACATATCATTGCTAATCCACAGATTGTTTAGTGTTGGGCTAAGGTACCTAAATTTTATTCTAAAATTGATGGGTACCTGAAATCTAAAGGGCCATGTCGATTAAGTATGTTCCCCTCACACACGGAAGGAACAGATAATTAAATATGTGTCTCCTTTCTGGTGGCTGCTCTTCCCCTGCTTCACTCTACACACTTTATATATTCAAAATGCTGTTGACAGGAAGACTGCAGGGTAGTTTATTCATATTTTAATCCAAAATACCCAGCATAGTCTCAGAGATGCCCTGAATGAATGGATAAATGAATGAATGAAGACAGAGAAATGTTGGGATGATAATGTTGGGATGAGTAGAATGAAATGATTGCTTCATTCTAACTGTAACTGTCCCTACAGAAAATTCACATGAAGACAAAATTCACATGAAGACAAAATTCACATATGAAAGCAGCATTTATGCAAAGTATCACATGAAGACCAGCAAGTCCTCCTTCTGTTGAGGGAATGGTCAGATGCTGGACACAATCATTTGCATTGAGAATAGCATCCTCCTCCCTGGTCACCTTGCTTTTGCTCTTGCTTTGACATAATCCTACTAGAATCAGCTTTACAAACAGAAATTGTATCATTTTATCCCCCTGTTCCAAGCCCTCCAGCGGCCCCCCGTCTCCTCTTCAAGGGCGTCAGCTTCAGCTTGTCCTAACTCCTCGGTCATGGCTCCCTCTGCCTGGAGTGACCTGCCTGAGGTCTTCACACGCTGGCTCATTCTTATCCTTTATGTTTAGCTGCTTGGATGTCGTCCCACCACCATGCTCTAAAGCCCCTCTCCTACTTCTCACTGCCCCCACCTTGTAACACTGTCCTCCACATAACTCCCTTCATAGCCGTTTTTACTCTCGTATAGTTCACTTACTTATTTACTTTTTTTTTTTTTAATCTTCCGCCAGCTGAAATGTATACCCTGCAAGGCCAGGTCCCCGTCTGTAGTATACCACCATGCGGACGACTGGGTTTAACACACAGTAGACAGTAAACATTTGCCAAATGAATGAACCAGTGCGAGCTAGTGCCTTGTTCTTTCTCCTATGCAATCATTATTCAGCTCCCAATAAGAACACCCTGTATGCGCTTCCTTGCTGTCTTTGCCAGGTCCTTGCTCCTTAACTGCTTTTATTCTGCCTATTGTCTTCCTCCTTGACCTGCAAGCGGCACCTTTTTACTGCTCGTTGACCTGCAGATCCCCAAATGTAGCTACCTACCCTGCGTTTCTCTTGTATTTGACATTTCTTGAAATGATCACTTCTTGGCTTGTGTGGCTCAGAAGTATCTTGATTTTCATGAAACCAATGATTCCTCCTCTGGCTTTAGTTCAGATTGTGATTGCGGCCACTTTAAAAAATAAGTGCTTCGTTCTGTTTTTACCTGGATTTGTGTTCTTTCTTTAGGAGCTGTATCCACCTTTATGACTATATCTAATCCCCAGGTTCAGGGCCCTCTCCTAGGATCTGGGTGTTTGTCTCCAAGTGCCCCTGAAGGCCGCCGGGCACTCCCGGATGGTACAGCTGTAGCAGACTGGTAGTTTTGTTCAAATCCTGAGAGTGTGACCTGGGTAGCTTACCTCAGTTTCATTTTCCTCAACTATAAAATTAAAATAATACCTATTCTGTGGGGTTCCAAGAAAACAATATATACATTGCCTCATTCAGAACCAGCCACATATTCATAAAGGCACCCAATAAATGTTTTTCATTATTCTCATCTTGAGTCCTCTTGAATAGAGCCTTTACCAATACCAAAGATGTTTCTTGACTGATGGTAACACAGCCAGTGCTCTCTCTATATAAAGACGCTGTATTTTTGAATCGTGCATTTGCTTATGTGCTAAAAAATTTTTTAAAGAAATTATACTGTGTGTTTTAAGTTTGCATTGAAGTATGCCTGCAGCCGATTGACAAGGCAAAAAAAAAGTCATAAGATGGATATCAAAAAATAACATTAATGAGCTGCTAAAGCTAAAATTACAGGAACTTATGAAATTGGTTAAACATAAAAACCATTAAACTGTTTACTGAAGCTTCACAGATATACTGCAGTTAATGAGCATTTCTGCTATTTAAATAAGCCCAAATTGAACACACATTACATGGATACATAATTAGTCATGGCAGTCAAACACACACAGGCTTACTTTTAAAGCTCTATTGAGGGACTCTTTTCCATTTGATTTATTTTGTTAATTAAAATATTTTTCAGTATTCACTTATATTTTAATACTATTGTTTTCACAAGTAGTATAATTTACTACTGGCTTTCTGTGTGTTTTTATTTATGCTTTAAATGCAGCAAATGGGGATTTTATATTAAACATTTTTAACCCCTTTCTGTAATTATTTATATCACTTGATGGTATCATTCAGCATTTTTAAAAAGTTCTTTCACTGAGAAATATATATATATATAAAATATTTCAGTAGCCTCTCCACTTTTTTCAGTGTCTCCTAATTATCAAGAGATATTAAGCACCCAAATGTGCATAGAATTATGATGATTATGGTCCAAATCAGATTAAAGGATGATCTATTTCTTCAAGGAGTTTGTAGTCTTAAGTAGATGGTATCATTGAATATAAATAAGCAAATCAAAGTGCAGCGTTTGGGAATCCAACAGAGAATTTGAAAACAATCCCCACATATTTCCTTCAAGGACACTGACCTCCTTGAGGAGATCTCTTCCAGAGAAAATGAAATCAAATCTTCCAGGAGTTTAGTGTTTTAAATAGATGGAATTATTGCCGAGAAATAAGCAAATCAAGGTGAAGTGCTTAGACAATTTTAATTCTGAATTGATTAGTTGGTCAGTTTAGGAAATGAGACTGAGGCTCCCTGTAGAATACAAGCAAAACAAAAGGAGTTGCTGCAGGCTATTATTGACATCCAGCTTTTGTGTTTAACTTGGGGAGCCGAAGCTTGTCCTGGGTATGGAAGGGAAGAAAATTAAATCTGTGCTTTTACCCTGCCTGGATTCTACAAGCATATCCAAACCGAACATTGTTTAACCATAGCAATGAGGAAGTCAGATAGTTAAATCGAGCAAAAGAAATTAACCAAGTGTCTCTTCCTCTCTAGTCCGTGTGTTTGTCACTGCAGAGACATTTTTGGAAGCTTTTTTTTTTTTTAAGGAAGATATTTCAGTTTCCTCTCCACAATGAACTGACTCTCTAACTGTGGAAATGTGACCTATGAGAAAAATAGTCAAGACAGGATGAGTCCTAAATAAATAGACTGGATTACCATTACATTTTCAACCAGAAAACCTCCTTCAAGTTCCTCGTGTGTACCAATTATTGTGCCAGATGCTGGGGAAGGAGCTGACTCACATATGGTCCCTAAACTCAAGGAGTGGTGGAGGGCAAAGCCAGTAACTGAAATAAAGTCACATAGTGACTATTTAACAGAAAGGGGTTGTGATTAATTTAACAAAAAGGAGAAAGAAAAGTTTCCATTGGAGGAGGTGACCTAAAGGTTGAACCTATAAAGCTGATCAAGACTACAATTCTTTACTGTCCCTCCAACCCCCATCTGCTTCATTTTAATTATCCCCATGGTTCCCAGTAGTGAAGCTTTAAGAGACCATTTCTGGTCCATTTCTGGCTTTCTGTTGACCCCACAGCAAGGGTCAGTGGCAAGGAGGACTTTGGAGTCAGAAATAACTGGACTCATACCCTGGCTTTGCCACTTCTTGGCTGTTTTTAGGATGATAACACCTACCTTAAAGAGTTGTTTTGTGGTCTACATGAGATTACTGTGTGCAAACATCCAGCATTGTGCCTGACTCACTCAAGGGATCAAAGAATGCTGATCGCTTTTCTTAACATTCTTCATGAGGTGAGGATGCTATGAATGAGATGGAAGATGTAATCAGGAGAGAATTTCCTTTGGATAAATTGCTGGAACATGGTAACTGACTGCACGTTGAGATAACTGGAGGGAAAAGATTCAAAGATTACACCAAGATATTTAAGATCTATTTCTAGGATTTTTGAGAAAGGATAAACGGAAAAAGCAGCAGTGAAGATTAAAGAGCGATCTTGGAGCCAGGTGGAAAAGCAGAAAACGTGGTGTTATTGAAGCCAAGGGAAGGGGCTTTGATGAGGAGGAAGTGGTCATCTGTCGAATGCTGCTGAGAAATCAGGGAAGGCAGTGCACGCTTAGGGTGAGTGTTGCGGCACCCACGTGTGCTTGCACGATCTTGAGCCTAAGGACCTCCTTAAATCTTGTTCTTGGGGTGCCTCACCCCAGGCTGCCCTAGTGCTGTTCCTGAAGTGAGGTGGCCACTGAGAAGAGTCACTGGTGTGGCAGGCTGAATCATCTCCATGGAAAGAGCTTCAGTGAAGCCTTGGTGGTCACAGTGAGTAGGAGTCATGAAAAGGCAAGCTTACTGATGCTCAGCTGTGAAATGGGAAAGACCAGAGGAAGCTCCTGAGCTGGGTTTTGGATGTGATGGTTTAGAAGAGACAGTAGAGCATCCACGTTGGAACCTCTAATAGGCAGCTAGAAGTGCCGGAATAAAAGAGTAAGATGATGTTTGAGGTCTTTTCCACAGAGATGAAGCTAAAGGCACAAGAGGACTATAATTTCTGATGCAGAAAAATGTAGTCGACTGAATATTTGAAACCTGGGAAGAGAATAATGATGAAGTAAAGAGGACCTGGATGGAGTCCAAGAAGGACAGTTTAAAAAGAAGGAGAACCCAGATAGAGAAGATTCTGCAGATCAGAGAAGGAGATCAAAACTAATGTGATTCTGCTCTTGGATGCCGCAGAAAGACAAAAAGTAGGAGGACCGAGGTCCCAGGATTTGGTGGCCATAGACAGCATAGTTTCATTAAAAGGGCAGACTGGATAGAATAACCGGGTGGAGAAAAAGTAGGCAGCTGGTGCAAATTTACTGTAAGAAATTAGATAAAGGGCGAGATAAGAATCAGTGAGGAGAGAACCAGGCTAAAAGCCAGTGTTTCAAAATAGGAGAGGAGAGATCATGAGAAAGACAATATTCCAAAAAGGATCACAGGTATTGAGATCCTGGAGGAGTAAGAAGGTATAGAATCAAGGGTAACACTGGAGGGGATTACAGAAGGAAAACGCTGGATCTTCGTTGCCGGCTACGTCGTGGTTGTGGATGGACAGCATATTAACTCAGACACCTAGAGGCAGAGGGAGATGTGAAGACAACTCCTGCCAACAAGATGCTCATGCCATCTGGACGGACTTGATACTCTTAGTTGAAGGCATTCTCTGGTTCTGTCCCCTCCTTACCCCAGGCTATTCTGTTGAAGGAGCTCTGATATCCTGGCTCTGTAATTAGAATTTATTTGCTTTTGCTGAGATTTTGCTTTCGGCTCTGAGTTACTAAGATTATTGCCTCAGCTCGCTTTTTTGTTTCATTGTGCTTCGGTCCTAGTGACTAATAGGTTATGTAAAACTGAAGAAGGAGCACATCGATGAATTTATCTCTTTTCAAGATATCATTTTATTATAAATGTTGAAAAATTCTTATTCCCCCCATTGTTTTATAGCATATCCGACTCTCCAGAGAATACTAGTAACCCTTCTTCATTGTGCTTGCTGTTGTATTGTTTTATTGTTTATGGGAAATTAATTTATATTCATGTACTAAAATATAACATTCTTGACATCTTTTTATAAATACTGAGAAATATACTTGTCATATGCTCGTGGGTTTCTCTTCTACATATATGACTGCACAGCTACATCAGTTTAATTGACCTTGGCAATCTGCATCTGCTGGTGATGTGTCCCTGAGGGACGGCTTCTGCAATTCTAAGCTGTGGCTTATTGAAGAACTTGTGTGTCACAATACAATTAAGTCTATATAAAAAAAATCATTTCATGCATAACATTAAGTTGACTAAAAGTTCCTATTTCAAAACCATTTCTTCTTTTAAAGCTACCTCAGAGTGTCTTTGTTTTTTAAATAAGCTCATTCGAACGTAGTAGTAATTAAAGCAGAAAATTATCATAAATCTTGAATGTTTGGTATGAATTAAGGATGTTTTCATTCCTTTTAAAGACTGCATAAAATTCCAGGCACCATATCATTTAACACATTTCTCTCCCACTTGCAGAACAGCATAGACTGCGGATAAGCATGTTTGGGGGGTTCTTTTTCAAGTTCTTTTTCTGTTCGTCTATGGAGCTCTGGAACATATGCTGCAGCCTCTATCAAGATGCAGGCTCGTAGAAATCTGTGGGAAAACTGCATGATCATAGCAGAAAGTCCCTCTCCCCTCACCCCCATTATTTTATAAACAAGAAAGAAAGAAACACAATCCTTCTATTAATATTCATTTAACACTTCATAGGAAATGGCAAGCAGTTATTTGGTTTGCAAATGCAAATATACATTTTTCATTCACTTATGCTTTCTCTCCTTCCAAGCTAGATAAAGGCAGAACAGAAGATAGGCTTCTGAGATTTATTTTTATTATATTCCAAGTTAAATGTATCAGCTGAGATGGAAGGGAACTGTGAGGAGCTCACAGAAGGGTCCTTACAATGGTGAGGAGGATGAAAGTCTCCCTCATAAGAAGCAGCTAAATAAATGAACTCCTTTCTGACAAATTATGAATAAAAGCACATGGGTCTTTTTTCACTGAATCCTTGATTTATTTGAGTTCTAAGTTAAATACTTTGGGGCTTTAAAAATATGGTTTAATAATAGAAATAACTACTGTATTTCAAAAGAATCATTGAAATCATGAAAGGTATTCTTTGGATCCATAATCAGAATCAAGAAAGTTTCAATAAATTAATCCTCTCTCTCTCAGTCTCTCCCGTCTCTCCTTCTCTCATGCTTAAATATTGAGTCCACTGTGCCTACAGGGAAATGATCCGAGTCATCTGATGTTCAAGGTGTGATGAACGGACATTCTTGTGTTAGCTGCTTCGTGTCACTGATTGAAACCGTTTCTGACCCACTGCAGCATTGCTTATATTCTTATAAGTTATCATGTTCTATTTTTGCAATGATCCTTTGTCATTTGGACAGAGGACAAGTCAAAATATTAGATATTAAAATGCAAACAAATTATTTTGATTAATGTAAGCTTTGCTGTACTGTTTAATAACATCATAACCAATTGCCTGACCTCTCATTTTTTCCCAATTTATTTCTTAAATGAAACTATGAACGTGTTAAACTTGAAGGCCTCTAAAAAGAGTAGGGGAACAGACACAAGTTACTATACATATAATAGATAAACAATAAGGGGCTACTGTAGAGCAAAGGGAACCATATTCAGTTTCTTACACTAACGTGGAGTGGAAAGAATCTGAAAGGAAAATATGTATGTATAGGGATAACTGAATCCCTCTTATGTACCCCTGAAAATAACGTAAATCTATCACACTTCAACAAAAAAATTAAAAAAAAAAAGTAGGGGAAAAGTTCAGTAGATGATTTTCCAAAGGGGGCTGAGATAATTTTTAATTAGGGAGAAAGTTTGTTTTCTGTTTCAGAATACAGTGTCAGAGCGTTGTTTGATTTTTAGTGAGGTTTAGTTGCATGTTACAAATGATAGAATAATTGAAACAGTTGATATTCAGGTCCAAGACTTCAAGTTATAACTGGATCAAATATTGAGGAAAGACAGCATATTTGTAAAAGTAAACATGAGTGTGTATGAATGTTTAGAAATATAAAATAACACAATGTGTATCCAGTGGAGAGACCTGTGAATAGAATGGTGCTTTTGAATACACAAATGAATATTCTTAGCTTGGCTTATGGTGTTGGTACTAAATATTTTAAGAAACGTAAGAATTCCTTATTAAACGTCTAGTAACATCCCTGCCTGTTTATTGACTGAGTTAGTGATGGGCTTTAATATTAGAGGGAAATTTACTACATGCATTTTTAAATCGTAAAAAATTATAAAGCATATTACTCAAGAACTTCAGTTTAATTCAACAAGCATTTATCCAGCACCTACTGTTTATGGTGCATTGTACTCAAGAGTAGATTGGATTCAAGTTTGTGAGATCTGAGGATTGTATAATATTTAAGGACTTCTCTATTAAAAAAATTACAAATTCAAATTTAGGGACAAGGCCTTGAAGGAGGCCCATGCAAGTAAGAGACCCTGAAGCTTAAGCTTCGATAACTTCACAGTATGTGTGTCTTTGACTCTCATAGCTGCTTTGGGAAATCAAAGATAGCTAAGGTATAATCCCTGCCTTGCTTAAGCTTAGAGTGAATCTGTGCTAACCTTCAAGGGTGTTCCTGTAGAAAGAGAGAAAAATGTATGAAAGGGCTTTGATCTCCCAGTGAAATGATTATGAATTCCTTCTTGTTTAAAAATCATCTTTATTTCAGATCTCTATAGAGCACAAGTCTTGGACAAATAAGATCATTGCTTATACAGGAGAATTATTTTTTACCCCGTGTGTGTGTGTGTGTGTGTGTGTGTGTGCATACCATTCAGTGATGGTGTGTTACAGGTACCATTATTATAATAGGTTGAATTGATGAGCCTTGCTCACCATCGATGCTTTTGCAACTCAAATAACTGTCAACAGATGGTGATGATGATCTGTTATGCAACGGGGAACAAATGATAAAGGTCTCTTTTCTATGTGACCTTTAAAGACATTAAAAAAATCTTCTCAAAATGCCATTCTGCATTGAAAATAATTACATGAATATTTAATTTTACTCTCAATGAAAGGTGAAATTCCATCAGAGATACAAACAATAGAAGATTTTTAAATAAAAACCTGAGCACGATAGCAATGATACATCAACTCATCCATCCATCCATCCATCCATCCATCGAATTGAATGTCTCCTATGCTCCAAATACTGCACTAGGCTAGGGGGCACAGTGTAGGCAGCATGGACAAATTCTTGTTCTCATGGAACCTGCAGTCTTGTGGGGGAAAACAATCAACAGTAGTTCCTTATAATAGTTTTCTAAAATTCCAATATTCTTCAAGTAAAAGCTATTAATATGTACCAAGGTTGACTTTTTTTTCGTATTATTGCTTGTAAGAGATTGGTTTGAAGTGTCAGAATAACATTTTTCACGTTTGGCTGTTTTATTTTCAACTTGAATTTTTAATCTATTCAACAGCAAACTTTTGTGTTCCAAGATCTTCTAGTCTCTTCTCCTTGAGTTGATGTTGTGATAGTCTCTTTTTAATTGGAGTGAAGGATAGCTCCCTTAAGTCTATCCTGAGATGCTGTGCTTAAAATTCATGACATGAATACCTAGAAAGAACATGTCATCTTCAATACTGGCACAGTTTGCTCCATCATATATGGTACCCATCTAACTTCCTTTTCTTCTTCCCTAGATAAACCTCTTCTCTCACTTGCTTTCTTTTATCTCTTCTAAACACCAGGATCATGTGTCTAATCAGTTTCCTTTAGATATGTTTCTTAAAGAAACTCATTCTCTTCCTTTTCTATGACATGTTTAGATTCACTGGAACACAGAATATTTAGCAAATAATTTAAACCTCTTTTACAGAGCCATTTCCACAAGGATATAATGTTAATGTTTGCATTTCTTGACTTTTACAAAGTAAATGAAACAAATTGCTGACTAAATGTAACTATATTCTGGGTCCATTAAATCACTGAACATTAAGTGGAAATAATTTGGTGAAAATAAAGAAGATTTCATCTCGTTTTGTTTATAAAATGTGCTGTGAAAGGAAGAGATTGAATGTTGGCTCAAATCCACAGTGTAACTTACACCTGTGACACACAGGAATAAGTTTAGGATTATATGACTAATAACAAATTTATGAAAATAATTGTTATGGACAAAGTTTTAGAAAATACATTTTATAACCATTAAAATATTTGAAGGAGGACTGTATTTTCCCTTGTCATGGATACCTCAGACCTGAAACGTGGCCCGAATCTGTGGTCTTTATGACCTATATGTGATATGTATTTTGAGTTGGTGAAGTGAGTGCACTTCAAAAGCATTGTTCACCCAGATATTTCATTAACTTTTCATTTTTATGGTTCATTAAAAACAGTTGTGTGAATCCTAAGAATAATAATTAAATCATAATTTTTCTTAATTTTCAAATTATTGTTATGTGATGCACAGATTAGTCATTGCCTGTTGTCTCTTGCTTTTTTTTTTCCCAGTAAAAGAAGCCTTGAGCCCTATAAAATTTAACAGATGGGATTTCCCAGAAGTAGATCCAGAAACTATGCAAACCAGTGAACCATGGGTGTTTGCAGGTGGTGATGTTGTTGGTATGGCTAACACTACAGTGGAATCCGTGAATGATGGAAAACAAGCCTCTTGGTACATTCACAGATACATACAGGTAGGCATTTACCATCAATTTCAGTTAATTTTTTATAATGGATAAGTACTCCTTCATTTATTTTTGCTACTCACTTATGTGCACGTTTCTAGAAGGCATATAATAATTATATATGAATTATGTCATGTATGTATGAACTTGGATAGAATTTTTTAAATGTGGACTCGATAGCAGTACTGTATAGTTGATTGAAAATTCATTGTCCATTTCTACCAGCGTAATGCCATGAAGTTCTTCATCCTCTGTGTGCAAAATAATTATCAGTGTTCAAAGACACAGATAATACATTTATCGAATCTAGACGGTACACAGGGTGGTAGAGAATCCGTGTTCCTAATGATCTTACACCATCCAGAAAACTGCGTTGTCTGTCCACTTGGATCAAGTGAGTTCCTATTCACTTCCTAAATTGTATTCACCTAATTGAAAAGAAAACACATATTTTATAAATTTCATTTGTAATTTTTTTCTTACTATTTAGTTTTATGATACAAGTGTAGAATGTAAAAATGATAAAATATGAAGTTAAGCATACTGTGGACAGTCACTTTGTGGTCTTGTGGAAAAAGCCATAGCTACTAGATTTCAGTTTTCTGCGATTTTGACAAAATGCTTTTTCCTTCTTGCTCTATAATTTCAATGTAGACACAGTGACCTCATTTACATAAAATGTTTCTGGCAAAGTTTGCTCTTGTAAATAAAATCCTTATTCTTTCTTTCCTATTCAGGAGACTCTAAATTCACTAATATACTTCCTGTCTCCCTTTTTTTTGGTTTCTCACCTGCTAACGAAATTCGCTTTGTGTTTAGTATTTCCTTGAATATTTTTCTTCCTCTTTGCCATGACCATTTAGTCTCTCCTGGCTGGTCTCCTACCATTTCTGTAATTCATCCATGACTACTTATCTACTAGGTAGGGCCTGGACTTAGTCATGATTACATCGTGTTTGTTATTTTCAATTCACCCAACGACTCCCATCCCACCTCCGCATCTCTAAGTAGAAGAGATTGAGATGTTGGGATCTGGGCCAGAGTGTGGTGTCCCAGAAATGTGACGCTCTGAGAATGGGTGTAGTCAGCCTACTGGTTTTGTAGAGAGTGCAAGGTGTGATTTAGGAAGCAGTGTTTTGGAGAGATGACAAATCTAAAATTAAGAACGCAGTCCAAATCAGTCGTAAATCAAAAGGGACTAGGCTAGGAAGAAAAGGGGGAAAGGAATGCGATTTTAGCAGACAGGAACCTGAGAACACAAAGGAGACACGTCAGCCGTGGTGCCGGCTCTAGTCCCTGCATCTTACTTTGGAGAGTTGCCAGGGCTCATACACGGTGGGAGCAGTTCAGGACAACCGCCCAGCGTGGGCTTCTGCGTTGGCTCTTTTTGCTTCTTTCTGTCCCAAGACTTATCACTCTGCACTTTCATTTTCTCATTCTACCCTTATTTCTTATTTTTGTAGTGTTCTCAAGGCTCCCTGGCCCTGCCTCCTGTGTGACTCCCTCATCTGTGTCTCCAGCAGGGCGTTCTCTTCCACGATCCAGCACGTGCTGAATGTCTTCACTTACCTAACCTGTGTTTAAAATGCACTGCTCTGCTTGGGTGTATGTCTTGCCTACATGTCAGGCTCACTGCTTTTAACCAAACCACCATCTCCTAAAGCTGTTCCACCTCCAGGATCTGACGTTTCGTATTCCCAGAGTCAAATCCCCTAAATCAGTGGTCCTTAGACTCTGGGTTACTCACACTAATAAAACTTCCAAAATCAATTTGGGAACTAATGCAGGTCTGACAGCCTCTTATTTTTCTGAGTCACAGCATTAAAACAAACACTCAAATATGTGACATTATAACATTTACTCGCATATATTAACAGGAGAGTTTGTGAGAAAAGTGGGAAGCAGCGCAGTCTCAGGATAGAGGTGGTTCCTAAGAAATCAGAATCGGAAGATGTACACTAGCGTGTTCACACACACAAGGATGCTTCTCTCATAAAACAGCACCGCTGTACACACCCATGCTTACGAGCTATTTAGCTAAATTTTCTTTTCTTCTCTCTCTCATATATGTCTGGTCAGTTCTATCCCTGTAAAAAAAAACTTTCATACACTTACTTTTATTGGCTTATTTTTTGGTGTGGAATACAACTTTTGGTTGCCGACATCTCACTGACCAGTCTATTAAGTCCTTCAAGAAATGAAAGTTTGATCAGGAGAAGAGAAAAGACTTTGTGTTAGGCCGGATGAAACCTAGTGAAAGTGTGAGTTCACTTTGCAGGAGTGAAAACTGGGGGATTAAAAAAGTGAAGTTGAACGTAGGCCAATGGAGAATGGCATGCGTTTTTTTCTTCTAAACATTAAGTGCATGTATAGCTTTCACATCAAAAGACACAGAGAAGGTCTACTATAGTTGATGGTTGTGGTTTCATAGTGCTTCACAGTTATTGTTTACAAGGATTCTTTTTTTTTTTTACTGTTATCTTTTTTCTTCCCTGAGTCTGATAAGTGTGTAGAAAAAAAAATTTACAATCATTTTACATAGCTTCCGCTTACTTATGAAAGGAAGGACACAAACCTTTAGGTATGATGAACAGAAAAGTGCATGTGCTTTAAAAATACATACTGTTAGGAAAGATAGTGTTTGAAATATACAATTTTAAATCTGTGACCAATACG
This sequence comes from Vicugna pacos, assembly GCF_048564905.1. NCBI lineage: Eukaryota > Metazoa > Chordata > Mammalia > Artiodactyla > Camelidae > Vicugna > Vicugna pacos. The sequence goes on from NC_132995.1 coordinate 71,799,038, forward strand.
AATTTTGGATTTGGCTGAAGGATTTAGACTTGTCAAACAAAGTATTAAATTACATTTTAAAAATAGAGTAGAAATGGCAGGTAGGCAGAAATCTCTGCCAGGTAGCATCAGGCCTTCTACCTTTCTGTGGGGCTGTTGGACGTGACGTGCTGAGCAGCAGTGAGACCGAAACGGAGTGGATTTTTCTCTCTCTACACTGTCGTTAACTAAGTTCTGGCCTCTGACACCTCTTAAAATCGCCTCCAATTGCTCCTGCCACATCCAGTGCCCCCATACTGCAGCCAGAGTCATCTTTCTAGAATACAAGTTTGATCATTTCCTCGTTTAAAACCCTTCAGAGGCTTCTCTTTGCACTGGAGGTAAAGTTCAAATTCCTTAGCTTGTGGTATCAGTTTGAATTTCCCCCAGCACACCAAGATTTCCCCTAAATCTGCCCCTTTCCTGACTCCGCCCATTTCATTCATCTGTGTCCCATTGTCCTTCAGATTTTACTTCCACCTGTTCTTAGGGAACGTGTTCCTCCTTCTGAGCTCTTTAGCGCCTACACTTCCCTGATGGAAGCCTTCCTACTGGTCTCACTCTGCACAAGCCAGTGACAGACTGTTTATTATTACACCCTCAAAGAGTGCATTCATCTATTAGGTAGGAAAAATATGTAGAGATAATTGATTTTAAAGGAATTTAAAGAGAAGCTAAGAAAACATGGATTTGTTATGTAAGTTCATTAGCACTGTAAATAAATAGTATTTTCTTACTAATGTAGCATTTGTTTAGAAAACTTTCTATGAGGCCCAAAGAGTATTCATGAATGAAAGTTTCTACACCTTGTCTTATACATTAGCGTGTTTGGGAGAAAATGAACACTAGACAGTGGACTTTAAAAAATGATTTTATACATATCTATAGTAGGTGTTCATACATGCAATCATTGCAATGAGATATTTAGAATTTTTTTTGTAATACATTTTTTTCAGATAAATGTCATTATTTAAAGACACCCATACTGGGATTTCAGTTATATCCATAGTTGTCTGAAGAGAGCCTCACTCAAATTTTATCAGTTGATTTAATCAGTTACCACGCACTGAGTACCAGCTGTCGGGCTTAACACGACTTTGGGACAGTACCAAAGTGATTAAATGAGGAGAGGCATAACATAGTAGTTAGAAATTTGGGCTCTGAATTAAACAGACCTGATTGCAAACCCAGTTTCAATACTTTTGAACTATATGACCTCCGGAAAGTCACTTCATTCCTCCAGGATGCGGTCTTCTTAGGAGTAAATAAATATTTACTAATAAAAAAGCAGTAACAGAGTTGCTACACTATTGGGTTTCAGGGAAGAATATGTAAGAGAACTTATGATAAGGTCTTAGTAAAGAATCTGAGCTATAAATACTTGTTGTTTGTGGATTACTGGAGATTACTCCCTTTGGACTGTTAAAATGGTGTAAGAAACGAAGTATAAAGCAGGAGACTTGGGACAGAAAGCCAGAGTATATTGTTTAATGGAGAAAGACTGAAAGAGGCTATTGCAGGTAATTACAAGGGCATTTTATTTAGCCATTCATTTATTCATCCATATGCCATACACATCCATCTATCCATGTAGTCACTCACATGTGGGTTCATTCAATCATTCAATAAACAATAACTTTTTAAAAATAGTGCTTTGAAAATAGTTACATAAACATACAGCTAATAAAAAATAATAATTGCAATAATAAAAATGTGAAGGCACAATGTAGGAGGGAAGAGATAATGACTGATTCTGTCTGGATGTGGGTATCAGGATGTGGAGTCGGCAAAGTCTTCATAAAAATCAAGATACAGGTAAAGAGGGAAGATAAAAGAAAGACAACTGGAAGAATGCTGAGCGATTTGAATTGCTGGAACCTAAAGAACGCTGCTGGCTAAGACTGTGTATCTTGCTCACTGCACAAGGGGTGCCAGACAAGGGTACCAGCAGGCTGAAATCCAGAGCAAGCCCCACTCACCAAACAGATGGTACCTTTAGTTGTGCTGCGTCTGTTCAGAGGCAGGAGTGCTTTCCTTGAACTTTCGCAAAAATGCTTTCTGCTTCCTCCGTAAACCTTGCGCCTGTCCAGAACTTCTTTTTATTTCACCAGAAGGCAGTCTGGGCTAGTGGAGGCCATGAAGATAGGGAAGATGGGAGAAGGGATCTGTTACTGTACTGGGTTAGAACATGATGAGGTCACCCAGTTTTGTAATTTAATGTGGAGTATGTAAGGAGGTAGGAATATGGTAGGAGTTGTTTGAATAAAGAAGTGATAGTGTCAGGTCTGGAATTAATACAGAGAGAAACGTTTTCTGAGTTGTCAACAATCCTTTCCTTGTAAGTCATTATTTTATGATATTAAACTTACTCTTCTTTAATTAGTTCTACTCATAAGTGATTCAATATGCCTTCACCTTAACTTGTTTATACTGGTATGATGGTAATGGAGTCCAGCCATAGTTGAGTTTTCTCCTTCCACTAAATGAGAACACTGAATATCAAGGATCATTTTGACAGTGTACCCAAAGAAAGAGAATGTGACTGGAAGAATGACTTCAGGTAAACAGCAACAACAAATTCTGTAAATTTTAAAATTTACTTATATCTTCCTGGATTTATTTGGATTTATTTACTTAAGTAGTGTGTGTATGTGGCTGTGTGTGTGTGGATGTATGAGGACAGATGGACAGATAAAAAGTTCTGTACTAGGAAAAAAGAGACATTAACCACATTAACCCATCAACCTTTTTTCTCTAAAGGAGCTTATAATGATGTTTGAATTCAATTATTTCACCCATGTGAAACAGTTAAGAGAAAAATATATGATATGACATAAAGGAAAGTTAAATTTACTGCAACCAATACATGCTGAAGTAGTCAAGGAGCAGAAGTCACTGGTGACGGGAATTGTTAGCAAAGACTCACAAAAGAAGTGGTCCTGGACTTGTATCCTCCCGCCTTTTCTCTTCACTTGTCAAAGGCTGAAATAATGGTGCTATCTGTTTAGCACGTATCCTGTATTGAGCTTTTTTTTTTTGGTTAAAATGACCCTGCTAAATGGGCATCATTATCTTCATTTCACAGCTTGTAAAAATAAAGGCTCAAATGGGAAACCTACTCGAGGTCAGTATCTTGTTCGTAAGGAAGCCAGGATTCGAACACTCAAACGTCCATCCACTGTGTTCCCCTGCACCGAACTACTTCCTTGGTCCTTTTCAACTCTGGAGCCTTATCCTTCTTGCCAGCTGGCAGAAGTACTCGGTATCTTCTCCTTCAGTATGTGTTAAAATGTCAAAGTGTAATAATGCAATAGAACTTCTACTGAGAGTTCCTCTGTAGTTTGAAACTGAAATTGGAAGATTGTGCTGTAGTCTGCGTATAACTTAGTTCTGGATAAAAATGAGCCTTAACCTGAATGATTAAGTGGATAAAAAAGTTCTAGGAATATGAACATTCTGGAGAAAGAAAATAGAGGGGCAGTTAGGTCAGTCAGTATGCTTCGAGACCTAAATCTAATCATCAGATGGGGACAAAAATGAGGCATGTCATTACATAGGTAAGTCCAGAACATCTGTTAACAATAAATTAGTTAAATCCAGAACATTTATTTAAGAACACAAGAATACAAAAATGTTATCCTGAACAATAATCAATAATTAGTCGGTTAATCCAAAAAAGTTAAAGTGGGAAAGTATAAAAAGGATACACACGTACGTTAAGTGTATCATTTTATTTTACAGCGTTTAGATACTTTCTCATTTTTATTCCTCTTAAAAAAAAAAGCAGGGCCAAAAACTTTTGTATCCAGCCATTGGCATTTGACCATGTTTCTTGTCTAAACTTATCTATAATATATTTCCTACAACTTCTCGTTTTCTTTTTTTTACAGTGGAGCAACATTTTCAAGGAACATGCTAAGCAATTTTCTGGATTTTTAAATGGTTGCCCTGAAGTCATTTCAATTGTTTAACCCACACCTAGTTTGACAGCATTTTTGTTTTAGTAACTCACCTTTATCATATCTTTTGAAAACATCTAACTAAGTTTTCACAGAATCAACCCTCTTTCTTTTCACATTTGTATCGCTCATCGATTTATATAACTTTTATTTACACTTAGAGCCAAAGGAAATGGGGTAAGGAGCATGCAACTGATGCTTAATAAGCACATGACTCAACGGATGGAGTAGAAAGTTCAGGGGAACACAGAGGTACCCCATCCATTTCCAACATTCAGTGCTCCCTGGCCTTCCTTTGAGTGTTCCTCAGAGGAAAAGGAGAGGAGACGCTAGTCCAGTGACTCTGGTTAGTGCAGCTAACTTGGTTAAGAGAGCCTCTCTGGTGCCTAAGGTCCTACTTTACCAAGAAGAGGACTTAATCCCAAATGTTATTAATTTACAAAAATACAACCATTCAAAAGATTCAGCACTTACTTTGCTCTAGTATTAACGTATAAACAAAAATTTAGTCACAAAATGTAGAGGGAAAAAGACTGCGTGATATCTCACCATGCTGTGGCCTCCTCTGAGAAGCTGGAGATAGAACACAAGCTTGATTCTTTTAAGTCTAATCCAAAATCAGAGGCTCGTTTTCCCTATCGCAGTCATAGTGATTCTCAGAAAATGATCTTATAAACATGAGACATTTTGTCAAATAAAGCAATCTAAATATAAGGAAATTATCATCTTAAAGCCCACTGGTTTGATTATGTCATTAAAGTGATCCTTTAGTCATGTTACTATTCGGTGACTCAGAATTCTATTTTAATTTCATTATTTCTTAGATGCAACATTAAAAAAACCACAGTGTTTATTACTAGTAGTGGAAGGGTTTAACTAAATTTACATATTGCTGCTATGAAAGCAGTTGTAGTGATACAAAGATGAATGTTGAAAGACCAAAGACAAGAGTTATTAGTGGAGAAATAAATATAGAATGAACAGGTAGGAATAGAAATTCAAATAAAGGGAAGAATTATATAGAAACTCTTTAACAATAGTCAGGAAATGAAGAGGATAACACCTAAAATTCATTAGAAACTGCAAAGGATAAGGGAGACACTGGGTCGTTAAACATTAAAAAAAAAAGTTTTGGTTACTGTGTTTACAAGTAACTTTAGAAGTGTCTGAACTTAGTTACAAAATAGTTGAAGTTCAACAGTTACAGATATTGTTTATTGGCAATCAGCACTTGAGGTCAACTTTCAAAAGTAACAGGAAGCTCATGTTATTATTGGTTTAGTTTCAGCATTCCTTCAGTATCCATGAGTTTGTCCCCATGCATGTTCGCAAATGACACTTTTTCCTCAAATCTTTATCCTTGAATGAATATGCTATATTCCTATCATAAGGATCCATGTCTGGATACTGTTATTATTTCATTTATAATTATTTCTTTATGTTCTTCTTCCCAGTTTGTCAGTCCCCCCGAAACTAATTCTTGGGGCAGAATTATCTTAGAACATATATACAAGATACACACATAAATATTCTGGCATCATACTGGATCTAAAATGTCTTTCCTAACCCTGTAGGATCACAGAGCACAGGTATCTTTTAAGGTTTAGCTTTCTACAGTGTTGTTTACCTCCAGTGAAGTCTGTGTGATAGTCTAGTGAAGGTTACACTGAAGCTCTCTCACAGCTGATGTGTTTCTACTCAATTGTATACAGTGTGCAGATGTATTTTGAAATAGATGTTTGTAAAGTTCTTCAAAACTATCATAAATTCCTTGCGTTCATGACCTGCTTTTCAACTGCTTGAAGTTTTTTGTGTATCTTCTTTTGGTTTGATTGAGGCACAAAAGAATCCCTGGTTACTGAGGAAACTAGGTATCTCAAGGGGTTGGTAATGAGACACAGAGCCTTTAACCTCTGGGTCACTAGTTCCGATCTGCCCCAGGTCAAGAGTGACAGAAAGTCATTACCATCTGATGGTAGTTCAATAGGCTGGGTGAAACGGATTTGTGATTTCAGGGCCTGGTGGAGAGAGATTCGTGGCGTATTCTCACCGTAGAGCGAGCAGCTGTGAAAATGGTGGTTGTGATTTTAGTTTGAAGAGAAAGGAGTCGTCTAGTCATTGATAAGTCTTTCATTTTCTCTCTGTGAGCTGGGACTCCTACTGGCGGATTTGTTGATGGAATGTTGTGAGAAAGCTGGACTTGTGTCTGTGTGAATTTGTGATTTGGAGCCATGAGATGAGCATCCGTAAGGAATGCCTGTCTGTCACTGTTACTAATGAAGTCCAATTCAGCATCACTAAGTTGACCTGTAACAAGTGATTTCAGTCTCAGATGGTGATTAGTCCCAGATTGAAAGTTATGTCATTCATGACTCCTGTTTCTTCAGTGCCTTTCTGCATATCTTTTTTAAATGTTTCATTTTCCTTTTCAATCATATTATTAATTTTATCTACACTTGGACATATGACTGAACATTTAGAGAGGACTATTCATCCTTGTCAGTCTTTCACATGAGGAATACTGACTTAACAGGCAAGAGCTGAAAATTGTAAGGACACTTTGAAGATGGGGAATTCAAAATTGAGCAAAGTGCAGAAGGATCATTGCTATAAAGCTAATTGAATTATGTGCCTTCATATCAATAAATGGAATCTTACACCTTCTGCCATTTTTAGGATTTGAGATTATGTAAGAGATTTTGTCTTCCTAATATCTTTAGTGAACAGCCAGGTTATTAAAACTTTTTGATTTGGGCATCTCTTTAAAAGGTCTCTTTCTAAAGATAAAAAGGGCCTGTGTTTCTACTTGAAAGATTTGTAAGATCACAACCTTTTTTTTAATAATGAAATATTTACAGTTTTATTCTATGTTGGGCCTTAACTTTTTTCCAAATGAACCTACATTTTTGGATGTTGCAATTTTAAAGCTCTCTCTAATACTTTTTATGATGTGAAAATAAAATCCAAAGAATGGTCATAATGGTGCTTTGTGTTTAAGATTTCTGCTCTGGACAGAGATGAACAGTTGCTAAAAATACAGCAGTCTGTGATTTTAGAAAACAAACTTAGAAGAACTTATTTGTGTCCAAGTGTCTGTTGCTGAGAAGACCTTCAGTGCCAACTTTAAATAAAAAAGCACTTGTTATCATCAGCATTGCCTAAAATATCACTGTAATTCCACATCTTCAAAGGCGTGCTCTTGCCCCGAAATATACCAGTGGTTTCTACAGTATCTGAAGAACTATGATTTGAGAATTAGAAATTTAAATCGCGCAGGCTTCACATTAGAGTGTTTCCGTTCCCCTTTGCAGGTTTTGAGGCAGCTTATTCGACCTTACAGTCTCACCAGGAAGCTAATGGGAAAGCCTTGCAGCAATCTTCACAGGAAAGTTTCCAAATGTCAAGTGTCATCTTTCCAGCTGTTAGATGAATGGGTAGCCAAGAGGCATTTATTTGGGTGTGCAGCCCCTGTGAAATCTGGGCGAGGCAGGAGAAAAGGCTATAATTTGGTGGTTAGTTTACCAGCATTGGTATAGTTGCAAATCTCCTAGCCAAGCAAAGGACTTCATTTTGTGGCTTAATGATTGACAGCCAACTGCAGTGTTCCTTACACTTAAGAGAATAAAAATGCCTTTAAAAAAAGGCATCATCAATATGTCATATTAATTTTTGAATCCTCCACTGCTTCAGATAAAAACAATCTTATCAACAGAGCTGGCTGCTTCTTCTCTAAACCCCTCTCCCGCTGAGAGGAGGTAAAGCTTTTCAAATGACAACTGTATTAAAATCTTGAGACCTATTGAAAAAGTGTCCTCTAGTTTAAGATATATTTCAAACTCTTTAATTCCTTTGTTGAGAAGATTGATATAAATCACTGCCCACTGTCAGGTTGAAAAACAATGAATATCAATAAAAAGACAGTTTTAAATCATAATGGATTTAGTTTGAGATAGTAATAGCCTCCAAAAAATAATATTGAAGTATATCATGGCTAAATGCTGTTTCCATGCTAAGTTTTTCCACTTGGTCAGGATCACGGGATTGAGATGACTTCAGCGCCATTTCTCATCGGGAAACTGGACCTTTAGACTGAACGGGAATCAGAAGTGCACATGATCTCATTTTTATCCCTTTCGATGGGAAGTAGTAAAGTGAAATTTGCTTACAGTTATTGAAAAATGAAGTCCATTTCAAGTGCTTATAAATAAGCATACAATAAACCCCCAGAACTGTCTATAGAATTTGCCTTTTGCGGCAGTAAGTTCGTGTTAATTTTTGTTGTGTCCCTTAGTTAATATTTTAAAATATTATTAAGTATCAGAGACAACACATTTTCTATTAAAAATTAAGTTTTAATAATGTGTACATTTCTGTGTATGAAGGTGTATTTTTTATAACATCTATACGTTGTAAAAAGAAATCAAGGGAAAAATGAGGAACAGGCCTGTATCTAATGGAGCTATCAAAACAAAACTATCTAGTTGGTGATAGGGGAAGAAAATGCCATGACTAATAAGTAATTTTAATGCCTTTTATTGACTTTGTATAAGGTTCCAAACCTTATTAAATGGCAGCGTTTGACCTGAAAAGTAATTTAAAATGAAATTGTCTCCATAAAAGCAGAATATTTCCTAACCAATATAGCGGTAGATTTCTACTTCAGGCAGATAACTGAAGATTAGAATGGGCAGAAAAAAAAAATAACTGAAAAATCTGATCCATGCCATATAGAACCTGATCTCAGTGTGTGCTTGTGTTGCACAGAAGTTAGCCACTGCAGTGTCACTCGGTCCAAGTCGGCTATAGGTGTTAAGAATTCCTTGCCAAATCTCTAAGCCCTTGATGCTTGGAGCCGTGTGGTGCTGATGGCTATCACAGTAGAACAAAGCGCTGAAAACCTTTAGTTTGCTGGGAGAAATTCAAATGTCGAGTAACTCAGAAATTTCAGCTAGGATTCTGTTCTCTGAACTCAATGATTTAGTGAAGGCTTGTATAAATAGTACAGGATCAGATTGAAATACATCCTGGTAGGGGTGATTTAATGGAAGCCTGAAAGTCAAGAGGCCTGGGTTCGGGTCCTGACTTAATTCCCCATTAGCGCTGCCTTCAGACCTTTGGGAACGGCATGCCGCCTTCCGGTTACCTCACTAACGGCGGCGAGGCAGCACGGTGTAGTCACAGAGGTGGAAGTCCCAGTTCCGAGACTTAAAACCTTTCAGAATTTCAGATGTGTTATTTTGAACCTCACTACTTTCATCCATAAAAAGGACAAAGTTGTAATTTTATGGTTCTGAAACCCAAATAATGTGTGTTGAAAATAAAGAATCCAATTTTCTGAATACCCACTCTACGCTGGTTGTCTTTTTAGGGGCTTAACATTCATGTTATACTTAAATTACCTTTGGAGAAACCATTTTTCCCATTTTACGAATTAGAAAGCCTGTACTGCAGCTGGCAAGAAGAACTTGGAGATCGTTTGATTCAACCCCTTAACATATAGGGCAGGAATCTGAGGAACAGACTTTAAAAGAGTAAATTCAAGTAATAGGAGTTCACTCAGGAGAATAGAATAATAGAACTATCTGAAAGGGCTTTAAAATGCACAAGTTAAAGATCTTCAAAGCCATAAAGACAGCAGTAACATCCACCCGAAGGAACAGGAGAAAGGTAATGCCATTCTCGGTACATTGAAACCATGGACTGGCCGTGCCAGCGCTCGCACCCAAGTTTTTCTATTCTCAGCCCTGCTGCTCTTTTCAGTAACCATCCGGCTTCTTCCTCACCGTGTTCTCTTTGGTTGAGCTTTAGCTGAGCACGTGGAAGGCAGAACATGCGAGTAAGTTCCTGCCAGTGGTCAGAGAACTCAGCACCAGATTGGGGATGAGAGCAGTGCTCGTGGACTTCTGTAATTTATACAGCTAGCCCTCAGAATTATCTTATTTCATTTTTGGATCACTTTGCATGTATTGCATAGTGACTCCATGCCAGCCAACATCCCAGAGGAGCGCGGTGATTTTTCTGTCAGTTTTGTTCTGTGTGGTATCTTCCATGCCTAGAAGAGTTCCGACCTCATAGTAGGTGGCCGGGCAACAAATGCCTACCATGGGGAAGGCACTTGATAACTACGGTTGAAAAACTGAATGCGCTGAGGAAATGTTTTAGCTTACAGTGCACATGAGGTTTAGGAAATAGATTTTACAAACTGACTTGGCTCATTGGTGATAAATACTACTTTCAACTGCTGAGACAGGTGGCGCGGCACAGCCAGTACGGGAACGGCAGTGGGGAAATGAGCATACCAGCGCGTTACGGTTTTTGTCGTTTGAGTCCCACAACCATCTTTCACAACATTTGCTTTCAAGATGAGACAAATGAGTTCCAAAGTGGCCTAACTGGCCTGTCGAGGGCTGCGAAGTGGCCTCCAAGGGACTGTCCTGGTTTTCTCCCTGCGTCTCACCCCTGCCTTAGCCATTTCTGAGACTTCTCCGCCCTTCTCTTCCCGGAAATACAGGGCTTAATAGGTTAGCACAAAAGCAGGCTTGCCTGGTAGGTTGCTGACTTACAATTGTGAGCTTTTTATTTCAAGTCTTAATATTTAACATTGCTGCTGTCACCTTTCTTAAATGTCAGCTTCTTTTATTTACCTTCATCACTCTTACCTTGATCATACCGAGTCCTTTGTGCCGCATGGATTTGCTGTCAGGCACCACCCTGTGCTGGTCACCAGGCTTTTCTTCCTAGAGTCATTGACATCTTGTCAGCAGTGTCACCACCTTTGCCCCTGGGCCTGTGAATATGGCAACTGTTACCTCCTTGATTGACACTTTTGAAAATCTGTCAACATGTTATTTAGTATTTGGGGTGGGGAGAATCCTTGGCTAACTTAGAAGCCATTTCTTAAAGTTAAATGACTATTTTATCCTTTTAGTCGACCCTTAGGGTTGTATGAAGAAGAGGTTCTGTGACATAGTCTTCGTGCAGTTCTCTTAATGGGTGATATTACAATTAGTAGAAGGGGGAAGAAACCAATGTTACTGCTATAGCTTAATTGATGTATTGGACCATTCATTTCAAAGTCATAAGAGGGGGTACTAAAACTCTGTTGATACATGCGTGACTCTTTGCTCACCTCCTTCTGGCTCAGATGTTACCTTATTAGAGAAGCCTCTGTGGGTACCAAGTGGAAAACGTCTTTGGCCTTAGCCATACTATTCCCTAACCCTCATAGTCTGCATTCTGTTTCTGAGGACAAACCACTTCAAAACATAGTATTTTGAGTCCCTGACCCCAGTTCCAACCTGTGTGTGTGGCGGGGAAGGGTGGTGGTTCTGTACACACCAAGCAATGCTCGGGGCACCAGATGGGTACTCTACACTTTAACTCAGTTCTTACACTGTGTAGTACCTGGACCTAGTGTCATATCGCACAGGCAAGGGGTCAGCCCCGCAAGACTGCTACGTCCCTCCCTTCTGCCACTTCAGATGCCCACCACCACGTGCGGGTTATCACCTGTGTTTCCGACCAGCCAGAGGTTCCAACGCCCACTCCGACCCAGGGTGCCAACCGCAAATCCAGGTTGTTATCTGCACATCTGGCAGCCTGGCCAGAGGTTCCCGTGAACCCTCCTGGAGTCCATTACTTTGCTAGAGCAGCTCCCAGAGCTCAGAGGAACATTTTACTGGATCCCTGGTTTATGTGAAAGGATATCACTCAGGGCGGTCTCCCGGGCTGGCCGCGTGGGTTTCTCCCGGTTCTTCCAGCGCTGGTGGCCGGCGGGGAGCTGGCGGAGCGCGGGGCGGCCCTCCGTGCGCATCGGCTCCGCGCGGGGACGGCGCGGGAGGGGACGCAGGGCTGGAACCAGGACCCTGACGGGGCGGCGCCGGAGGGGCGGCAGTTCTGGGACAGCGTGTGGCCGCGCTTCCGGCCGCCGGCGCGCGGAGGGTGTGGCGAGCTGGCGGCAGAGCAGGCGGTGAAGAGTGGGCGCAGGTGGGTGACCCCAGCGGCGCTGCCCCCGGCCCTCCGGCCCCCCGGCCTCCTGCCCCCGGCCCTCCGGCCCTCGGCCCTCCTGCCCTCCGCCCTCCTGCCCCCGGCCCTCCTGCCCTCTGCCCTCCTGCCCTCCGCTCTCCTGCCCCCTGCCCTCCTGCCCCCGGCCCTCCTGCCCCCTGCACTGCTGCCCTCCCGCCCCCCGGCCCTCGGCCCTCCTGCCCTCCGCCCTCCTGCCCCCTGGCCTCCTGCCCCCTGCCCTCCGGCCCCTGGCCCTCCTGCCCTCTGCACTCCGGCCTCCCGCCCTCCGGCCCCCTGCACCCCTGCACCTCTGCCCTCCTGCCCCCGGCCCTCCGGCCCTCGGCCCTCCTGCCCTCGGCCCTCCTGCCCTCCGCCCTCCTCCCCCCCGGCCTCCTGCCCCTGGCCCTCCTGCCCTCCCGCCCCCTGCACTCCTGCCCTCCTGCCCCCGGCCCTCCTGCCCCCTGCACCCCTGCCCTCCCACCCCCCGGCCCTCCGGCCCCCCGGCCCCCTGCCCTCCGGCCCCTGGCCCTCCTGCCCTCTGCACTCCGGCCTCCCGCCCTCCGGCCCCCTGCACTCCTGCCCTCCTGCCCCCGGCCCTCCTGCCCCCTGCACCCCTGCCCTCCCGTCCCCCGGCCCTCCGGCCCCCCGGCCCCCTGCACGGCCGCCTGGGCCCGCTTCCGCAGTAAGGCTCCCCCAGTCCATTCCCTGCGTGTGTTTGCTTGGACACAGCCCCGCTCCCCTCTGGCTTAAGTCATCAGTACCCAGCTTCCAACAGGGTCTAGGCCATTTTTTCTGGAATGTTCTGTAGGTGTATAAACAGTGAATATTCCTAAATATGACTCGGCCTCCTCCCTCCCACGTTTGCACTCCAGACTGTGTACCCTCTTTTGTTAATGTTCTCCTCAGCTTCCAGCTTGGAAACATTGATGTCTGTGTTTGATGCACGCGCTTTCTTTCCCTTGCTCCCTTCAGTTGCCAAGTTCTGTCGATTCCGCCCTGTGTCAGTTCTAGCATCCATCCACTCTCCGTCCCCGCTGCCTTCACTTGGGCAGAGTTCTTACCATCATTATCCCCCGGACGGTGGGAATGCGATGCCTTTCTCACTGATGCCGGTCCTCTACATCACCCTCCTGCCTGCCTGCCTGCCTTACACGTAACTGCCCTGGGTTTAGTCATCTTCAAGCACAGCTGTGACAGAAAGTGTTCGCTGGCTCCCAGGTTGCCTGTAGATTAAGGCCAGCTGTATGACTCAAGATTCAAAACTCTCACTTTATTTACTGCCGTCCTCCTTTCATTCTCCTTTTGCGCATAACAAATCAGGTCATGCAAAGCACCTCCTGGATGAATTACCATTCCCTTTCTGAAAAGACTCACTTCTCTTTCTGCTTGGAATACCCTTCCTCCCCGTCATCTCAAGATGTTGAAATTCTCTCCATTAAAGCTGAATGAAGCAACAGGGGGGGAAAAAAAGATATCACTCAGGTTGGGCCAGATGAAAGGCATAGGGCGAGATATGGGAAAATGGCAGGGAGTCTCCATGCCTTCCCCGTCCTCGGCTCTCACCCAGATCTCCAAGTGTTCCTAACTTGGACGTTCTCCAAATCCTATCCTTTTGGACTTTTATGGTGGCCACATTACATAGCTATAATTGATTAAATCATTGGCCATTGGTAATTGATTCAGCCTCCAGCCTGACTCCCCTCCACTAAGGTCAGGGAGTCAAGAGGGTAGGACTGAAAGTTCTAATTCACCACATGGTTGGTTCTCCTGGCAACCAGCCCCCATCCTTCAGTGCTTTTCAAAAGTCACCTCATGGACATAGCAAGGCATTTTCATTGCTCTCGTCATTGAGGGAATTCCAAAGGTTTTAGGAGCAATGTGCCAGAAACAGGACAAACACCAAATACATAACTTGTATTATTAATCACAGTATCTCACACACACACACACACACACACACACACACTCTCTCTCTCTCTCTCTCTCTCTCTCTCTCTCTCTCTATGCTTTTGTCTCCATTCCCCACCCCTCATCCCTCTGTAATGTAAGATCTATGAAACCAGAAAATGCACTTTGTTTCCTACTGTGTTCCTAGCTCCTGTCACAATGCCTACCATATAGTTGGCACTTTATAAACATAGTTGAAAATTTGAAAATGCTGAGGGAACATTTTCGGTCATGGGATACAAGAGATTCAGGAAACACATTTTACGCGTTCACTTGGCTCATTGGTGATTCCGTGTTAGGTTGCTGTCTTAGTCTGCTCTGGCTGCCATAACAAAACACCATAAATTGGGTGCCTTAAACACCAGAAATTTGTTTTCTCACAGCTCTGGAGGCTGCGAGTCTGAGATCAGGGTGGCAGCATGATTGGGTTCTGGTGAGAGCTCTCCTGGCTTGTAGAGACGGCCACCTTCTCACTGTGTGCTCACTTGGTGGAGAGAGAGATGGGGGCACGGGGGAGCCCAAGTGAGCTAGCTCTTTGGTGTTTCTTCCTGTAAGGGCGCTAATCTCGTCATGAGGGCCTCACCTCCATGACCTCATCTAAAACTAGTAACCCCGCGAAGTCCATTCTCCAAATGCCATCGCTTGGGGGGTTAGGTCCTCAACACATGAATCCAGAGGGAACACAATTCAGTCCATAGCAGTTGCTAACAATGCTGAAACTTGGCAGTAGGAGTAAAGTTTTACGTGAAAACAGAAGAATTAAGCGAACAGAATGCCAGGTAGAATAGTAAGAGCTGACGCTGAGGGGAAGTTTGGTGGCGTCACATGTAACTGACACGTGTGGTCACAGAGAGTGTGGCATAGGGTAGTGTGGATGAGGGCACAGGGCCAGATCATGAAAGGTCTTGTGGGCTATAATAAAGAGTATTAACAAAATGCATTGAGAAAACCAATGAAAAGTTTTAAACAATCAAATTTGTGTCTTTAAAAGGCTGTTCTGGTGCAAAGTAAAGAATGGATCCCAGTAGGAGGCAAGGAAAATAGGGAAATGAGTAAGAAGTAATCCCAGTAAGATGTAATTGCGGCTGTGAGATTGGATGGTAGAGCATGGCTTCATATACTTTGGAGAGACCGTCATTAGATTTGCAAGTAGAAGAGAAATGGGGAATGAGAGAGAAGAGATAGCAAGGATGATTCACAGATTTTTGGCTTAAGCTGGATGAATGGTGGTGTCATAAAGCAAATGGGGAAAACTGGGGAAGGAAGAGATTTTCTTTGTTGAAGAAAAGAGGAATGTTTGCATGATACTACCTTAAACTGCTTGAGAGCTGGTACTTGGGGGCAGAGGGAGAGTTTAGATGGAAAGACCACACGAATTTGAGTTAATATCATTTGATTTTGTAGGCTTAATCTATGCTTAGGTTACAAATGTCTTATTAAAAGCAATGTGAATATAGTCCTTTAAAGAAGTGAATAAAATGGGATCATTATTTTTTAGAAACTTTTCTACGCCTCATATCTTTTTCTAAAAATTTTATTACAAATAATGGTTTGTCAAACTGGAGAAATGAAATCTGATTTTATGTTATAATTACAATCACTGTACCTAGGCCTTTCCATCACAGGAGCAGTTAATCCAAATTAATTTCTGCTTTGCAAGGTTTTTCCTTCAATAGATATTTCTTCAAAGGGCAAAGTAACTGAGCTGGAGTTAATTAATACATTAATCCAACCTATGAATTAATCTAGCTATAAGTAGCTACACAATGTTATTTATTCTTTGCCTTAAAATAATCTCAGAATGGATGCTTCCAGAGCAGCTGTAGCCCAAGATAGGGACACTGTAGTTATACAATGAAATATAAATAAAACGAGGAAGTGAAAGCTATTTAATGATTTTAAACTGGATGCAATACAGTGGTCATTATGTTCTCTTCTTCAATCAAATATACCATTGTCAATAGTCTTGCTTTTAACAGGGCTTTTTCAAAAAAATTCATTCTAGTAAAGCAAATCAGGGGAAAACGCAGTTGGGATTCATTATTATGATATGACTTGCTTTTCCTCAACAACATAATCATTTTATATGCAAGCTTCTCTGTCTATAGTTCCATGACCCAGCCAGGTGTAAAAAAAGAATACCAATGATAAATAATAATAATGTAATAATAAAGCAATAGATCATCATGGTTTAAGATTGTTTTTATTTCTATTCTCAAATGAAAGACATTATGATTGAGTATCTTACTAATATCTGAATGGCATATACTTTTAATTTTTGAGAGTAGATTTTTTGTAGTGTGTGTTTACATGTGTTGTGTGTGTGTGTTCAATCAGACCACCATGAATAATTTTTAGGTCAGTTTCCTACTTTGAAGACATTAATACTTTACAAAAATAATGTTTATGTAAGTAAATAGGGCGACTGGATACAGTGTAGTGCGTGAAAGCTCTGAATTCAGATCTTGCTCTGTCATTTATTAGCTGCTGATCTCCGGACAAGCTGTTTACTTTCTTTGAGCCTCCCTTCCCTCATGTTCAATAGGAGAATAATGCCTGACTTGAAGAATTATGATCAAAAAGAGAGAATACGTGCAAAACACATCACTGGGCCTGGCACAGGTATTATTTGCAAATAGACAAGTATCTTGTTCATTTTGAGACTAAATTAAGTGACCTATTTTTACAGTGATCTTTGAGATTTGGACCATGTATCTTTGGTTGTCAGAATTGACACCTTACAAGCAGATAAGTTCTCCAAATGAGCAATTTTTAGAGTCTCTGCCCAGTTTACTTGAATAAGGTAGACATTTAAGATGACAGTGGCTAAACTTGAATGCCTCACTTGAGAATAAGAATTAGCAGGAGCATTCCTATAGCTAAAGAAATGATTTTTAGACTTGGGTGCATAGTGCAATCTCTTGAAGAGATTTTTGAATTAGTGTTGAGTCTCTCTTGCCAAGACATCAGAATTTAAAAAAAAAAAAACAAAACAAAAAAACACAACTCTCCAAATGGTTTTAAAATGTAGAGTTAAAAATGACTCGGCTAGACCTATAAAATATCAGCCATTCTAGCTAAAGAAGCAGAGGAAGCCAATTTTCAGAGACAGAAGAGTAATCCCAGATGCACAGAGAAGGGGAGAGAAGTAGGCACAGCTCATGTGACTTTCCATGAGGCTTCCCAGCCCTTCCCGGAGGCCTTGCGGCGTCCCTGCCACGTTACATGAGATACTTCAGTCCCCTCGTAACCTTCTGAAGCTAGCTTCTGTTACTTTTAACAAAAGGAATCCATTTGAATCTAGAAGTTAAAAACCATGTGGGGCAGAAAAATGCTCTATTTTAACCTGAATCCAGGCAAACTTATGAGGTCAGTGAATTTTTATGTCACTTTATGTGACAATGATAGAGTGTTTGTATTTACATACTGACTTGATTGCTCAGAACAGTTATTTACCATTCCCACTAGATGGCTTGAGAGCCTTTGCTAAATTCAACAGTCTTCCGGAGGTGACAGTTGAATGTTCCTCTACATTAGAATAATAGAATAACAGCTTTTTAAAATATCTGGAATACAGTTACTGATTATTTCATTTCAACTGATGATCATTTTATGGGAACTGATGTAAAAAGAGGTTAAGTACTCATGGTCACTAATCTGATGCCTTCAACAAAATTTTAAGCATCTTTTGGTCAAAACTTATGCTAGGTGCTGAAAGTAAATTAGGTGGGAGCCATGCACGTGTCAGCAAACAAATGCAGGGTATGATAAGGGAACGACTTTGCTTGTGGATTGCTGGGGAAGTTTCCTGGTGGACATGACTAGAGTGACTCTTGAAAGATTAAGTTGGACATTTCAAAGCAGAAAAACCAGGCAAGAAAGAACATTTTAGGGAAAAATAAAAAGTCAAAACACATAGATGCATGAATGATATTGTTTGAGAAATTATAAGTTGTCTAATACAGTGAAACATAAAATGTTGTGAGGGTATGGTAGTGGATGAAATTAGAAAGGGGGAGAGATGTGACTAGAAAGTGTGGGGAAGGGGAAGAGCCCCGATCACAGCTGGGACTATAGAATGCTACAGAGATGATGCTGTGTTCTTGCAGGTGAAGCTCCTCAGAGGGTTTTGTAGATGGAAATGAAATGAGAAAATTTAAATGTAATTCATATAAATTTAGGACCTCTCATGGTCTATGCATGACATGAGTTACTATTTTTTTTTTAGATTGAATTGTAAGTGAGTAAAATCTTTACTGTCTCCTCTGAAAAATTCTGAAGGGGAAAAAGCCAACTTTTAAGAAAGCCATCTTTAGACATCTTGCTCATTTTCAGCATTTCATATGCCTGACAATGGCTTCTATGAAAGAAACGTTACTTTTTATCTTTGCACTCAAAATATACTGGACATTTAGTTTTCCCTTAATCTCTGTTTCTACCCTTGTCCTCCATCCTGATCTCAGTTCTCTACTCCTTCAGCCTCTTTATTCTGAGATCTTCTTTTGATGTTTCCATGAAGTGCATTCTGAACAACCAGAGAGATTGTGGTGATGCCCACGTTAAAAGATGATGCTTGCATTAGAAAAGAGAGAAAAGACGGAAATTTTAAAATTCAAGTTCTTGTATTTAACCCTTTCAACTATGTTAGCAGTTTCCTCCGTTTCAAAGCATAAAAGGTAAATGAGATACCCAACAAAGGGAAATGAGTATGTTGAAAAGCATAGTGTATTAAAAATAATTATAAAGACATACAAATGCTTAGGGAAAAAGTGATTTAAAACGTATTTGAGGGTTGTCTTGTGGAAAAGTGATTTTATTTATCTTTGTCTCTACAAAGGGCAGAGTTGTCTTTAAGAGTAAGTATTTTGTATATAATATGATATGATATGATATACTATAATACAAACATATATAACAAATATTTCAAATTTTAATGGAGATACTAATTTGAATAGATTATGGTCACTGCCCTCAGGAGCTTACGTTCTGCTTGAAGAGAAAATCAACATGCACAGCCCAGAGTGATGACTCCTGAGGTAGAGCCATGCTTTAAATTACAAAGCAACAAAGAAAAGAGTCAGCTACATTAGACAAGGATATGGAGTGTGTTAAGGAGATGCCCCAGGAAACAAGCACTTGCATGAATGAGTTGAGTTTGGAAGGATGATTAGGAGTTTGATGGGTGAAGAAAGACTTAGACTATATTTCAGGCCAGTGAAAATACATAAAATAATGCTCAGAGACAAGTAGCCATGAGATGAATGAGCCGCGGTTTTAATTTTGTGTTTACTTGGTTGGTAGCTTTATTTACATTTTTCTGTATGTAAGCTCCAGAGACCTTGTCTGTTTTATCACTGTTTTTTTTTTCACTTTATTACAAGATAAATACTCCTTCATGACAATATATTATTTCTGTATCATTTCCGATGCCAATACAACATTCTTTGCACAGTAGTATCATTGGGAAACTAATCTTCATTGTTCAAAATCTAGGTTGCGTCTTACTTATAAACACTATTGTTAGTTATTTACTAGCACTATTTACTAATACTATTGGATGACTGGACAAACAATCTTGCTTATTCTTGTTTATTTAAAAAAAATGAAAATCTGGAAAACGTTTTCTTTGGAAGGGACTATGATGAGGTACATTTTGAAGGAGTTGAGTTTGAATTAACGATAAGACAACCACATCCAAAGGTCTTGACGTCTCTTGGAAATCTGAGTTTGGAGGTTGCAATCTGGACTTGGGAGGAGTTAGCCTTGTGGTGAGAGCTGAAATTTGAGATGCTTAAGTTCCAGAAGCAAGGCTGCAGATGGGAATAGACGTTTTAACTTCAGAAAATGAAGTGTACATTAAGGCTTGAGAATATCGTGAGGTAGAACAGACTGGGTTGCTGTAGCACCACACTGTGGTAAGAAGTCACAAAGACAAAATAAAACATGGTCGTATATGTACAATATGAAAAAAGGACTGCCTAGTCCAACTACAGATTTTAGGTTACATCATATGTGCATACACATTGGTAGTATTTTTCTCAGTAAAAGAAAGTGCACATTTTATAGGACGGTATACTTCTCATTTGAAAGAGTTTTGCATGTATGTTGCTTTTTTTTATTTGTTTTTGTTGTTTGCTTTGGCTTGTTTGCTTTTTGATTTTGTTTTGAAGCTTAAGGAAAGTCTTGCAAAGTTTGTCTATATCATTCCCTTTCTAAATATTAGGATAGCAGCCTTCTTTAGAATTTCCAAGCAATGCTTTATTTATTTAAAACCACATAAGTTAAGAAATGCAGGTTGAACCACACATACATATCTGCCTCCTTGGGCTGTTGCCTAATGCTGTGTACAGATACACAATTATTGACAAACCAAAATTCATCTGTAAGATTGAAGAGATTTCAGTATGACACCATAAAAAGAAAAAAACTTCCAGCGCCATCCACGCCACCTAATAACGACCATGGCGCCATCATCAGATGGAAGGCTGTCTGAACTTCCTAAAATCCCTCAGATGTGGAAGGTGCTTCCAGAATTTTCCCGGCGTAAACCAAACTGTGGTGTCAGGAAATTCTTCCTCAGTCTAACTTGAATTTCCTTGGTTTAATTTAAATTGTGACTACTCAGAGCTCAGAAAATCTCATCCAAGGTGTTTATTTCCTCCCCCATCTCTGCGCATGCTCATACAGACCTGCAGACTTGCACACTTCAAACAAACATGCCTCGAACTATCCCCTACTTCCCTCTATTATACATCATAGCTTTTGCTGTTGCTGTTGCTAATAATCCTTTTAGTAGTATTGTATCCATGTGAGAACAGGAGGAATTATGCCAATAGGACTGAATAATACTCAGAAGTGTGCCTGGAGACCCAGGCCTCTCCTGGCAGAGGATGCCTGTCATAGCTGAAGTCTGTATGCCATCAGGCACCTCTTTGAAGGCACCAGGGACACATTAGTCTTTCAGTTGACAAGTTTGATGCCTTTTTACATATTAAGTGAACTTTACTTTGCATTATAAATGGTGGAGGTCCAGAAATAATTTCTATGCAAGGCATGGCAATCTTTATCTACACAAGACACACTCCTGCAAAATTAAAGTTCTGCTCAAACAACTTTTGAGTGATGATTCACAAGAGAAAGGAGTTCTCACTTTAGAATTAACTAGACCTATCCATTCAGTAACTACTTTGGCTGAGAAAATTCATCCTTTTTATATTTGCCAGTGTTATTTGTCTTTCAGAGATAAACAGAGAGAGAGGGAGGGAGGGAGGCAGAGAAGGCGAGAGACAGAGACAGAGACATTTTACACAGAAGGCCTGATGGGATCTTTCATAATCTCTGCAGTCAGAGAGACAACGTTTAGCAAGCACCTACTATGCTTCAGTGCGCCATGCACTTTGTAAAGTGTTTTGATTGAATCTTTTCCATAATGCAAGGTAACATTATTATGTTCATTTAGCAAAGGCAATTTTACAGTGTTAAGAGCCGGTTGAAGATTTCAACATTAATTGTTTGGTACCCGTTTGGTTTCTGACAAAAGAAAGTCCTCCATGCACATGAGCACATGACCCACTTTCCGAATTAGATGTCTCCCCGTGGCTTACGATCTCCTGCACTTTCCAGTATCCCTAGGAGGTAGGAATTAGGCAACCAGCAATCATGCTACTGCACTGAAAACACAGCACAGGAGAAAAGGCAAGAAGGTGTTAGATGGCTTTCCTAAAATCTCGTAAGTGGTAGTGAGGTTGCCGGAAGTGGAATTTAGACCCTCCGACTCGCTGCTGCCCGAGCCTCTGAGCACTAAAGACATCTCCACAAACGAAGTAGGAACCAAAGGCTGAGTTAATGGGACCAGGGAGATAAATTCTGAAATTATTCCCTATTGTGTTTGAATCTCAGTATGTTTTAAGTGTGTTTTTTTGTTCATTTAATTGATATAATTTCTGTTAGTACTCTTCATAGTGCCTTTTAAATTTAAAAAAATGACATTATATGAATGTGGTTCCCTGCTAGCTGACTTTTTGGCCAATTTTCATCATTCCAAACAGACCAATCTAATCTGTATTAATTTGAATGCTGTGTTGAAGTGATTTTTGTAGAAGATTATATGAAAAATCAGATACGATACAAGAAGTATTATTGACCGTTTGTTGCTGCTCTTGTTTTTTTTTTTACAGTCAACATATGGGGCTTCAGTTTCTGCCAAGCCGGAACTTCCCCTCTTTTATACTCCTGTTGACCTGGTGGACATCAGCGTGCAAATGGCTGGGCTGAAGTTTGCGAATCCTTTTGGTCTTGCCAGTGCAACGCCGACTACCAGTTCATCAATGATTCGAAGAGCTTTTGAGGCTGGATGGGGTTTTGCCCTGACCAAAACTTTCTCTCTTGATAAGGTAAGAAATTATTTTCGAAGTCATGTTTAAATATCGACCATGTGTTTCAGTTGGGGTATAAATATTATAATGGATTTTTCTGACCGAGAAATAATACTTATTAAACTATTGAATAAGACCTATTATTGGATTACTCTTTAATTTCCTCCCATTCTTTCTGTCCCGTGGATGGGAGGAGGGCATAGATTTCTCACCGTGTTCTATCTAAAAAGCATCAAAAATACAAATATTATGGAAGTGTCTATTTCATTTAATCATCACAAACACAAATTCTAATGTGGGCGTTATTAATTGTTGTATGATTTCTGGGTGTGTGTGAATGAGAAGATATACCTCAACTCAGAGTTAGAGATACGGTGAATTTGACTTGCACGTAATCCTGGGATCCAAAAAGAATCACTCAGTGTAACATACTGGTGCTGGTAATAAGATTCTTCTAAAATTTTTAAATACAGAAACGTTTCCCAAAATACATATACCTGAGTTTAATTTGACGTGATGACTTTGTACTCACTGCAAGTGGACATACTTGGCAGACGCGAAACTACATATTAAAGTTGAGATCAATTCTTTAAAGCACAGAAAGCATATAAATAGCATGTTTTCGAAGTAGGACCGTTTATGCCATAGGAGGTTGCATCTTTGTATGGTTTTGGATTAGAAGAAAGCAGCAGGATTTAACATTCTTAGACCCTTTATTGATAAAATTTTAAATGTTACACCTGTCGATGCATTTGGTACTAACTGGTAGTTAAGTAATAATTAATGTATAAGAATGTGTGAATCCAGTGACTGAGAAAAGAGTATCATTATTTAAATCAGCCTTTTCCTTAGGCGAAGAAAATAATAGAGAACAAATACGCCCCATTAAGCACATTCTCTTCTTTCGCCTCTTACTAGGATCAATAGCTGCCATTAGCATGGCTGAAACATTATGGCTGTCTGATTCTGACAGCTTTACAAGATGCTGTGTGTACGGGTGATCAAGAATATCTGGAAAATCCTCAAAAGTTAGAAAACTCGTGCATGAGAAGAACTCCTTAAATATTGTTATGTTTAAATGGCTGAAGAGAGGTTCTCCCCCCGAATAAGTTGGCTGAATACTTAGAAATACCAGTGTAAAAGTAAACGACATACTGGATTTAGCTTTAGAACGTCATTAATCCGTTGTTTACACCCTCGTGGACTATTGATACTGCATTTGTCTTTGTTTCGGTTCTTCCTTAAAGAATTACCTGGAAGCTGTAATCAAATGTTTAATTCATTGGGAAGAACTGAGGCTCTGATACCATTTAATGACTGCTTTAGTTATGCTATTTGAAACGTTTTATATGTAAACAGAAGTAGGTGGCTAATCAGGTCTAAGTGAAGAACTGTAGGGAAAAAAAGTGTTTGCTTTAAGTTTGCTGTTTTCTTTGCTTGCAGAAATTGAATTCTGATCAATCAGAGACATATGTCTTTACTCTGTTGCTGACATGCATTGATTTGTGATGCTGTCTCTTTCAGTCACCTAAGAGCAGTTGCCTTTATTAGGATCACCAGCAGAAATAAATGTGGGAGCTAACTTCCTTCTAAACCTGCAAATTGAATTTAATCCATCAATTCAGAAGTCTGTGTTGCTGGTTCAAAAGAAGAGTTACGAACAAATGCAAAGTAAATCTGGCACACAAAACGTAATGACAGGGTTTTTTAGGAAGCTTCACTTTATGTACTTTGGTGGCGGGTACAACAAAATATTCGTGCAAAGACTGTTTTAAATATATTTGTGCAGATTGGAATATCATAAATAATGATGCCACCTTGGGCTTATATAATTCTGTTTCCAGAAATGATTATTTCCCGTACATGATTTTGCAAAGCAGTCAGTTTGCTTCATAGAGATGTACTTTTTTCCATATATTTTCTCTAATTAGTGATTAAGTCTGTTGCGAATATACAACTATCTTATGAGTTTGCACACTTTCTTATTGGTGAAACGTTGCAGTGTACAAGTGAGTACTATAAACACATTTTCCCCACAGCCTCTTGCTAAAGACATCAGTTAAGCTGTTGTATGCACCACACATCTGAGTGACATTATAGCATACCAATATAGGCGAGCCTTATGATTTATTATGCCAATTCAGGAATCTACTTAAAATGTATTAAAATTCAGAATCTTGACATTTGAAATTTGGATCCTCTTAATATGACAAAGGTTATTCTATGGAGTTTTGTTATCATATGAAATATTAATATTTCACAATACAGTTTTGATGAAGTACAGTTTGCCGAGCTTGCATATGATAAAGAAATTAAATGCTTATCAAGGGAGTTCAGTAAAAATTAGAGCCCTGCCTGAACATCTGCTGGAAATTTTATTATCCTGTCCTGCTGACAGTGTGGCTCCCTCGTTGTTTTTCTAGATTGACAGCTGAATATTGCACTGATTTCTGCAGCAAATATGTTTAGGTGGACTTTGTTTCCCTTTTTTTATTTTTTTGGGAGTTTGGAACATGCCTTTGATTTTCATCCTATATCTGTTTTTTTATACTCTTGACATTTGTAGATGCCAGATTGAGGTCTAATACGCTGTAGCAGCGACAGACCATTGACTTACAGTGAAATGCCAGTTGATATCTCAGTAAACAGGAATATTATTACTCTTTACTGTGCAGTCTGTATAAAAGCGGTACGTGCTTTCTTTAGGGAGGCAAATGATCAGATTTTTAATGTCAAATATAAAAAGATCTGTGTTTGCTTTTGTGTTAAATAACATCAAAGATGGCTTTTATTAACTGCATTCTCCCTTCCCAAATCAGACTTTCCTAGAGTGTCCCAAAATACCTAGACTGCTTTTCCTAAGATTCTGTGTGTTTTATAAAGATAGTATTATAAATACCATTAAAAAAGTGATATTTAAAACATAATTATAAAGTTTTTATGTAAATGTAAATTGAGTTCAAGTTTAAATAAGAAAAGGTTGGAGAGAAATCAGTCTGTCAAGCTTAATTAAAGCTACAAGCGTCTCAAGACAAGCCAGACTAGTGCTCTGTTTAACTGGGAATATTAGAAATTGTTTAGATTTCACATAAAATAACTTCCTGACTTGTGTTTACATTATACTGATAGGCAATAGATAAAAACATTTTGTTTTTGTTAATTATGCCATAATGTTTTTCCCTTAGGTAGCTGCATATTATATACTGCAAATATATGATAGTAACTTCAGGTTGAATGTGTCTTTATCACTATACAGATAAACTCAGTAATGTTTATTACTATCTTAAATCAAATTCAAACCTAAGCAGTTCACTTCATTTATAAGCTGTATGGAGGTATTACAGTACACTTGTGATTGATTTTTAATAAGAAAATGTCTTGAGTGCATATCTTTTGTTTTAATAAGTATCAAATAATTAGGTAAATAGATAGTGCACAGATAATGAGTCTCTCTCAACATAAAATACTGAAAACTAAAAACTGAGGAATATTTAAGGGGCTTCAATATTTCTTTGGAATCAAAGTATAGATGGTAACTGTTTCCATAAAATGCGATTTGATACCACATAGTGCAATGCCTATACGAGGAGTTTGGAAAGTGGTTGATAAATATTTGTTGGATAAACAAATTAATAAATAAATACATAGATTCCTTGGCAATAGCATATTGAGTTTCTTTTTTTTTTTCCCCCAGCCATACGAGCAGACAGTTAACACACAAAAAATTGATTCTTCTAAGTATTGATCCTAATCAAGGGAGTAAAGGCCAATTTAAAATGTTCATATCCTAGATCGCTTTTACAGTACATGTGTACATGTCTAAAAATGAAAATGTCAGTGGAATTTCTAAATGCATAGATTGTTGAGTAAGCCTTTAAAATACAGAGAATGTTTGAGAAAACAGAATAAGTATTGTAGAGTGTTAGGATGGGAAATAAAAATTATCTGGCCAAATTATCTAAGCTCGTATGTCAATAGATCCAACAGAAGAATTGCATCCTGTTCTTCAATGGTTTTAGTGACAAAGAATATATTAGATATTCAGGGCAATGCAGCCTGTTACAGATATAGAAAGATCTGTTTTAGAAATATCCTACTTCTGTTGACCCTGAATTGGCCTCCTCATAGGTTCCATCCATGTTTTTTTATAGTTCTCCCGTCAGAGATGTCATGACATAAATTAGTCTAACTTATTAACATAAATGAATTGTTGATTTTAAAATATGGTGTTTCCCCCCCCACCGCCCCCCAAGTAAGTAAATGCTGTAGAGAAAGGCTAACGAGTGTGGAGAGGCAGTGCCATCTAGGGAAAAGAAATGTGTCTGGGTCACCTCCAGTCTCCATCTAAAGTTGCTTCTATATCACTGTCTTGAATACATTGCTTGAGGTTGCAAATTGCTGTTACAATTATTATTATACACACTATTAACTACCATTTATTGAGTGATTAGGATGTATAGACATTGCCAAATACTTTTCATAAGTTATTTATTGAATCATCACAATATTCGTGTACTATAGATAGTAATTTTTTTGATAAAATACAGCCGACCCTTGAAAACATGGGTATTAAGAGCCCCACCCTGCAAAGTCAAAAGTTCGCTTATAAGTTCCATGTTCGTGGTTCCACATCTGCAGATTGAACCAGCCGTGGGTCTGTGTAGTGCTAGCACTTATTCACTGAAAAAAGCAACATGTAAGTGGATGTGTTGCCGTTCAAACCTGCATTGTTCAAGGGTCAACTGTAATAGTCTGAGAAAGTGAAGTAAGTTGCCCAGGACTTGGAACAGCAAGTACTCGTTCGCTCAGTTATGCACATTGGCAGCGTGGCTGAGCTCGGATGGGAAGTTCTTCTGTGTCCCATGAAGTCTGTTGGGCTCATTCATGCATTTGCAGTCACCTGGAAGGAAGCCTGGGGACTGGCAAGGTGGCCCCGCTCATGTGTATGGTTGGACTTGCTATGACTGCTGAAAAGGCTGAGCCCTTCTCTCCATCTCTTTGTAATCTCTGTTGCCTCTTGACATCTCGTCATCAAGGAAGGCATCTTGGGCTTGTTCCCAAGGTAGCAGTGTCCCAAGGAGGCAAGAGTGGAAGCTGCAAGGTCTGTTGAGACAGAAACTCAAGTCATACACTGTGCTTCCACCATTGCTCTCTTGGACAAAGCAAGTTACAAGGTGCAGTATGCATGCTGTGTTCAAGAAGTGAGTATCATCTGCTCACTGATGGGAAGAACAGCAAAGTCACATCACAGAGGGGCTTGCACACAGCATGGAAGAATTATTGCAGCCATCTTTGTAAACAGTGCTAAACTGCCGTCTGGTCACAATAATTCACGTACCTTCTGTGTGAAAAATGTATCCACCCCATTCCAAGACACTCAGAATATCATCCAATCGCGACATTGGGCTTAATGTCTGTGATCTAGTGAGCCACATCAGATCCCAATGCACAGAAGGCTGCTTGGGTTCACCTTCTCTTTAGCCAGGATTCTGTGAAATAGAAAAACAAGTTGTCTATTTGCTGTATACCCAATTATTAAATCATATGGTCAAGAGAACCCCCGTAGACACTCTCATTCAGATTCAGGAGAAATGGAAGGGACATAGCAGTCACTTGTCCCTTGCAGCTTTGAAGTTCATGTCGTCAAGGCCCCTGACTCCAAGGACAGAGGATGCCCCTTCATTAGGATCTAGTTCTCCCTAGGAGTGGTCTCCTAATCCACTGTTCTATCTGTCATTGGCCCCAGCTTCTGTGCTCTTGACTCTGTCCTCTGAGTTTGGTTTTGCTTAGAAATAACCAGTGATGGTCCATGTTGGCAGCTAAGGAGTCTTTCCAGCCAGTCTCTACTCAGAAGTTAGGAATCTCTATTCCTCTCTTTATTTTGAATGATCTCTTGTAATCTTAGCTCATAATGAGGTCATCATAAAACTCTCTTAAAAACTTTTTGAATCCATTAAGGGCTGACTCCATGCCCTAAAGCCACATCTATACTTCTTTTTGAGACAGACCTCTTCCCATTTTGAGTAAGTCTTGCTACTTTGACACATTGTCCTAAGGATTCTTAGAATCGACACTGTCTACTTGAAACAATCTACTAGGACCTGCTTTCAATTTTTGTAAAGTCCTGACTAGGTATCATAGAGCAACACTCTTGCTGTGATCTTTACCCTGAGGTCATTTCTTACTTTGAAGTTTTTTGTTTTTTTTTTCTTCCTTCCAGGAGAGATGAAGTATAAAGAATAGCTTTATCTTCCAACCCAGCAAGCCCTAAGTCCCTTCCATGCTCTCAGTTTGCTTAGCAAATCAAATGTATCCTTATGTGGCTCCTTTCTCTCTTGCAGCACCTTATTATGCTTGGGTAGAAACACTCAGCTGACATTTCAGCACTCTGTCTAGAGATTTCTTTAGTCAGATCCACAAATGCATTATGTACATTTTCTATCCTCTGAATAATCACCAGTGACAGTCTTGCCAATTGTTCTGTCACTACATAATACGGGCCACTCTTTCCCCAGTCTCCGATAGCAATTTTCACACTGTATTTCAAGCCTCCACTAACAGTTTGTTCACCATTCTTCCAGACTTTACTAACAGACTACTCTTGAGTTTTCAAGAGAGGCCTCTGCCTGCGTCTCTCCATCTGAAATCCAGTGCCACATGTTTTTACATATTTAGCTAGCAAACATTTCCGTATCATTTGTCTGTTGCTGCGTATCAAACCACCCCACAGTTTAGTGGCTTAAAACAATGAGTAATCCGCTCTTGATCTCGGAGTCTGGTAATCTGGTCAGGGCGCAGCTGCGGAGGCTTGCTTTTTGCCTCACGTGATGTCAGTTGTTCTCACTCTTGCATTTGTAGTCGGTTAACAGACGGCTTGGTGACTGGCTGGTCCCTGGTAGCTTCGTTCCCATGCTTGGCTCCTCAGCTGGCATGTCCCAGCCTGGATCTGCGTGTGGTTTCATCTTCAGGACACTTCACTGGGCTTGTTCACAAGGTGGCAGTGTTCTCAAAGGGCAAGAGGGGAAACCGTGAGGCTGAGGCTCGGAGACTACACGCTAATATCTCTACTGTGCTCCGTAGGCTAGAGCAAGTCAGAAGGCCAGACAGAGCCCAGGGCTGTGGAAATGGCTCCTCTCGTCCAAAGGCTTGCGTCTCCCACAGCGGGATTTGAACCAAGGTCTGTCTGGTAAATCAGGCTCTTTCCTCTGCAACTTGCTGTTCCCTAGCATGTCCTCTCCGGACCTCAGTACTTACGTCTCAAATGAAGTGACTCCATCAGCATTCGGAGGTCTCTTTCCAGTCCTTCAACATGGCAGCCTCCTCCATCTCTTAGGGCCGTTTTGCTCCTGTTTCCCCTGCCTGGAAGGCTCTGCCCTCAGTCCTTTATACACCTGCTCTTGCTTCTCATTCAGTTTTCACAGCAGAAATTCTCTGAGAATTCTTTGCGGAACAATCAAAACTCGTCCTGTCTGTCCCACATTTGCTTGCTTTGGGGTTTTTTTGTTTGTTTGTTTTTTAATTCGCTGTGCTTGTCACCGTGTGAAATTACCATGCTCTTAGTCATTTATTTATTTACTTGTCTATTTTCAGTTTTAGCCATTTGACGTAAGCTCCATAAGAAGAGAGATGTTATCTTTCTTGCTCACTACTGTGTGCCCAGTGCCAAGAACCACGTCTGGCAGATAGGAAGGACGCGGTACATACTTGTTAGATGAATGAATGATTGTAGGATTCTAATTTAAACCACAATTCTACATGACAGCTCTTCAGTTACTTGGAGACAGCTCTCATGTCCTATCCACAAGCCTTTTTTTTTCCCCTTTCTAAATAGTCCCATTTTCCTTCCTGTAATAAGTTTTGCAGACTTTTCACCATGTCGGTTGTCTGTTCTTCCATGTGGATTTCAAGAAACTTTTTTCAATCTGCATTATCTTAATTGAGAGGAAGTTGCCTACATTTGCACAAATTGCTAGCACCTATCAACCAGACAAGAATTAGGACTAGCATTGTCAGGAGCTATAAATGCTAAAAATAATATTTAAAGTCTTTAGGAAAAATTTCACAAATATGTTATGTAATAATATTTTCGAGCCTGGGTAATTCTCTTTGGATTACAGTACAGAAAATCATAGTTTACTCTTACAACTCCTTTTGGAAGTTCTTATTAGAATAAAGATCTGGATCTTTATATAAAGCTGATATACTATATTATTATTGAGTTTCTACGTTACCTTATCATGAATCTATGAAACAATAAATCAACAATAGTCCAGTGCATTATTTTCACTGCTATAGTTCTGGCTTTAAATTTAGTTTATAAATAATTTATTTTCACTGTGTAGTATTGTTCTCCTGATGTGTATCTATGCGTGAACCAAGGGCTTATAATGAAATAACTTCAATGTAAACTGTACATTTGGGAGACTTTTAACATGCTAAAACCATAAATGATTTCTGTGCAGTAATAGTTTGATTTTCACCTAGTTAGGGGTTTTAATTGTTATTTAGATGTACCATATTGAAATTCATAAAACTGACTCATCCTCAAATTATAAAGAATAGGTTTATTAAAAGGCTACAGTTCACATGCAGCAGTCCTGTGGGAGGTTTCATTCCAAATGTTCACTGTAACAGTATTTAGCAAGCCCTTCCCTGAAGCAACTCTGACCTCTTCAACAGCAAGAGAATGGGTGTGTGTGCTGGCATGCCCATCTGTGTGTACACTTGCAACGTGGAAGCTAAGCCTTGCAAGTTAGAATCTAATAAAAAATATGCCCCACCTCTCCCCAAAGTTCTAAACTAATCATTTTCAAGCCTACCATGTGTACCAGACTTAGTCTGTTCAATATAAGATATAGATAATGTTTCCAAACAGAGGTTCATGTACATACTTCCAATTTTAAGCATTAATCTTTGCGTTGTAACCAAAGCCATATTTTTAACCAGGTACATTATTAAAGTTACTTAAATTGTCCCCAGTCTTTTTTTTTTTTTTTCCACCTTCTATTTCACAATTTGGGCTAGTTGACTATGAAGCAGACCGGTCAATTTTCCAATGTAATTACGTCTTCACCTCTTTTCCGTTTCAGGCTGTGATTTCACACTTGTTAATTAGTTAATCATTTTGGTAGAGTGGACAAGGTAGGACTCAAATAGGCTTTTTAATAATATAAATTGAAGTGTACAATTTTGATCTGGGTTAGCTGGTAGAAGAACCCAGCTTGTAGTGGAAAATGCCTGTTATTTAGTTCTTTTTTTTTTTTTCTTTTGAGCAACTGATGTCAAGGATAATGGAAAATTCTCATAATTAAAGCTAATGGAAATTTCCTTAAAGTATAGTCCTTGTGTTGGGAAACTGATTTTTACCTTTGTCGTGTTTCACGTAATTTTTTTGCCAATTTAACTAGTTGAAAAATATCCATATTCTGGGTATACTGAGATGATACAGTCTTGTTTGAAGTTAAGGTGGCTTGAATTCCATGGTGCCCTCCTTGGCTTTGTATTTTCTTTATTGATTTTTAACAAGATTCTAGTCATTACTCAGTAAAGATACTCTTTATCCTTCATTTAAAAAAAAAACTTTAAAAATGAAACTCAAGTTATTCCCTTACTGTCGAATTTTTATTAAAGACATACCTACATTGGCTATTTTATTACAAGGTCTTATTCAGTTTAAATTGCAGTTCTGTGTATGCTCTTTTTTCTTACCTGACTTGCCGTGAGCTTCATATTCAATCACTACTATTTCTGAAATAAGGTGTCATAAGATGCTTAAGGAAGTGACTGGTCTTGTAGAGAAATATTCAGCCAAATATTCTTTTCATACACCAGTTACCTTTACTTCCCCGACTTCCCCATCTGCTTCTTTCATTTCAGCTAAGTCCACTGCCCTTTTCATGCTGCTCTGTTATTCATTTGCATAATTTCCCACAATATCCCATATGTTTGGAACAATCTATCATTAACTTCTGCCAAATTCACCCTCTATTAAAGTTAAAATTTATCTAAAAGTGTCCTAAGTACAGTATCGCTTTTAGGTACATGGACTAGCCTGGATGTATCCTGGAAGCTGTTACTAATGTATTTAAATACTTTCTTTTTTACCTCATTCACTCAGCAAACATTTGCTAGGCACTGACCATTCGTATAGTGTGTGAATAAGTGGTCTTTGCTGTAGAAAATTTAAACTCTAGTTCAGAATGTACACCAAAAGACGCAGAGTGACTAACTAAATGTTGACATACGGCAACAGAAATTCTTAGACTAAACACGGTACTTCAAAAGCAATATTTTCCTCAGTTTTTAAAAAGAAAAATGACTTCACATTTGAGCTGTGTCTTTCTCCTAGGCAGAAGGGCTAGCACATGGACATCCACGGTCCTGAGAGTGCCAGGCATATTTAAGGTTCAGCAGCTGAATCTTAAGTAAGATCCAGCATAATGTATCATAAGGCGGTGAGTGGCTGTTGGAGACCATGGGAAAGGCCTCTTTGTTTGGGAATTTAAATGTGGCTGCACAGACCACAGAGACCAAAAGAGGCTTTAAGCAGAGGTGTCGCATAATTCAGTATGGAAGTTACGTAATCACAGTGCAGTTCCCATTCACCATTCCAGGAACAACTTCCACTTTCCCCCCCACAGTCTCTCTTTTCTGGTTAAAGCAGTCTAATTACGAGGCTTACGTTTGCATCATCTATACCTTAATTTTACTGTTCCTCCTTATGAAAACTTCTTGTCCTATTCAAATATTAGAAGGCCAATGAGGACCCACGCCCTCTGTGACTGTGTTGACCAGTGTTTATCATCTCTCTGTTCTCTGAGGTTTTATAAAATTCTACTCAGTTGACGTAAGATAGAATGGATTCTTTATGTGTTTGTTTCTCTTTTTTTCCCTTCCTGAGTGTAAGCCTCTAGGAGGTAGGCCCAAATGAAAGAGCTGGAAAGTATCTGTTGATGTACTGTTTTGCTAGTCTGATCGGCAGACGGTGTGTTTTGGAATGTGATACATCGTTCAGCAGGATTGTGAGTATTGCATGGTTGATGTCACTACTTCATGGTGAACAACTTTACTTTCCTGGATAAACAGAATTTTATATAGCTAGCGATAAGACATACTTTTTAAGGCTCTTTACTCCTGCTTTCATGGGTTTTTCAAAAATTTCTCCCATCATTAGGGAATGCTCCCCTGTGGTTCCTTTGAATCTCCGGTGATTGCTTACACCCTCCACGAGCCCCGTGAGTCCCTTGGGTTCTTCACCTTTTCCCTGCTGAGACCTCTGTGCCTTTCTAGGTGTCCCTGTTGAATAGCTTAGGTGACCTCACACTGTCTTATTTTATGTGGGTCCCTAAACTGATCCACAGGAAAATGTTACATTTCCTTTGCCCGACAGATCCTAAGAATGCAAGCTGTTCAAGCTACAGTCGCATTTCTTTCAGTTCATCTTTCAGCAGTGGACAGCTCAGGCTTTACCCTTCTGACGTGCAGACACAAAGTGAGACGCTATACACTGGGCTCACACCCTTCAAAAGGAAAAAGAACTTGCAGGGAGCACACATCAAGTCTTCCTAGGGGTGTCTTTTCACCCTTCTCTCAGGACTTGCTATGTCAGCGAGACTCATAGCACACCGTTAGTGTGCTCCTCATAAATCATTTCGTAATCTCCAGCATCTCTCACTTTTTTCATTCTATTAGGGGCAAGGGGTATAAGAGTTCCGTAAGCAGATTTTTGTCATCTACTCAGATATTTCTTCAAGGGGAAAATTGATTTTTGTAATTTATTTCAATCCCCCTTAAGATCTCAACTAAAATTTGCAATTTGATACTCTGTCACATTACTAGCCTACATCAGATTTGAATTATTGACATTAATTACGTGAAAACACATTATAAAAATTTCTTAAATTTTATAAAATTTTTCTCATGCTAAGATCTTTATAGATTTTGTGGTTATCACTTCCTTGATCATTCGTTTCTATTTAACATGGCATGAGAATTGTTTTAGTCAGTGTCTTCCATGGCACAGCTGCCAGTGGAGGATTAAACACATGAGCCTTCTATTAGGTGGAATGCTTGTGAGGGAAAATGTGAAGGAAGGACTTATCTCCGCTAGCACCACCCACAGCCAAACTGCCATCATTTCTCACTGAATACTGCCCCAGTCTCCTAGAAGCGCCTTTCTGCTCCCACTCTCGTCTGTCCTATACGCCCACCTCCGTACGCCAGTCAGAGGGATCACTTGCAACTTAAGTCATATCATGTCCCTCCTTTGCTTAAAACACCCCAGCAGCTTTTCATAGCCCTTAAACTACGATCCAAAATTCTTTTACAGATCACTTGATCATAAGCAGCTGCCTGTCTCTCAGACCTCATCTAATTCTACTTTACCTTGTTCCAGTTAAGTTACAGCCACAGTGGCCTTTCCTAGGGTTCCCCAGTGAGAACCTCATTCTCCCCTATGGCCTTTCAGCAGTGGTTCTCCTTGCCTAGAGTTTTTGGACCCTTACATTCAAAAAGAAGAAAGAAAACATCATTGCTAGTGGGAAAGTATAAATAATGTAGGAAAAATTCTGTTGTAATAAATAGTTTATATTTATTGCCGCTTATCAGATAGAAAATATGGACAACTAACCAACTAAACGATAAAGGAAAGTCATGTGTTCTTTTCTGTTCCTTTCCGATAACAGATGACTTTTTAATCATTCAGTAAAATTCATCTTTAATATTTCTGAAAGAAAAAAAGAGGATAAAGAATTGTTCCTCCTTGGAGCTGCTGGGATCTCGTTAGTTACCAATCATAAAATCCCAAGGAAGTGGAGAGTAGTTTATAAGGGTCAGAAATTGCACTGCAAAGAGCAGTGGATGTTGCAGCGATGTACACATGGGCTCAGAGAAAAACATCTTTAAAAGTGCTTTTTCATGGAAAATTAATAAGTGTTAAAATGTAAATGTTAGCACACCAAGCTGTGATGTGTCTTCTGAACCTCTTCACAGTTCACTGAAAGCTAGAAAATGCTTCCCGGCTCTAGAACACCTTCCACCCATGTGTGTGGGATTTGTGTCTGTAACCGCTATTGACATTAATGGGATTTAATCAAGTAGGTCTCCTACACACAGATCAGAAAAGTTACTCAAATTATCACAGGCATAATCAATCATGGACCGTAATTCTTTGTACACATAACTTACAGTGTTTTACATTAGAAACTGAAATAAAACATACCAAGAAGTTGGCCCTGTAGCCATTTCTGGAGCTGGCACTCAAAGTATCTTTAATATTGGACTTCCAGTATTAAGTAAAAGACAAGTTTATAAACAGCTCAGTAATTGGACAGACTACATATAGATTTTTTTCCTTTGTTATATAATATTACCGACTTCTCCATCCAGAACTATGTTGTGCCAGGTTGAAGACTGCTAGAAACATGGTCGCTGTTGTGTATTGGAATGTGGAGAGACAGAAAGGCTGTCACAGCAGTCAATAAGATCTGAGAGGTGTTGACTAATTGCCTGCTAATTACACAGTAAATTGTCTAATTAAGCTGATGGTTAATTAGGGTACGCTTGCACAGCAGTCTTGTGGAATTTGTGTCTGACGTCTGGGAAGCAGCTTGTGTAATTGGCAAACTGGTAAGGACTGGCAGAGACACCACGGGAACACTCACTGCCAGTGGGTGACAGAGCAAGGATTTTGTGGAAACAAAAGGGTTTTCATTCTCATGCTGCAACTTTTGTTTCAGTTCTGCAGCTCTTCTGCGATGAGCAGTTGAGAAATACATCTGAAACCTCAATTCCATGAGTAAAGGGAGGTTTAAAATGTGCTTCAGCACGTTAAATAAGCTGCCTGCTTGGCATATATCAGCTCTGACAGACTATATCACATCATATTAGGATACACATTGTGTTCTTACAGTTCCCCCTTCTAACATATGTTATTTGGTGTTCATGTGTAAAAAAAAAAAAAGAAAGAAAGAAAGAAAGAAAATCTCATGCATCTACAGGAATAAAAATCACATATTTTATGAAAATATGAGAAGATAACAAATATGACTGAATAAAAAACATTTGAAGTAAGAACTTTGGGTTTATTAATTTTTAATTTATGCATCACCATGAACTATGAAATATTAGGCATAGTATGGATATAAGTTTGGATAATACTTTAAAGAAATAAAAATTTTATTAGTAATGGAAGAATTTCAGTTTTATTATTTATGTAATTTTACCATGCAAAGGCCTTTTGCTTATAACTTAGTAAAATATGAGCAGAATATTTCACTGTCTAGTTCAGTGTATTTCATTTCTGAATGCATGCGAGTAGTGTTTGAGGGATTACCTGCAAAATGTTAGCTCCTTAAAAGATGTAGAAGTTTGTTTTGCTGCTGTTTTTTGTTCTTTCTGGCCGAGGAAGTATCACTTTTCATTTCAGAAAGTTATCTATGGTTGAAATACAAATGTGAAAATTCTCCTTGTAAATATGCTAAATTGAAGGATATGGGCCTGCTCTAAGTGAAGTTAGGTGTAGACATACATCTTCCCTTTGAAAGAGATCTGAATACAAACAGTTGCTTCTTTTACCATTTGCTTCCCAGATTCCAACATTTTTGAGGGTTTTGAAATAAGATTTTTGACTAGAACATTAGGTTGCAGTTGAAACAAAAGGTCAGAGATGCACAATAAACGTTAGATTTATACTTTTGTGTTAATGGAGCAAGAGAAAGTTTTAAGTGTTTCAAAAGTAGATTTCTGAAAGATAAGAAGGCCTTAATTAAACTGTGGTGTCAACACTTTTTGCTGCTTCCTTAGCAAATAAAATGTATGCACGCATGTGATTAGATGGATCAGTATGCTTTCTGTTCCCACTGTTTTCCACGGAGAATTTGAAGTTTGTGTATGCTATATGTTTTTAAATAGGAAGAGAGAATAATACACTTTATGGACTCTAAAGTGTCTTCGAAAAAGCATTAGCCTTGGAGGTACATGCATGGTCGATGAAAATGTTTGCTATTTTAACACAAAAGATGTTTTCCAACCTGTTTTAAAGCAATTCTTTAAAATATTGTCACAGATATTAAAAAAAAGACATAAAATAAAAATATTCTTCATTTCAAAAGTAAAGAAAAATCATATTCATTCTACTTGGAGTCTTGGGTTATGAAGTCTTTATAAAAAAATTATGCATGATAGAAGAAAAGTGAATTTACCAAAGGGATACAAGGCTAAACACTGAAATTGCTTATTTAAAGTTGTGTCTCCTGAGGGAGAAAAATCAGATCGAGGTCAGTGTTGCAACTCCAGCCGGTCTACACTTTGATCTATTCAGTTTCTCATTTCATTCCTCAGAGAAATAATATGAAAAGTTTAGTTATTGTAAGTGATAAGTTTGCATAAAAAGAAAGCAAGTAGATCTGTCTACCATTGTAGTTAGTTTTAAAGAATTTTTACAAAACACAGTCTTCAAAAAAATTCCTCCTTTACGTTTACATATAAATTTAATGATTTTTTTCTATTAAGTCAAAATTTAGTTTCCATTAATATATAGCTATGACAAGAATAAATTCTATGTATCATGATCATGTAGTTATCTGTTGATAACTTATAATACTTTACATTGGCATGTATATGTTATATAATATATATATACACATACACATGTTTGTGTGTCATGTAATCAGAGTTTCTTTTTCAATTCTTTGGAAAGCTTTATCCCTACAATTTAAAAATTCAGAGTAAAGAAATTCAATATTTAGCAACCTTAGTAACCAACCTCATTCTAGAATTCTTTTGTCCTCTTTTACAATTTATATATCATAAAATTCACTCTTTAAAATGTATATATTTTCATGGTTTTTAGTGTATTCACAGACTTGTGTAACCATCACCACTCTCTTAATTAATTTCAGAACATTTCCATCACTCCAGAAAAGAAATTCCATACCGACTAGCAGTCGCTCCTCATTGCTCCCATCCCTGAGCCCTGAAGCCTGCTAATACCCACTCTAACTGCATGAGTTTGCTTATTTGGGATATTGTGTATAAATAGAACCATGCAGTGTGTGTCCTTTTGTGTCTGGTTGCTGTTACTTAGCATAATATTTTCGAGAGATCGTCCTTGTTGCAGCATGTACTGAAACTTACATTCTTTTTTGTGGGTATACTAACAGTTTGTTTACCTATTTGTTGGTTCATCAATATTCGAAGTTTTTTTTCTCCTTTTTGTATTATAAGTAATGCTTTGTTGAACATTCATATGTAAGTTTTTGAGTGGATGTATGTGTTCAGTTTCCATGTGAATATACCTAGGAGTGGAACTGCTGGGTAGCGTGGTAACTCTGTGTGTAACTTTTGTTGACTCGCCAAACTTTTCTCTGAAGTGGCTGCACCAATTTGTGATCCCACCAAAATGTGTGAGGTCTCTAATTCTTCACCTCTCACCACCATTGTTGGCTTTCTTTGTTACTGTTGCCATCAGAGCGAATATAAAGTTGCTTCTCATTGTGATGTTGACTCTGAGTGCAACTGATAACCAGAATAGTAAACAGATGAAGGCCTAATAATTGCCTGAATAGTCTGCATAGCATATCACCGTGACGACGCGTCGTTATCACTAGCAGTTAACGTAGCTGCCATTTTTCGTTCTTCTCTCTTGTTCCAGAAAGTGTGGTCACCAGGAAAGGCTGATCCACTTTCACTGGAGGCATGACACAAGAGAGAATCTGAAAATAAAAGGTTGGGGTGGGGCGTAGAGGCCGCCTGGGAGGAATAGCCAGTTTATATGGCTCCCTGGCCTTTGGGAGACAGTGTTACAGGATGGCATATATTAAAAGAGTGGTCTCTTACTGTTTGGTCATTAATATAATTCAAGGAAATGAATAAGCACCCCAAGCTAAATTAGAAGACTAAGGAGAAACATTTAATATACAGTAAGTAGCAAAAATAAAGAATATTACTGTAGGAGTCTGGATCAATTGCTCCTCCCTGCTCTCTGCTGCCGCACTTGGTAATTGTGTCATTCTAGATTCGGCAGCACAGGTTATGAGAGTTAAAAAGGCTTACCTTGGCTCTGGCTCTCGTCTAAGGTGCCCATTTACAGAGGAGGAGTCTGGGGCTATCCCTAATTAACTAGCGGTTCTGTTCCAGTTCGTTTAGATGGTGGTGGGCAGTCTCAAACCATGTACCTGGTAATCTTAGCACTTCATTTTTAACAGAATTTCACAGTTCCTATAGTTCTTCGTTGTTTTTATGGATCGCTTATCGCCAAGCTATGGCGCTGTCCTTGCTCGCGAAGACCTTAACATCTGGCGGTGAGAGGCACCAGTGACCAATGTGTATATTTTGTAAAACATGCCGTAGGGAGGTAGAAAGAAGGAACTATCAGAATACCAGACCAGGATGGAGAAAAGGGGTGTCAGTAGAAAAAAAAAAAAAAGATGGTATCTAAGAGGAGTTCTGGATAGCGCCTGCCAGAAGAAAGGGGAACTTGCTGTGTCTGAGGAGCAGGTGAGAAGCCAAGCAGGGGGGAAGCCCAGTAGAAGTGGGCGTTGAGCATCTTAGAAGGATGATGATGTAGTGAGAACAGGGGGAGTAAGATGAGAACCAAAGCGTGAAGGGCTGTGTTTGTCCACTGAGAAGAAGTTAGACTTTATCTTAAAGGATAACGAATGGACGTCATGAGAAGAATGACTAGACGAGATCAGATGTGCTTGTTGGACAGATTTCTCCAGTACTAGGTAGAAAGTGTTTGAAAAGTAGCCACGCGAGACTGGGAGGGTCCATATATTCATCCCACAAGTGTTCATAACAAGGTGCCCTGTTTCCAAGCACCGGGCTTAGGCTCTGAGGACAGAGTGGTGAGGAACATGGCGAGGGACAGCCTAACTTCATGGAACTCACGGGAGCACCCTACTAAGGAGGAAGTGGTTTTGGCCCACGGTTGGAGCCAGAGTTAAGTGAACCTATTTAAAATGGATAAAGGAGACTGGAGTAGCAGTCTGGGTACCTGCTAGCATGCAGCTAGAAATGGGGATGGAGAAGGCAAGAATGTCTCCTGCATCACTGACTCGGCCGCTGTCTATGGTTTTCCTGTCCACAAAGGAAGTGAGCACAAGAGGAGAAAAACGTGCTTTCTGTGTTCGGTGCCTGGCACTGAAGTAGGGCTTTTCAGTAGCAAAAGAAAATTGTCAATGGGTTCTTGTATGCTCCCACTATAATTACTTCAAATATTTGGAAGGAAAAGGTCACCCTGATAGAAGAACTGCAGTTATTAAAATTGAACTGAAAATGTTAATAATTTTTCAGATGAGATATAGGTACTAATGTAGAAGTCTAAAGTTTAGACTCAATTTAATTATTCTAAAATTAGATCTAAAACTAACATCTACAGGGGAAATGTTAAATAACAGAACAGGATGTTAAATCAATATGATTAATTAACTTGCTATAAATAACTTGAGTATTGCTATGTTTATCTGTAAATCATTTATCATGGTACCAGCTGTAAAAGAAAATCTTAATAATAATGATAATGATGTGTGCCATCCTCCCACCCAGCAGAGGTGTCATGACAAATTGTTAACGAACTGTCTTACAGCACTTCGCAGATTCTGAAGCTCGTGTAATAATAATATAATCAATAATAATAAAGTGAACAATGGAACATGTAACTTTGATGCAGCTCAGAAAGAGACATTTATTAAAACTTTGAGTTCACATGTGAACAAAATACCAACTCAGAACTCTTCATCCATTTGAGTCCATGCTTACGTTTTGACTCTTAACTTTCAAAGAGGGGAAGATGGGGCACAGAGAAAGGTGCGAGATGCATTTTTACAGTTTATTAAGATGTGGGAACTGATCCGTCTCCCTCTCCCTCTGTCCCTCTGTTCTTCTGCCCCTTTTCCTTCCCTCTCCTTCCTTCTCTCTCTCCTTTCTCGAATGGAGCACTGTCCATTCCCGCAGAATCAGTTACCAAACCCAGAACAGTCCACACACATGTACCTTCCAACCCAGCAGTGACTTTCCTTCTTCAAAGCCTCGTCTGTCCTCACTTAGAACATGGCACGAACCTCTTAAAAGGTCTGATTCCCATGGTCTCTCCCGATAGAAATAAATGTACTTATTTTCAACCAGATTTATCCCCCGAAAGTGTATTTGGGCATGTCACTCTCCTGTCTTTTTTAAATAGAAGTGCCCCCCTTTTAACCTTATACAATTTCTCAGACCCCACATGTTCGTTTTATTACTCAGTCTAGGGACCATGCTTGTGCGTAAGATTTGTAGACTGCTCCCTGCTCCAGCCACGCCTCCCCGAGAGCACCCTGCGTGGTCCCTGGAGATGCTGTGGGCTGCCTTCCCCCTGCACTTGTTCGCACATCGAGCTCCTCGCTCAAGAGCCCTCCCTCCGTAGCTTGCCTATGGGAAACTTAATTCACCCTCAGGACTCAGTTTAGATGTAAGTCTCCCTGGAAACTTTCTCTTCCCGTAAAATTGTGTTCCCATAAACCTTTGGAATTCCAGAACCGCCTGCTTTAATAGGAAGAAGACAAAAATCGCAGTGAAATTGAAGTTCTGCCACTAACACACTACGTAGCCTTGCAGAATGAGGTGCGTGAACCAACTGCTGGCCAGCTCCTTTCCGTTCTACTAGGCTGAACGCTTAGTTAGAACATTGCTTGAGGATTATCTGAGTACCAGATCCCTCTCCCTCTGGGAAACTAGCATTGGATATTTCTTGTGTATATATTATATTTAAGACATTCTGAAAGCCACATCATTTACATTTTGTCTTTTGCTACTAGCAACACGGTACAGTAGATGTCGCAGTCCCCACTGCGTGGATAAACCGAGGCTCGATGATTTCTGAGTCCTCTTGTTCTTTGTGTCTGCCTGCAGTCTGCCATGAACACAGCAGCCACTCAGCAAAGGCCAAAATCTTCTCTTCTATTTCAATGTAGGATATTTCATTCTAACCAGATGGAAATATGATGTGATTTGTCATTTGATACATATTGGTCAATAATATTTTTTTTGCCATTATTTAGCTACAGATTGAATTTAAGTTATTTAGCTACAGATTGAATCTAGGTTTTTAGGGGGAAAAATGAGAAACTAGTTGAAAGATTTACTATGGCCTTCTTTTTTAACTATTTTATTTTATGGGACAAGAATTCTCCCTCTTAAATCCCACAGCTCTTGGGATCCAAGTTTGACTGTTCATTGGTAATCATTTTTTTGTCGGTTTTATCTCTCTGGCCCTTAAAACAGTAAGATGCTTTACATCCCATTAATCACAATTCCCAGTTCTTGGACAAAAATGACCCAACCCCAGCATTCACCCAGTTTACTAGCAGGATTTTATGTCAGGTGGAGCTGATTCAACTCAAGTACAGCCACAGGGAAGGCGATGACCCCAGGCTCACACCTTTACTTCCTAACATTTTTAAACATTGCAGATAATTTTAGAAGTAGTGAAAAAGTTTCTTCTGAATTGAGATCCTCTGGGCTCTGGATTTCCATAGCTTTCTTCACTGCCTGTGTTTTAGCACAGTGGTATGAAAATGAAAACCACCAGCCCAGGGGATTACCATTTCCCTGGTGCTCTGCGCAATATTTTAAAGGTGTCCTGACATTATAGATTATGCTGAAATAATAGAGCCTGCTTGGTATTGCATTCTGTATTCATATTTACTATAAAATGTATTGCTGTAGCACATTCCTTAACTTCCTGTAGAGAAGAATGTAATGTACAACAGAGAAGTGCATTTTTTAGAAACACTGAAATGAAAGTTGTTGATTTTAAAAGACATTTTGTCACAGATGAGTGAGAGAGAAAGAGATCAGACCAGCAAGTCTAGCCAATCCAGGGTTTCATTCACGCGTCTCTTCTGCTTAGCTCTTTCCCCTTTGGTATCATTAGCATTTTCATTTCGAAAAATGACAGTCTGCAGTAGAAGCAGTAAAAATGTTCAACCTGTGGTTTAAATTATTGATTTTTTAGAATATTGAAGCAGTATTTCAAATGGATTTTGTTAGAGATACTTCTGAGTGGGGGGTTTCAAAGGTAATTTGATATCCAAAAGCCTGTATATTTCAAAGACTTCCCATTCTTTGAATTTCTTTAGACTCTGGTTGATTGGATAAAAATGTTTATTGTCTTCAGGATCGTAAGTAGCAGATCATTGCTGCTTGAACTTGAAACATATATTTGTAGTCTGTGCTCTTCGTGATTTATGCTGTATGTGCAGACTATGATCAGCTGACAAAATAAATCTTCATTTGAAAACAGAAGCTGATTTTTAAAATGAAGGAAAACACTATGGTTTGCCTGCATAGAAGGTCAATTGTCCAATGATAGCTAATTTATTGTAATAAAACACGCAAGTTGTGGTTCTGTAA
Source organism: Vicugna pacos (assembly GCF_048564905.1). NCBI lineage: Eukaryota > Metazoa > Chordata > Mammalia > Artiodactyla > Camelidae > Vicugna > Vicugna pacos. The sequence continues at coordinate 71,842,731 of NC_132995.1, forward strand.
GAATGGATTTTAATGAATCCACTCAAATTATATTATGCTAATAGGGAGTGGAGTGTGGATACAGAGATTTCCCCTAAAATCTCTGTAAGTCTCTCACCATAGTCAACACTCACATATGAACAGAAAATGTTTTAACAAGGAGCAGGATTACTGACTGCTGTGTATATGCTGTGCAGGTAGTTTGCTATTCGCAGCATGTTTCTACTTATGGAAAAAAGCTACTTAAAAAAATTACATTATATCAAAATGGCTTGATCTGCAATCATTCTACAAGTCGAAGCCCTATTGAAGTCAATGAGGGCTTGGAGTGCAAATTTATGACTGTATCGAGCTTAATATGTGGAGAGTTGCATCATATTTTGTGATGTCAAGTATCACACAGCAATGGGATGACACAAATTTGAAATAAAACCTGATATTCCCTGCTTGACAAGTGGAAATGAATTAAAAATACAGTATCAGAAGAGATCCTTTTGAGGCACTGAGACATAAAAGCAGAACCTGCTACTGAATACTAAATACAGGAGATGGATCCATAGTAAGTCCGGCTGATGCTGAAACCAGCTTAAAAATGCATTCCCAATGGCAGTGCCGCCAGGAGGGTGGGTTGGAGAATCTGCTGATGTTGCAGCTCTTGGGGGAAAAGATGTTTAATCTGAGGATACAAAACTCTAGGATCAAATCTTTTTGTGTAACCTCCCTTCCTCTAAAAACTTATACAGAGGAAAGTATGACTGAAACAATTTGTGTATTATTATGACATAGATCATCTGATTTAATCTTCATGACAGCTCTTAGAAATAAGAATTTTATATCTTTTCCTATTGTTTCATAATGCTGTAATTGAGGAAACAGAATCCCAAAGAAGTGAGTACACTTTCAGTGTCACACAGCTATTAAATAAGTAGTGAAGCTAGAGTTCTTCCTCAGGTTTATCTAACTCCAAAACCAATGTTTTTCTTCAACACAACACTCTCTCCTCTTAGCCTTAAAAATGTTACTTGAAAAATAGTATCAGAAGCAACTAAAATAGAATATGATGACACAGAAGCGCTGTGAGCCCTCGGAGTCGCCGGTGTATATGTATACGATGTTTAATTCTTGTTTCGTTTCAGAGGCAAAGCCATTCATATCTTCTCTCTTCCCCCATTCGTTGGATGCTTCCCTCATTGAAAACAATTCCTGCGTGTTTATATCCCAGGAACTGTGGGTGAATTAACCACTAAATCGCCACAACCACTCTATGCAGTTTATATTAATTTTAGTCTCAAACAATAGAAAACGATGAAACGAAGAATGGTGTGCTCTAGTGAAGCCACTGGAAAGTGGTGGAGCAGATGAGATCATATCTCCCCTAAGGAATTGCTATAAATAGTCACTGAGTTGACGATGGTGATGATTATGATAATGAACTAGTAAAGATACTACAATTATCAATACTTTGTAGGAAGGAAACTGAGTCATGGAAATGTTAGTGAGTTGCCCAACCAGTGTCACACAGTGGTTGACTTGGGGTAATGATGAAAGTACTAGATACATTTCTTGACATCTGGTAAGTGTTCAAAAATATTAAAGGTATTATTATAAAGGTACATGTTTCGAGCAAGAATAAAAATAATTGTTGAATGATGAGCTAATGAATAAAGCCCAGCTCTGCTTTATTCTGCATCTCCAGCCAACTTTCATGGTTGCACAGTCATTGAGAATGCATTTTTTAAGCTGATTGAAACATCAACAAGACATATTACAGATAACATCCCATGTATTCAGTAACAAGCTTCCCTTTTATGTTCCAAGTTGCTGGAGGATTTTGTGCATGTTATTTCAACTCTTAAGTTTCAGTCTCCTTACTTATAAAATTGTTGGAATGAAATAGTAATAACTATAGTTTACTGAGTTCACCCGTGTGTCAAGTACACTTCCAACAGGTAGTCGAAGTAAAACCTTAGCAAGCGCTTAGGACATAGTAAGTGCTCAAACGTACTGTGAAAGAGTAACTATTATTGATGTATTTTGTCACCTTCATGATAGTAGGAGAGGATTGACCAGGATAGTACCCTCAGGTCAAACCTGTTGTGATGTGCCCCAGAGCAGCTCTAGCGCATGTGGTTGTAATGGGGTAGACCCCTTGGGGATAGTCTGAGCATTGCTGAGTCAGGGTTTCCCTTCCTTTGCTGTGATGTCATATGATATTTGTCTTTCTCTAACTTACTTCACTTAATATGACAATCTCTAAGTCCATCCATATTGCAGCCAATGACATTATTTCATTCCTTTTTATGGCTGAGTAGTATTCCACTGTATCACCCAATGTTTAGAGCTAGGCTTTTGCCTTAATGTCAAGCTAAGAATATGAGCCCAAATCTTTTTTTTCCTGTTTCATTACATTCATTTGTTTGTTTTATTTTTTAGATACCATATGTAAGTGATATCATACAGTATTAATCTTTCTCTGACTTATTTCACTAAATATAATACCCTCCATGTCCATTCATGTTGTTGCAAATGGCAAACTTTTGTTATTTTTTATGACTGAGTAATATTCCACTGTATATATTTGTATATAATGGAATACTATTATATGGCACATGTATATGCACCACATTTTCTTTATCTATTCATCTGTTGATAGACACTTAGGTTGCTTCTGTATCTTGGCTATTATAAATAATGCTGCTGTGAACATTAGGGTGCATGTATCTTTTCAATATATATGTCTTTTCAGCTGAGTTTTATGTGTTCAACTGTGTTGCTGTTTTTTTTCAGATATATATACCCAGGAATGGAATTGCTGGATCATACAGTAGTTCTATTTTTAGTTTTTTGAGGAACCTTCATACTATTTCCCATAGTGGCTACACCAATTTACATTCCCATCAACAGTGTACAAGGATTCCCTTTTCTCCACATCCTTGCCACATTTGTTATTTGTGGTATTGTGGATGATAGCCATTCTGACATCTCATATAAGGTTATATCTCATGTGATTTTGACTTGCATTTCTCTGATGATTAGCAGTGTTGAGCATCTTTTCATGTGCCTGTTGTCCATCTCAATGTCTCCTTTGGAAAAATGTCTATTCAAGTGTTTAGCCCATTTTTTAATTGGGTCATTTGGTTTTTGATATTGAGTTGTATAAGTTGTTTATATATTTTGACTGTTAACCCCTTAGTGTAGCACATGCCCAAAACTCATCAGTGCCTTAAAAATACACTTATCCTCATAATAATCTCTCCTAAAAATAGGGTTCCTGATATCACCAAGTATAAGTAGTTTCATAAGCTACGGATTGTCTTTCCAACTAAGTTTTATGTGTTCAAACAGTGGTATCATCTAGTCACAGACACTTTTTCAGACTTTACACCTGTAGGTTCATACCAATTTCTGGTTAGCTTATGAAATATAGATTCAATTTACAGTGCACGCAGATAATCTTTTGATATAATGAATCATCTAAGATGGGGGCAGAGATTGATGAATGAGATACAAATTTGTTATAGAACCTGTTCTGAATATCTGAAAGGAATAATGGAACTTAGTATTCATTGTTATCCTAAAAACTTTTACAGAAAATTTCAAAGTGTAAAAACATGCCCATCCCCAGCTACAATAGTTATAAGTTCATGACCAACTTTCTTCCATTTTTACCTCACCACTCTTCCTATTCCAGATACTTTTGAACTAAATATCAGTTGTTACATGATTTAATTGGTAAATATTTCAATATATATATCTCTAAAAAGATGGAGACTTTTAAAATAAAAAGAATACTGGAATGACAACTAAAAGTAATTAAGAGTAATTCTTTAATATCATAAAATATCTAGTCAGCTTTCATGTTTACTTTCAATTTTTTTATAGTTTGTTTGTCTGACTCAGTGTGTACAAATAAGATCCCTAAATATCAATTATTTGATATTTCTCTTAAATCTCTTTCAAATATTCCATTTATTATAAAGTATTTCTTGCATTTTTTGTTGAAAAGCCAACTAGCCTGTCCTTTAGAGTTTTTCAAAGCCTGGATTTTGTTGATTGCCTCCCTGAGCTTTCATTTAACATGGTCCCTAGACCCTCAGATTCACTGTAAAATGGTGGTTAGATCTAGAGGATTAATAATATTTGCTGTCGTTGTTTTGGCAAGAATATCTAATAGGTGTCTACCCTGATCTATCAGGGTATACAAAATAGCCACTTTTCTCTGTTGATGATGCTTGTAAGTAACTGTTGATCCCCTCAAAAGACCATACATCCCAGAGAACCCCAGGCTACCTGTTTTCCCCGTGTCTCACTAGTGCCCTGGTTTAGAAAACAAATTTTATTATTACTGTCTATGGATCTGTTAACTTACTGACATTGCATTGACATGATATTTTAATTCTATCTCACCTTCTCCAACTATTAACTAGAAGTCTATAGAGAGTAATTTCCTACCATGGATTAATTAATTATTTTGTTACACTGAGCTAGAGTTCATATAGGAGAAGCCAGGTAAATGCTGTTCTTTTCCACTTATTTATTAGCTTTCACATGACTAATACTGTTTTTTTGACAGCTTCCGTGCTTTTGTTAGGATGAAATGTTCTAGACTCACTTTGCTCGCTTCCCGACCTGAAGTAGAATTAGTCATTTCTCTAAGTTATCTGGCCCCACTTACTAACAAAGGTAGTATTTGGAAACTACAATCTGGGTTCTGGGGCTGCTCATCGCTGCTAGGTTGATCATCGCTTCTAAGCTTTTTCAGTGGACAGAAATCCGAACATTAATTGTTAAAGAATAAAATAAACAATGGTGCTCATTGTTTCCAATTAGAATGCAGAGCTGCATGATTTTCAGTTGACATGACACAGTTAACATCGTCGATCTTACATCCATGCTTTCTTTCATACACACAGCAATACCACTATCCCAACAAATTTAATACCAAAAATATTTGACACACATTTTGTTTTGTTTGTCCCACTGGAAATGTACAAATTACTGTGTTTTAAAATACCTGTGTTATGTAGCACCTCTCCATGTGTTTATGCCACTTGCTGGTTTTAAATGATGTAAAGTATGTGCCTGGCTCCAGAATCATATGTGTACAAGACACGGTCAAAGAAGTCAAGCTTGTGTTTCTGTTTTTTCACCGTAACTCTCTCTGTCTCATAGGTAACCAGCTCTTTTTTTAAAATGTTGTCATTTATTCCTCCACTGATTTCAATATAAGTATATGTATTAATGTCTCCTTTCTTGGTTAAACTGAGCATTTTATATATTCTTTTCTCCCTTACTTTTTTGTTAGTAATTTTTTTTTTTTTGAGACAACTGGAGATCCGCATGCAGTTATCAGAAGTAATACAGAGAGATCCCATGTACCTTTACCCAGTTCCCCCAAAGGTAATATCTTGCAAAACTGTAGTGTAATAGCACAACCAGGTACTGGCATTGCTGCAGCCCCGCAGTCCTGTGAATATACCCCAGTTTCACTCCTTTGTGCTTTGTGTTTATATTTAGCTCAATGTCGTGCAGTCACATGTGTAGGCTTGTGTACCCACCGCTAGAGTCGAAACATAGAACAGTTCTATCAGCACAAAAGCACCTCGCCTTGCCCTTTTATGGTCACATCTGCTGCTCCCCTGTCTCCCTGCATACCTACGCTGTGACAGCCACTAATCTGTTCTCCATCTTTATAGGTTTGTCATTGAAAGAGTGTAATGTAAATTGACTTACATAGTATGTAAAGTTCGGGAATTGGCTTTTTTTAAAATCCAGCTTAATCTTCTTGAGCAACTGGTTGCGTATATCAATAACTGGTTCTTTTCTTAATTGCTGATGAGTTCCTTTTCATTACTGGGTAGTGTCCCTTGGTACGGGCGTGCCACAGTTTGTTTAGCCATTTACATGTTGAAGGACTTCTGGATTCTTTCCAGTTCTTTGCTTTTACAGATAAAGTTGCTGTGAACACTTGTGTGCCTGTATTTGTGCAGACATACTTTTCATTTCTCTATGATACATATGCAGGAGTACAGTTGATGGGTCATATGGTTAAGTGTATGTTTTGTTTTTATATCTATATATATATATGCATATGCATATATATATAAAAACCTGCCAGGCTGTTTTCCAGAGTGGCTATAATGTTTTACAGTCCCACGAGCAAAGCACAATCGGTCCAGTTTCTCTGAATTCTTACCAGTGTTTATTGTTGTCTCTTGTCCCTTCCTTAAGCCATTCTCATAGGTGTGTGATGGTATTTCATTGTGGTTTTAATTTGAGTTCCTCTAATGGCTAATGATAGGTTGAATATTTTGTCATTTACTTATTTGCCATTTATATATTACCTTCAATGAAATTTCTGTTTCTCCATATGGCTTCTTTTAAATATAAATAGATATTCTAGAAATCACTCTGTAATAAGATATAAAGCTATTTTTCTTACTTTATTTCTACTGATGTACAGTTTTCCATTGTGTGGATATACCATAATTTTTAAAAATTCATATAATGAATTATGTTACTAAACTTGGTTATTTTTAATTTCAGGCTTTTCAATAAAAATATAAGTTTAAGAAAATTAATTTAAGTTTTAGCTTTTTATTTCTTAGAAAGAATGTGAAATATTTGACCTAAGGATACAGAACAAAGGTTTCTTAGAGAATGCATCTCCAACATGCCCTTATTTTTGCTTACTTTTTACATATTTAATCTCCTTTTTTTTACTCAACAAATAATAATTAGTATTTTACCACTGCTATTTGTAACTTTGCAAAAATAATAAAATGGGTACTTTATGGAGAGAAAAATCTATTCTGCATATACATTTAGACATACACACAAAAAAGAAAACATTTATTTTGTTCTAGGATTTTTTAGCAGATTAGTGTTCTAAATATTAAGAGGTTAATCCATAGAATGAATAAAAGAATAAAAGTTAAGAAAATATCATAATGTCCTTAGAATGTTAGAAATTCTGAATTAATCTTAAATTCACATGAAATAGATATGGACAAGACTGAGAGGGACATATCTTTCTGTTTTATACAGGAATGTTAACTCTAAAGGTCTCTAAATTCATATGATATTTCTGGATATCAGGAAATGAAATGAGTAACAGTTATTGTAACATTAACATCTTGTACTGAGTTAGATGATTTAAATTATGTACTCTCAATCCATGATTGTGATAGCCTAAACTCTATATTTTTTTCAAGTCACACATTAGAATCATGAAACTCATGAGCAATTTGTCATAAAGTTTGAGATGACTGAAGTTTCACAAAAGCATCTATTATTTCACATGTAATGCATTATATGAGAAAGTGACAATTTCATTATTCCATTCAACACTTAAAATTATGTAAATCAAGGACTAAAATAATTTAGTAATGTGTTTCAGTAGTTTTGTATTTTTTGATTTTACATGGTTTATATGACAACTTTACTCTTATTAACCATAAACTCTAAATTATCAAAGAAATGTTTTTCTAATTTTATAAATGAATGCTTACTCAATGAACAGACAATAGCATTATGATGTGTCTATAAAATTACTGATTGTTAACATTATCTGGTTAACTGGGACTATACATGAATAGTAGAAACCACTAACACTGAATAGACTGTATTACTTCCTGTTAAACATGACAGTTTAATCACATCTGTTAATCTCCTGGCCTCCACTCCATTTCAATACCACAATAAAATTTCTTTAAGGAAATTTTTTTCAAAGTATGGTATATATGAAAACTCAGAAGGACAAACATATCAGGAAATTAAACATAACAGACAAAAGATTCCAACGAACTATTGGAAGGCGGTAAATGAACTAATAAGTTACTTAGCAAACTAAGGAAGTCTGAAACGTCATTGTCCATCTGGGATAGCCAGGTAGTTGCTTCAAAGCAATTCCAGCTGCAGAACCTTGCAAAGGAACGGCAATTGTACTCCTGAAGATGCAGCATGAAAAATGGCGAGATGTATTTGAAAAAGAACCAAGTAGAAATAGAAATCAACATATGTGATTGTGAAGGTTTTAAAAATCTCAAGGAACTGATTAAGCAGCTGGAGAGAAAACAGTAAACTGAAAGACAGGTATGAAGGAAGGCTATAGATAAAATGAACAAAATATTAAAATATATGGAGAATATAGTGAGAAGTTTCAAACTAGAAAATGTCACATTTCAAGAAAATAGACAAAATAGGGAAAAGCCAGTATTTAAAGAGAGAATGGCTTGGAATATCCAGAAATGTTGAAAGAGCTAAATCATAGATTCAAGAAACTTGGTGAATCTCAAATAAATTAAATGAATAAACTCCTACCTAGATTCATCATCATGAAACTACAGAAGGTCAAAGACAAAGAGAAAACCTTAAAAGTAGCCAGACAGAAAAGAGATGAGAAATTTTTCTACCAAAAAGGCAGATATTGTAACAATCGAACATAAAAAAATGAAGTCATAGTTACCATAGTAAATACAGGCAGCAGAAAAATAAAAGAAAATCAGTGCAGAGAAATAATAGAAGTACTGCAAATTAAAACTATGGTAGCAGAAAATACGTACTGGGAAAGTTGGAAGGTAAAGCTGTGAACACCTTCCACAAACCAGAACAAAATGACAAAATTGAAGATAGGAGAGTAAAGGTGGGAAAGACAGAGAATGTGCCCAGCAGGCTCAGTATTTTGAGAGCAGAGGTTCTACATGGAGAAGTCAAAGCAAACAAAGAGAGGTTCAGAGCATGTGTTATGTTCAAAAACACAATACAAAGAAATGTCCCAGAAAGAGAAGTATGGCTGCCACCAGTGCATAATGAAATAAAATTGATTTTTTTATTAGTATCATAATAGTTTTGAATATGGGCTTAGGAAGACGATCCTAGGAGATTCTAGAAAGAAAATAAGCAAGTCACATGTCAATAAAGGACAATCCAAAAAGACAACGTTGGAAATTAGAGCGCAATCTCCGAAAATTTAAGGGAAATTGTTTTACTACTGAATTCTACATACACCAAAATCAGATATGAAGAGAAGACAGGTACATTTACTTTCCGTGAGCTCCTTTTCAGGTGGCTGCTGGAGAACATGCAGAACATGCTAGAGCAAAATAAGAAAATAAATGAGGGGAGCCAAAGCAGACTGAAGCCAAAGGAATCTTTGGCAGGATTGCAAAGGAAAATGCCACGATGAGAGGTTGCAGTAAACCCTGAGAGCTAGCTGGGTTCCGGCAATCAGGAAGGAGCCTCTGGGAGGAGTTTTCAGGAAACAGATGAAAGTGTTCGGTTATCTGACAGGTTTGCCCTTGTAGGAAATTAGATTACGAGCCATTTTATGGAGTTACTGTTGTGTGTGGAAAGGCAGCCTGTGATTCAGGAAAAGCCAAGTAAATGAAGAAAGAACATGTATCTTTGGGTGGGAGTGGGAGGCGAGAACAGCACAGTAAAAGAGAGGGCACCGTAGACCGCTGTTTGGTTCTGCAGTGACCTATATTTACATAGTTACAAACATAAAAATATTGACCGCAGATTTAACTGAAAATCTGTTCAGATGCATTGAGAGGTTGGAGCAGAGTAAGTTTGTGTGAGAGAAAGGTGGTCTACGCAAGAACTAAAATCTTAGCTTCCATAATGGGAAATTATAGGTGAAGGCAGAGCAAGGTGGGGGACTCTCTCTGCTCAAGGATGACTGGCCTGTTCTCAGGACCCAGTCAGTGCAGAAATGCAGACTTTTAGTCACTATTCCTATTGTGAAAACTGCATTTGCTGTCTTTGATTCCCAGTAAAATAATAAAAAGTCTTGCTTGTTATCACTAATGAAACTGGCCTGTACACATTCTTTATTTATCCAAATTGGTAATTTCAGCCATATGTACCTGAATCTGGTTCAACCGTTATTTGAAGGAAAAAACAGTGGAATTTAAGTGTATATTTTCTATTAGAGCACTCACATGGAAACAGTATCTTTGCCTCAAGTTCTTCACCCTAAATAATCTAATGATGTCAGTCAATACTTATAGAATTGTAGCCATCTTAAACTCTAATGGAGAAAGAAAAATATAAGTGTCTATGATGTGTGCATTGATTTTAGCAGTTCATCCTTAGTGGAAAATGTAATTGAATATGTGTTCAGGTGGATAACAATACTTTAAAGGCGGAATAAGGCAGTTTAATGCAATGGGAAGAACTGGATACATCCACATATTAAGTAACTGTATAGTTCATTGATTGACAGTAAATCTTTATATCTAGATTATATATATATATATATATATATATATATAATATATTATATTTTATATATCTACATCCCCTAAACCATTCTCTCGACAACAGCCTGTGCTTCTTCAACTGTTGTCAAGATGACATGTAATGTCTCTTTTATTACTTTTAACATGATAGACTTTTCCTTTCCCTGGCTCCCCCCGCCAGAGGAGAAGATAATGCATCTGCTTTAGGAAAAGCAATATGAAAAATTTTAAAAACTTTCAGTGCAGTGATGATTTATAATCCACTGTCAATGCTTTACTTCTCTCTCTAGGAATGTATGTTTGTTTCTAAAAATACCTATGTGTGTGAATAAGCATACATCTACAGAGAGAGGGGAAATGTAGCTTATATAGTTTTCTAAGAGGAACCATTAATTTAAAGTATTTCTTATATAAAAATAAGTAGTAATGCAGGTATCAGTTAAATGAAACAATCGAAGGAACCATGGCTTTTGTATTTTAAAAAATTGTTTTAACTTTATTGAGATTCTAAGGCTCTAATAAGATAGTTATATTAATACATGTGGTTTTACTTATCTGTTTATTGTCTAGCTTTCATAGCAGAATGTAAGCTCCATGAAGGCAAGTACTTCCTTGGTATTATTCACTCATTTTAAAAAAATAGCTCCCTAATCCTCATACTATGGATTGAATATAGCATGATTTATTAACTATTTTTCTTGATGGATGTTTGGGTTTTGCAAATTTTTGTCACTATGGAGTATTCATATTTGGTATTCTGGACTACTATTTCTCTACACTAGATTTCTAAAAGACAAATGCTGTTTTAAAAGTATATATATTATTTAGTTTTGAGAAATTCTGTAGGTTAATTTTCAAAAGTTCCCTAGAACAGTTTATACACCCAATAATGTAAGAGCATCCATCCTCACGATGACTTCCAGCCCTGAATGTTGTATTTCAGTCTTTTAAACTTTTTGACTGTCAATCTTTAAAACAAGGGAAGTGGTTTAGCCAGCAAAACAAGTTTGGGAATAGTAGAGGAATTGCAATTCAGGACATGCCAAATATGGCTGAACCATAGATAGGTCCAAAGAACACAGTAGAGGAACGTTCTTTTATAAAGTAAATGAGGAAGTTAGGAGGGGCAGTGTTGAAGGAAAGTTAGTTAGAGAACAAGAGTTTATGGCAATGGTGGCTTCTCATTTGTTGAGTGTGGCCATTTCTCATTGGTTGGGCTATTGCTGGGCAGGAAGAAAATCTTCCACCTCCAGGGATCTGCAAGCAGCAGGAAATAGTGGTGCATGAGAGCTCCCCCTTCAGGGCTTCCCAGCTCCTTTTAAAATGAGGTTTTCTTCGTGGATTTCTACCTACTTTACTGCAAAATCCTACAGATAGAAATGGGATCTCCTAGTTTTCATATGCATTTCCCTGACTACTAGTAAAGTTGACCATCTTTTCACATTATTATTTGTATTTAGCTTTCTTCCTCTGTGAAATGACTGTGCACATCCTTTAACAATTTTTTTCTAACCCCCAAGCTTTGTTGAAGAATAATTGCCAAATATTGACTGTTTTTCTATTGAATCATTTGCCTCTAACGTCTTGAGGGGTATTTTTGTACATAGGAGGTAGTAATCTTTAACGTAGCCATTTTTAGACCGTATTTTCTTTTTGCCTACTTTCTATAACTTTTTTTTAATGAAAGTTTGCTGTTAGTAAAGTAATATTTATGTAAAGTTAAGCATCAAATAATACTAGAAATATTTTTATGAAATTCAGCTGCCCCATCTTTTTATTTTCTTTTCATGCTGTTGCAAAGCAACTACTTCAATTCTTAGCATTCTTTTAGGTTTTTAAAAAAGTATGAGTTTAAATAATATACTTACATTACATTTTTAGACATTTCCTGTTGACTTCCTATTATAGTTCCTAAGGATTTCATTCTCAATTATTAATATTTACCATACTATATAAATATTGTCTATATAAATATTGCTCATTGTTGACTCAAGTGGCGTACAATGATTATATTTCCTTTGTCTTACAAATGTTCGTTCTGCATGGATTTAATAATTGCACCTTTTAAAAAAAAGCTTTATTTTTATATAAGTATTAATTTTTCTTATATATTTTACCTGATTTGATATATATGTGTGTGTGTGTGTGTGTGTGTGTGTGTCTGTATATATGTGTGTGTGTGTGTGCACGCGCGCGCGTGCATATGTAGTTTTTTCACACTGGTTTCCAAAATTCAGTCAGGTTATTCATCTTCCAGAAGCTAACCTCTCCTGTTCTAATCTAGACTCATATTTCTGAATCTTCAAATTTCTACTCTCCATGTTTTCTGATGCCTCTTTCTTCCTTTCTTGATTTGATCTCTTATTTTTCTAAAATCAGTCCTCCAGAGAACTTCTCAGAAAGGGTGTATAATAGATGTATTTTTGGAATTCTCGCTGATTTAAAATTTCTCCCTTAAAAATTATTTCTCTGCAGAAATTTGAGGCATTTCTCCTTGCTTTCTAACATTTGAATGCTGCTATTGAGAAATACGTTTTTCGGGCAGAAAGAAGTAAAGGAAAAGCAGGAAGGCGCAATATCTGTATCAGGAAGCAGTACTTTTTCAGAAGTTCTCAGATTGCTTCTCAATGACCAGATCTATGTCAAATGGCCTCCTCGAGGTGCAAGCGAATAGAGAGGCAACTCTTAACTTGGGTACATTGTGCCCAAAATGATATCAGGATTCTGTAAGTAGGAACATATATAGGAATAGGTACTAGATAGACAGTGAGCAATGGCTGCTCAATTTGGTTTGACTATAATTTTTATGGTTAATAACTAATTATTTGGCATTTAGGCCATTTTTAATTTATTTGCTATTACAAACAATACTATGCATACTACCTGTATACACATCTCTTAGATTTTCTATGACTCACATTTGAAGTAAATTCCTAGAAATGAGATGATTTTTCAAAAAGTACATTTTATCACATCTTCTGTTGCTAAATTCTTTCAAGTTTTCTAGTGTAAACTCCACTAACAGTCTATGAAGTTTCCTATTTTCTCAAGCTTTCACTAATGCATAGTTTAATCATTAAAATAAATTCTGATTTGATAAATGTCGACTGAAATAAATGTACAGCCTTAAAGTTGAGAGTTATGTTTTATTTGGCAGGAGGACTCGAGCCGGGATGACAGCCTCTCAGGTCACTCTGAGGGACTGCCCTGAAGGGGTAGGGGAGGAGCTAGGATGTATTGGAGCTTTACAACTAAGACCGTGTAGTTGGAACAATAAAGGATTACTTATTATCTAAAGAAAACCAGGCACCTCAAGTTAAAGAATTTAGCTCTTTTCCATGTATGCGAAGGAACAAACATTTGGGCTCATTGAATTCATTCCTTTGACAAGCACCTAGCTATCTAGGGCCAGTATCCTGTCCTTTCTTATTCTGTGTACCCTCAGGGTGCACCATTGTGAGTGGCTGCAGAGGCCGGGCTGCACAGGCTTGTCTTCACTGGGGGGTGGCGGCAGCTGCTGCTGACTTGATGGCTTCAGCATTCCTTGTTTACTGATACAGTTTGCAGTATTTTTCGTTCATATAGGTATATAATGGAGTATCATTTTAATTTACTTCTTTGATTACAAATGAGATAAAACATTTTTATTTTTTCCTTTTTAAATTTTTCAAATGAATTTTTATTTGGTCAGCTGTTTATTCGTATCTCTTGGCTAGTTTTCTATTAGAAGTGTCATCATTTTCTTAATGGTTTTAAACCCTTTCTGATCGCACTTACATATTTTACCCGCCCCCCCCAGCAGTACTGTCTTTGGATCTGGACTGATAATCAAGCTCAGAGACTCGGTATTAGGTTTGCTAAGCTTTGAAAAAGATCTGGGACAGGTCTGTCCCGCATGCAGAGCCGCAGCAGGGTGGAAGTGGCACGAGTCTCGGGCAAAGTTTCCAGCATCCACAGATCACTGCCCTGGGGACTTGCACGGTTTCTGGAAAAGATGCTGCCCCAGGGAGGATTCTCAGTTTGAGAAATCCTCAGCTCTGGAATAACCTTCAGTCGTTTTCACCTTGCTGGGTCTGTGGCTCCCTCAGGGGCACGGTAGGCAGGCACCCTCTGATGCAGCGGCATCTCATCAGTTACAGAATTATTATTATTATTTAATGACCTAACTCAACAGCAAGGTTCAGCCTTCCAGTGAGTAGAGCAAAACCTCAACAGGACTCTCATTTAATGTGGATGCAGTAGACATTCTCTGAGTTATTGTTGCAAAGGCGAATTTGGCCAGAGGCCAAGTCTTTGGGCAAAGGACAGCAAACGAAGGCCCTCTGGCCAGATCTGGCCCCTTGCCTAATTTTATGAATAAAATCTTACTCTGGAAAACCACCACACCCATTAGTTTATATTGTCTGTGGTGGCTTTCACGGTACATTTGCAGAGTAGTTATGACAGAAACTAACCCACCACGACTGAAATATTTACTAAATGGCTCTTTACAGAAGAAGTTTGCTGACCCCTAAACTGGAAGAAAAGCCACAACTCAGCTGCTAATCCTTTCCTCCCAATAGCTCAAGAGCCAGCTAGCCATGTTGCAATGTTTTCCCAGGTTTTCATTTGTATTTTTATAATTATATGGTTTGAAAATATAAATATTTACAACTTTTATTAAGTCTAGTTTGTCCTGTTTGTTTGTTTGTTTGTTTTCATTGCTTTTATACTTAGAAATTTCCCCAACATATAAAATTGAGCTACATATTAATGTGTATTTTCTTCTACTTCCTCTTGTTCATTTGTTTTTATTTTTTAAAATTCGATGACTGTTTATTTTGGTGTATGGCAAATCATCTTTATTTTTAGCTTATTTTCACTGAATTATTTTTAATTTGTCCTAGGACAATTGATGACTAATTCATATTTTCCCATTAATTCACTATTATAGCCGAGCTGTCTACCATATTCACACATACACTGGCTTTCTATTTTGCTCCATTTTTCTTTCTGTTTCTTCTTGTGACAAAACCACACTATTCAAATTATTGATTTTTATTATACTTGTTAATTTTACTAATATATATTATTGCCCTTTTCTTCTTTTTACATTTTCTTAGCTACTCTCACTACTTATTTTTACAGGAAATATTTAAAATCATTTTTTAATAACTCCAAAAATCAATCAAAGGAATTTTTATTGGGCTTACATTTTATTCATGATTTATAGAGTTCTATATAAGAAAAATAATATCTGAGATTTGTTATAATTATATATGCCTCATCCAAAATTACATGTCTATATGCATTTTCTACATTATATCCACCATGATATTTTGTACTTATATACAAATAACACATATCTTATATGTTTATCATTCATTTGGGGATTATTTATTAATTTTAATGGGTAGTAACTGGTACAAAGCAATTGCCTTCTATTTTTATTAAATAAATAAATAATAAATATATTTAAAAATCTAATATACAATTACTAAAAATAATATTAACCGATACATTATTTTAAGAATAGTTGACTTAATACCTAAATACTAATCAAAGAATACCAAATATCTAAAAGTTATTAAAGATAGTCCCAGAAATTTGAAATATGTCTGTCAGAACTCCTAATCTAGACCTAACTCTCAATGTATCTTTGGAGTGTTTTTATGTATGTAACCAAACATTGAGAGGATATATGCTTAGGCTGTATTGGCATTTGCACTTAATTGTATTAATGCCCATATTTATACTCAGAATATGAAAGAATTATGTTCCTGTTTTTCTCCCTAAACTGCGTTGTTCATCAGTAGAATATTTTATAAAAATTCATTATCTTTTTTTAAGCTTTGTTGAGCTATAATTGATACAGAAAAAAAGATGCACATATTTAATTTTGACATCTTGGTGAGTTTGGACACATGCTTACACCCATGAGTAATACCATCATTGCAACCAAGGTACTAAACCTCCAAAAGTCTCCTCACGTTCTGTTGTGGATTTTTATTTTTATTTTTTGGTAAGGATACTTAACATGAGATTTGTCCTCAACATATTTTTAAAGTTTTAAATTTTAAAGTTATAGCAATATGATTATAACTATAAGTACAATTTTGTACAGCAGATCTCTAGACCTTTCTCACTTTGCATAATGGAAACTTTGTAATTATTACTAATAATCAGAGAAATTCAGATTAAAACCACAATTAGATACTAACTCACACATGTTAGGTTGGCTATTTTTAAAAAAGTGAAGATAGTAAGTGTTGGTGAGGATGTGGAGAAGTTGAAACCCTTGTACACTGTGGATGGAAATGTGGAATGGTGAAGTTGCTGTGAAAACAGTATGGAGGTTCCTCAAAATATTAAAAGTAGAACTACTATATGATCCAACAATCCCAATTCTGGATCTGCATCTGAAATAGTTGAAATCAGGATCTCAGAGAGACATCTGCACTCCCATGTTCATTGTAGCATTATCCACAATAGTCAAGATATGGAAACAACCCATATGTCCATTGACAGATGAATGGATAAAGAAAGTGTAGTATATATGGTATAGGTGTACAATGAAATATCATTTAGCCTTAAAAAAAGAAGAAGACTCTGTATTTGTAACAACATGGATGAACCTAGAGGTCATTATGCTAAGTGAGACGCACCAGTCACAGGAGGGCAAATATTGCATGATTGCATTTATGTGAGTTATCTACAACAGTTAAACTCATAGAAGCAGAGTACAGAATGGTGGCTGCCACGGGCCATGGGGAAGGGGAAATGAAGAGTTGTTTCTCAAAAATTCAGTATTTTAATGATTTCAGGACATTTTATCCTATTTTCTTCTCTTTGTAGGGCTACTTGGGCTAATAAAGATTTGGGTAAAAGTTGGAGTTTGTGATAAAACTTCTAAATCCTGCTTTTAAAAATAGATGTTTATTAAAAACAAATAATCACACAAATACGAAATATCAGCCGGAAGGGAATTTACAGACTTACTTGCCGTCATCTGCCTGTTTCATCGTTATCAATTAGCACCCTTCCCAGTAAGCATGTTAGATTTATTTTGGTGCCAGCAACTTAAATCCAAGCTAGAAATATATGATGAGATATCTCAAAGATCCCAAACGTAAGAAATCAGTTTGTCTATGGAAGAGAATGTAATTGAAAATTGTAACCATGTCTAGACTCTCTTTAAAATGATTGCTCCTGAAAATCAATCTAAAGTTGAGGGTTGGGCTCCTGCAACCAAGTGAATGAAGGAGAAAAAAGGCAATTCTCAGAAAAGAAGTGCTGAGTAGATAACCCAGGAGGCGTCTGCTGCGCGGTTCTCAGATACTTCAGTTGAGAGGGACTCTCTAGAGACAAGATTGCCTCTTGAAATAGCTTTGGATATTAGAAAGGACGGTTAAAATACTTCTGAAACATTTCTAATTATTGTGCAGATTTTCCCATCTCAAGGTGTTTTGAGAAGGAGTCTAAGCTTCCTCTATGTAACTGTCCTTCGAAAGATGATAGAAGCTTTTATGTAGCTCTTGTCTTACCTTCTCTAAGCTGAATGGACTTACTTCTTTTAACTGTTCCTCGTATACTATGATGTTAAATCTCCTAACCATTTTTGTTATTGTTGTTGTTGTCATTGTTTTAGCAGAAGTGTTTTTTCCCCCCAAACTGGACAGAGTACTCTGAACAGCTCTGCAAAGAGTAGGACAGTCCCCTCCCTTTTCTAATACAAACTGACTGTCAGTGTGTTCACTATTTTTTGTGTGTAGCCTCATTTTCTTTCCAGAGCCATATTGAAATAAAAGTTCCATAGTATTTCATTAAGTTTTCAAATTGATGAGCTGTGCCTTTTCTAGCTTGTATTTGTGTATTTGGAGCATTAGATCCAAAATACAATTATTCATTACGTGTCATTTTGCTAAATTAAGTCTATCACTCTGGCCCATCAACATCTCTTTGGAATTTGATTCTGTCTCTAGCATATTGGTCTCCCTTTCTGACTCTGCCTTTTTTCTTTTTTTTAACCATGTCTTGGGGCCTCCACCTTGGTATTTATAATCTCCCTGTAAAGTATATTGTAGGTAGAGACAGTCCAATTTGCTACAGTTGGGGAAGCTTTATTTATCATTGTACACACTTGCATCTGTGAAGTAGGCATCTCGGGCTTTGTTCAAAGTTTTTTTTTTTAAAGGATAGGTATGACCTAGATTTTTTCCACGGTGTAACACTCACAATCTCCAGCTCAGATCCTTTGCCTTTACCTGAACAAGCAGTAGGGCGTGTTATCAGCACTAATTCAGAAATCTTACAGTCATTTTGTGGGTCCAGTTATGTCAACTAACATGCAGCTTCGGCAAATTAGCACTTGGAAGGCCTCCTGAAGACGGAGTTCTCCCAGTGTCTTTGTGCAGGCGCACTCAGAGCCATGCACAACCTCCCCGGAACCCAATACCAGTTTCCAAGATAAGATAGACCATCAATATTATATTGTACGTATTGGAACTCTGGGAAGGGTGAAGAATATTAACGCACAGAAGATGACCATGGGCCTATAATAAACGTTTACATTGTGTCACGCACTGTTCCAGGCACCTTGCATGTGCCTTTTTTACCTTACCCAGGATAACTGCTTAAGATGCCATCTCTGTCTCCATTGATAAATGAGGAAAGTGAAGTGGAAAGAGGCTGTGACTTGTTTAGGTGGCACAGCGAGTATGATGAAAGAGTTAGGATGTGAACTCAGGTAGTCTGACTTTCTTCTTTTAAACCAATTCACTGTACTGCTAAAAAACAACAAAAACAAAAACAGAAACAAAAACACTCTCCAAAAAGGCAGCAGGAATGGATGCAGTAGATTTCAGGCGATCGACCTTGACCTGTGTCTCTTAATCTGGGCTCTCAGTCCCCTGGAGTACTTTCTTCTACTTCAGTGCCATCAGCACATTTAATAAATATGATCCCTGTAAGTCTGTATTCAGGTCTGTGTATAGCTATCCATCAGTTATTTATAAAATTGGTGAACATGACTTGGCTGAAGGTAGAGCCCTTTTGTATTATATTAGAAATCCTTTTCCATGTGAATAAGCAATTATGTAAGTATTTTTTCCTAGCTCATGTCTTCCGTCTTATCTAAGGGAACCGTCAGATACTTTACGTACTGTGGTCCAGGCACTTGGTATCTTCCACATTTCTTTATAGATTAGATTTAGAACCATTTCAAAAAAGAAATAAGATTATTTTGAAATTACTCGCATTACAAGATTGATCCAAGACATTGCAGTCCATTTGTAAGATCATTATATGGTGCTGTGGTCTAAGTTGTGAACTGTTAGTAGAACTTAATTTTGTTACAGGAGCGGAAACGTATCAATACGCTAATGAATGAATTTCAACATTCTCTTCTCTATAACTAGTATTAAACAGTGGTGTCTGTAACTGCTGTTTTATTTTTGCTACTAGCAAGTCAGTAATAATAATAATGACTTTTTGAAAAAAATCAACCACAACCAAAAGAAGTTTGTGAGGAAATAATAGCATTTTATTTGTGTCCTTTGACTTTATGATTGTAGCTTCCCCTTGGGGCTGTTGTATCACACAAATTGTACATCTGTGGGCCTGCAGTGTGTAAATTACTCATTCTTCAGCCTTTGGTAACCAGAACCATGAGGTTTTATTACATTTACATTTACCGGATGAAAGGCTTCTGGAGATCTGTGATGTTTGTGTTACCCTCACCTAAACATGCAAATAGTGGTATGTAGCGCTATGAAACGCTACAGATGTTAGCGCTGCGTTTGGTTCGTCGTGGAGTCGGTATATTAAGAGGCAGTTCCTTTGTATCATTTCTGCAGGGATAATGTGACAGTGGCAGGGTTAAATACTTCTGACAGAGACCATATTGCCTGCAAAGCCTGAAGTATTTATTATCTGACTCTTCTACACTAGAATTTACCTCTGCTCTGGACAAACTTCCTGTCCTTTGTAAGATTTTAAGCTTTCTCTTCGGACAGATCCCTCTTCTTTTTGGGCTCCGGACAGATCTTTTTCAGCGCCCTTCTGTCCACTGTGAATTCAAAGGTCCCTGAGGCATTGAGATATAGTATGAAAGTAAGAAAATATTCTATCTTTGTAAGTGATTTATTTGGAGATGGGTGGTCATATATTTGCTTTTATGGATGGTTACACAATCAAAACATTTAAAGACAACTCCTCTTTATCATAATCTATTTTCTATAAAATATTAATGTCATACAGGAGATTAATTGGCAACACCAGAGAAAAAGTTTCAGAGGCTGATGGGTTTGTGAGATAATTAGTCATAGAAACTTTGATAGGTAGGTTTAGTACTGGGTATCTCAGAGCCTTTAATATGCTTCAGTGCATCGTGAATCACCAGGAGGAGCTATTGCTTTGGTGTTTTCCCAAGATGATCTGGTCACAGAACTTCCTGTACATACCCAGATATCCCAGCAAACACCTTTGAAAAATGTTCTTTAATTTCGTAGGTTACTTAAGAGTGTTAAATTTTGCTGCATATGAGAAAGCACAGACAATCATGGTAGAGCACTGTACAAAAATCAGCTGTCATTTGGAGATGCTTTCACTAATCCTGGCAGTCACACAAGCATCTAAGTGACTGAATTCATTGCTGCTTAAATTATATTTATTGTTACTATTATTTTTATTTAATTAATCAGTTTTAAATACACTTGAGGACAGAATGTGATTATGGCTCAAAGGAAAACTGACCACTAGTTTATACCTCCTAACTGTCTAATGATCTCTAAGACGACTGCAGCAAGTTAATGACGGAGTCTCAATTAGTATTTTAATCAAAGTGATTGGAATATTTTGATGTTAACGTCTCTACCAGGAATCATTTTATTTCTAGGTCAGCCTATAGGAATGTTCATTTTATGGTTTTATCCAGCACTTCTATCTGCCCACTACTTTTTTGTTATGATTTTGACTACATCTTTTTCAGAATTAGTAACCATCATGATTAAAGTAATTCACTAACTAATTTAAATGGTGAAATTCTACATTTCATACCATCTCCTGAAGGATAAATAGGCAAGAAAATATACTTTTTCAGAACTGAGTTTGAGCCAGCTGACAAATCCATTTGTAGGGGAGGAAAACTTTTCCTGGGCCCTTCTAGGGTCCCTGGCTGAGTCTGAAAATTAAACTGACAGAGATTAAAAGGAGACAAGCATACAAACTCTGTTGAGTTTTTACATGCACGTGGGAGCCTTGACAAGGGAATGAAGACCCAAAAAAGTGACCAGAGCAGGAAGCTGTAATACTGCGAATGAAAAATACGACCTGCCGTGTCAGTAAGCAAAGGACGGCGCTGCAAACATCAGCCATCAGCCACTCCCTCTGCCCCAATGGCCAGCTGGAGGGAACTCGGGATGGAGACCAGCCGGCTGTCCTCAGCCTCTGCAGCCACCCCTAGCGGTGCCCCTCTGAAGAGTCAGGATGGGAAGCAAAGGACAGTGGCCCTAGAAGGCTAAGGTGCATAGCAAAGGAATGATTTCAATGAGCCCGGATTTCACATCTTCCCGTACGTAGATAAGCACTAAATTTGTCAACTTGAGATATCTGGTTTCCTTTAATTAAAAGTAATCTTTTCATGTTCTGACTACCTGGTCTTTGTTGCAAAAACTCCTGTATATCCTCGCCCCTTCCCTGCCTCTTTGGAGCAGTCCCTCAGAGCGATCTGAGAGGCTGCATCTCAGGCTTGAAGTCCTCAGAAAGTCTGCTGAATAAAATATAACTCTCAACTTTTAGAATGTGCAGTTTTTTTTCAGTCAACAATACCTTTTAGACAAAGAAACCGTAATTTTGTGAAGAATTGACAAGACAAGAGAGTTTAGGCTAGAGGTGGTTAAGTGGTAAAGACATAACTAGGAAGATAAGGGTTAGTTTAACAAGGTTTGTTTGTGCAGATTTCTTGGCCCCCCATTCCCCATCGCTGGTGATAAGGATTTTTCCCTCCTTCATGTACAGGAAGGGTACTTTTTATATGAAAGTTGTAGACACATGTTTCAAGGAAAAGGGTGAGAGGAATGAGATTGGTGTGACCTTCCTGCTCCTGCCATTAAAAAAATGCCTTCAGCTTAAGGTACTTACTCTGCCAAGGTGCCGTATTTTGGAGTAGCATGTCCTGAATCCCATCAAAGCAAAGACTTCGCCATTCAATTTTCTTTTCTACAAATAATGCCTAATAATTGGTCCTGATAATTAAAATAGAATACTGCTGTCAATAACACATTCCAAAGTCCAGAATACTGTTTCTTTGTTGGCTTAGTTATTTGTTCTTGTTTTAATTCTAATTTGTAAAACCTTTCCCTTTAAAAGTGTACTGATCACCCTTAAGTAGAAAATGATTATTCCTTATGAAAAAAACAAAAACAAAAACACAAAAAAAAGCACTTAAAAAAGCTAGAGGACTCACACAGACAGGAAGTTTTTCAAATGTCCTTCAGTTTACTTGTTTGCATTTCCTCAAAAGAGACTGGTGCAAAGCAGTTTGGGGTCTAGAATAGCACTGAAAGCATTTATTGTTCCAAGGCTAATTTTAACCTGTGATAAAGATTACTTTTTGTATTCAGTTGAATGTGATATGCAGTAATTGTTTGTCAAGGCTAAGTGCTGTAGGACATAATACATTTTTTTAAAATGGTGTTTTGTAATTATAATACAAGCATCTTTATGGCCTCGTATATGAAAGAATTTTATTGAGTAAGATTATTAGAAATATGAGAAAATAGACTTTAAACTTTATTATTGTAAGTATTAAATCTCATGGCTGTTTAACTTACATTTAGGGAAGTTTATATATTTGCTCAAACAAATGATATTTTGTTAGCTGAGTGGTTTCACAGATTCTTGGCAGAAATTAACTTTTTTTTCTCCCTCATACTGTATCTTCTTATTTTAGTCAGTAGAATATTGTGAGGAGGATTTCCTAGGCATGTGTGTGTGTTACCTAAAGTGGATTTAATATGAGTTTGAGATTACCCAAAAATCATAAATTTGTGTCACGGATGGAAAGTGTGCAGATAGCAGTGTTTCCAATCTGAAATGCTTGCGTGTTGAATGTTTTATAGTTTTACAGATAAATGACTTTCTGCTGTTCTAATCAGTGGTGGCTGAAAGCAATGGTAGGGATCATGTTATACAACCTCATTACTATGTTGGAGGGACGACTGGATTCAGTGTTCTCTAAAACGTCATTCCGGGCCGTGTATCAACAGAGGTGGCGGTGTTCAGGAAGAACATACCAGTCTTAGAGTCTCAAACGACTTACCCTAGAACACTTCCACCATCAGATCTGCATTCTATCTTTTTTTTCCCTGCTTGATACTTTTTTTTTTACCATGAATTATAGCATGCATGCTAAAAAAGTATATATAATTTAGATATACACTTTAAGAAATAATGAAGTGAGTATCTTCTTTCTCATTTTGCACGTTAAGGTGCAGAACATAGATATTTCTGTACTTTTGACCCCGTGTGCCCCTCCTCTCCCCTCTAGAGGTAATACTTACAGTTTGGGATAATCATTTTCTTGCTTTTGTTTATGTTTTGCCATACATATATCCCCGAATAGTATGCTATTTAGTTTTGCCTGTTTTTATGCTTTATATAAATATAATCACACAGTGTATACTTCTATGCAACTTTTTTTTCAGTTCTTATTGTTCAGTCTTTTGTTTTTCACATTCATTTTAGCATTGAATACTATGTTCTCTTCATTCCTTTTGTTTGAGAATGTCTTTATTTTCATTCCTGAAATGAAATTATTGCCAGCTGACGTTTCTTCTTTATACAAAGTAGTTTACTGTCTTCTGACTTCTACTGGCAGTGCCAGGAAATTCACTATCAGTCTACTTTTCCTTGTAGGTAAGTCTTTTTTCTTTGGTTACTTTTTAAGTCTTCCTTTTGCTTTTAGTGCTTTATTTACTACAGGGTACTAATTTTATTTGTTTGTTTGTTATTTTTGAAGTATAATTCGCTAACAATATTATATTAGTTTCAGGTGTACCACCTAGTGATCCAATATTTTTATATAGTATAAAATGATCACCATGATAAATCTAGTTACCGTCTCACCATACAATGTTATTACAATTTTATTGACTGTATTCCTGATGCTGTACATCATATATTCATGGCTTATTTATTTTATCACTGAAAGTTTGTGCTTCTTAATCCCTTTCCCATTCTTGGCCCATTTCCCTACCCCTCTTCCCTCTGACACCACCAGTTTGTTGTCTGTATCTATGAGTCTGTTTCTGTTTTGTTATGTTTGGTTCATTTTTTTTTTAGACTCCACATATTTTTCAGTTATACATGAACATACATATATTCATTGTCATTTTTTTTTTTTTGCTGTGAGCTATCACAAGATCTTGTATATATTTCCCTGTGCTATACATATAAGTTAAGTCATGCAGTATTTCTCTTCCTTTGACTTGTTTCCCTTAGCATAATACCCTCTAGGTACATTCATCTTGTTGCAAATGGCAAAATTCATTCCTTTTTATGGCTGAATGTGGCGGTATATACATGCCACGTCTTCTTTATTCACTCATCTATCAGTGGACACTTAGGTTGCTTCCATATCTTTGATTTTGTAAATAATGCTGCAGTTAACATTGAGGTGCATATATCTTGCTGAATCTTTTGTTTTCTTCAGTTAAATACTCAGAAGTGAGATTGTGGGTCATATGATAGTTCTTTTAATTTTATGAGGACCCTCTATACTGTTTTCCATATTGGCTGCACCAATTTACATTCCAAACAGAAGTGCACAAGGGTTCCCTTTTCTCCACATCTTCACCAACTCATGTTATTGCTGTCCTTTTGATAATAGTCATTTTGACAAGCGTGGGGTGATATCTCATTGTGACTTTGATTTGCATTTCCATGATGATTAGTGATGTTGAGCATCTTTTCCTGTGTCTGTTGGCCATCCGTACATCTTCTTTGGAAAAATGTCTGTTCAGGTCCTCTGCTCATTTTTTATTCAGATTTTGTTGTTGTTGTTGTTGTTGTTATTGGGTTGTATGAACTCTTTATATATTTTGGATATTAATACCCTATCAGACATGTAATTTGCAAATATCTTCTCTTATGCAGTAAGTTGCCTTTTCATTTTGTTGATGGTTTCTTTCACTGCGCCTAAGCTTTTTATTTTGATGTGGTCCGATTTGTTTATTTTTGCTTCTGTTGCCCTTCCCTGAGGAGACAGATCCAGAAAAATATTGTGAAGATGTGAAAGAGCATACTGCCTACATTTTCTTCTAGAAATTTACTGGTTTCAAGTCTTACATTTAAGTTTTTAATCCATTTTTTAAAAATTTATTTATTTATTTTTTATTTTTTTAAAAGATTTCTGTTGAGTTATAGTCATTTTGAATGTTGTATCAAATTCCAGTGTAGAGCACAATGTTTCAGTTATACATGAACACACATATATTCATTGTCACATTTTTTTTTGCTGTGATCTACCACAAGATCTTGTATATATTTCCCTGTGCTGTACAATATAATCTTGTTTAATCTATTTTGAGTTTATTTTTGTGTACAATATAGAATAGTAGTCTAGTTTCACTCTTTTGCATGTACCTGTCCAGTTTTCCCAACAGCGTTTATTGAAGACACTGTCTTTTCTATATTGTATATTCTTGGCTGCTTTGTAGTGGATTGATTGACCATGTAAGTGTGGGTTTATTTCTGGGCTCTCTGTTCTTTTCCATTGATATAATGTGTTTTTTGGTGTCCCTGAATCTGAAGATTGACATTTTTCATTAATTCTATTAAATCTCTAACAATATATGTTAAAATATTTTGTCTCTTGATTCACCTCATTATCTGCTTGTGAACTCTAACTAGGTTTCCCCTGTAATCATCAGCCTGCGTTTCATGTCTCCTTACTTCCATATCATGTTTTGTGTTTCATTTTTCTGTGTTGCCTTTCAGGTAATTTTCCCGGATGTATCATCAAGGTGACTAATTCTCTTCGACTATGTCTAATCTCTCATTTACTCCAAACTATTAGGATTCTTCTTTTTCCCCAAGTTATTACTATTTTTTATTTCCAGAAACTTTTTTTTAATTTAAAAAAAATTCTCACGTAAGTTTTAAGTTCCTTATTTTTGATGATATACTCAAGCCCCTCTTCTATTTTTCAAACATATTAAACTTTTGCTTTATATTTCATATCTGTAACCTCCGTCTCTGTGGTTTTTTGTAGATCTGATTCTGTAGCTATTTCTCCCTACAGACTTTCACTTATGACGCCTTTCTTTCCTTCTCATTTGATTAGTAGAATTCTACTGTGAGCTCATATCCCTTGGAAATTTACTTATGGTAATTTTTTGATACCTAGGGTAACAAATTCTTCCAGAGAGGTTTTGATATTGCTTCTGCTATTCATCTGGAGACACCATGACCAAGAGCCACTTTTAAAACAAATTTTCAGCTTTTGGTTTTGGAGCCCACACAAGCTTATATTCTTAGGGGAAACGTCTTCTTTCGTATCCAGTTTTAACTCTCAAATGGACACATACCCCATCACTGCTCTGTTGTCATTCTTTAGCGTACAAAATGAGAGCATCACTTTTTGTTGGTCTTCCCTTTCTGTGGAAGTTTCTTGTCTCCCTGCCTCCATGCTTGGGCCCTGACTATGCAGCTCTCTCAGGTATTTGTAAGCCATGAGAACTCAGGCCCTAGGCCACCTGGCACTGGCAGAAACCTTGAGGGCAAACATCACCCTCTAATGGGTTTGTCCTTGTGGATCTCTGCTTGGATGTCATTTCTGATCTCCAAGAAATTTCCTTATTTTGACTTGGGTACAGTTGTGTTTCTTCTGCTTTTGTTTTATTCATGTCCTGTCCAGTATTTTTAAATATGCTATGTTGTGAGGGTTTTCTTTCAATATCTTGTTAACTGTAATGCAAAAATGGAGAACTCCTGTCTGATTCTTTTAGATGCTCCCTTCTTTAAATAATAGCCTTTTCATTTACAGTGGCTTCTAGAGTGAAACCAGAGCATTTATCCCAGTTTTATAAAATGTAGTTTTTTTTTAATATTTATCATTTTCAATGAAAGCTCTGCTCTAATACTTGAAGATATTTAATCATTATTAAAACTGGCTCATACTTACACCTTCACAGCTGCTGTTTGGGCCTTAAAAGATTTCTTCAAAGCATATCACATGATTATCTTACGAGCAGGCCAGCAGAAATTTCTAAGTTAATTACAGTTTGGCAGAGTGTATCCAAAACCTCTTATCTGAACAGTGAACCCAATAATTTAATCAGTCTGTCTGTTGATTAATCACGTTCTAATCCATCTGATATCAGCACTAAAAAAGCTCTTCATCTGTTTCTTGTAAAACTTATCTCTGTGAATGCACAGCTGCTGTGAGCTATTGGTATTAATAACTTGAATAGGAGACAGAACACAATGGATTCTCAAAGCCTGCAGAAAAAAAAAATTGAACTCCTTAAAACAGTCATTCAGGACTCTAATCTGACCCAAGTCTATACAATCTTCCCATCCTCATTTCCTGTTTCATTCCTGGCTTCAGCCCGTGTACTAGGGAAGACCAGTTGCCTGAAGTTTCACAACTTCTACTTTGTCTCTGAAGTTGGTGAGCTGATGAATGAATAAATATTTATTTATCAAATACTACCTGTCAGACGTATGCTCCTATTGGGCTCTGTTATTCCATTTATTATCCTATAGGCTCTCTCTCATATAGTGAAGCCATTTTGACAGAAGAAAGAGTTAAAGAGCAAAACAAATTACTTTTTAGTGTCCTTTCTGCAAAGTTGTAAACTCCTCAAAGACGAGCAAGAAGAAAGATGAAAGGCTACAAGAGTCTGACCCAGAATTTTACCAGTCAGACGTAAGTGAAATGCAGAAGATGATTCTGCATACTTGTGCACTGTGAGAAACCAGGTCCTCTGGATGCTTGACACTGTCCGGGAGGTGGGAGACATTGGGCCCAAGGTGTGCACTAGACAGCATGGGAGTCAAGTGTCTTCCTTGACACAGACGTTCAGTATATTTGGTTTGCACTCATCATCCCCTCTTTTCAGCCCAATCAGGTTGTAAGTTGTGTACCTATTTATTCCAGAGCACAACATGCTGTCGTTGTCTTGTTTTTCTGCTCTCTTATCCTCTTTACGCAGGGTAGCCATTCGGTCAGTTCAGTCCAGCCCAAGACTGATACTGAGGGTGCCCCAGGCCATTTTGTGTTGACAGGCTTCAGGACACCAGCACATGGGACATACAGAATTCCCAGTGTAGTCTAAAACATGAGACGATTTCAGAGGGTTCTTAGAATTTTGATCTTGCAAGGTTTGGAGCCACAGGGATAACTATGCTGTCACAGTTGATTCAAGACTATGGAAAGTTTAAATTTCACTAAATGATAATAATTTTGTCTCTCTTGCAGGCATTTTCCTAGTTAATTACACTTTATCAGTGTCCATATCGTATTTTCTTCTAGTCCTGGTTAGAAGACTTGTTCGACTACATGTTTGCTCTCAGTTATTCCATCTTTGTTTGCGTGAGCACCTGTGTGAATCCTAATTAATTCTACCCTACTGGATTCAGTTAGACAAAGGGTTCATTTCAAACCCAAGTTAAGAACATGAGAGACTCTGCCACCAAGGTGGGTGGGCCTGAGAGATTACAAATTTGGGGGAGTGACTGTAACTATAATTTTATGACTTGGGACTTATCCCAGGCATATGTTCTATCATAAGAACTGAGACAGAGGAAGCCCTCTGGTCCAAAGAAATAAGAATGAAGGGATATGTAAACAGGAGCAGAGAGAAGAGTCAGAGGAACATTCCTGACTGTATTCCTTTCTTGTATTATGTGATATATTCCTTTTCCTTAAAGCCACATCCCACTTTTTAAATTTAATTTGTTCAGGTTGATTTCTTTTTCTTGCAACTAGAATCAGTCCTAATTATTATCATATACGTCCAAACATTAAGAAGTCCCTAGTAATATCATTATTCATATCACATGATTACATATGAATTCAAGTCTCGTCTCTAATGCTACCCAGAGCTGTGCGGCAGTGGACAAGTCACCTTAATTTCTCTAAGCCCCAGCTGTAGCATTAACAGCACGATGACAGAGTTGTAAACATAAAATGAGATAGTTTATGTGAAAGATTTATGCCATAAGAAGCTAAATTATTACCGTTTCTGCAATTTCAACTCCACTCTTTCTCTGATACTTTGTTTTGTATTTCTAGGATAAC
Source organism: Vicugna pacos (assembly GCF_048564905.1). Lineage (NCBI taxonomy): Eukaryota > Metazoa > Chordata > Mammalia > Artiodactyla > Camelidae > Vicugna > Vicugna pacos. Next base: position 71,872,236 of record NC_132995.1, read on the forward strand.
ATTGTTGTTCTTGTTTACTGTGTTTTCTATGTAGATTGACAAACTTAGAGTTCTCGAGGACAAATGGGTAAACTTTGAGGATTTTGATCGCTGCCTTTATGTAAGAGACTAACATGTAAACTTGATACATTAAGAAAGAATTCTCATCCTACCCATGCCACCCCTCCTAAACAACCAAGTGGAGCTTATTCTGACCATTACAAAGTTTATTTGGGGGAGTAATCAAATATTAATATACTTAGTTTGTGAAGAAAATAAAATGTTAGAGTGTTCCTTCGTAAGAGTGGAGTTGCACTGGAAATTGGGCCACTGCTGGATTTTATTTCACTTTTTGCTATTCCCGGAGTAGCAGTATGCCAGATTTATAATGATGGAATTGTATTACATAACAGGATATTTGTTGTTAGATTTATTTGTGAAGTGAGTCTATTCTTTTATGGAAATATGTATAGTTAAACTCTGCTTATATAGAGGGTAATATATTTTAGAGGACAATGTTTCCTGCAGTGATTTTAGTTATTGAAATTCTAGCTTATAAAACCAAATAATTAAGAGATTTTTTCTTTTGACAGTAACAACCAGTTCGCATCAGAATCTTGGAAATTAAAAAAGGAAAAAGAAAATGCCTAAGATTTAATTACAGGTTTTCAGGTAAACCAGTAACACCTTATTGATAATTACCACAATAGGCACTACACTAGCACAGAGCTCATTAAACAGGTTTCTCGTTCTGTCGTGAGTTTCTGCAGTTCAGGAAGAAAGCTGCTTTAAAACTGTATATAACGAATACTTTTAGAAAGCCTCTGTTGCTTCTCCATCCCCAGTTTCTCCCCCAGCATCTACCTGTTCCAAAAAGTAACCACTCTCCTGAATTATTTTAAATTATTTTCTTACTTATTTTTGTACTTCATCATAAAAGCATGTTTTAGGCATCATGTTCTGTATATTTTTCCATATCTTGCTCTTTTCACTCAACAATGTATTTTTTAAATTCATCTGTTGTGACACAGTAGCTGTGATTCACTCTGCAAATTTTACTTTTCGTTTAAATCGACCTTTCTGGGATCCAGGTTCTTTTCCTAGTGTTTTACCAAAACATTTCTGCAGTTTCCTTTTCTGTTCATTGAGGCCACTGTGACTGTCTTACTCCAGCAGTAACCACGGAAACACTATAGTTTTTTAGGATAAGAGAGGTCAAGTAAATGAACTTAAACAAACAAATTTAATCAGCCTGTTTACCATTTAAATCTCTTTACTGCTGAAAAATCACTATCATCACTTCAAATGTTAAGAGGTCACTAACACTCCATTTTATAATGGTAATTACACTATCACAGGAAGCAGAGATATCACCTAATACTTCCTTATCAATAGACATCAATTTAAAAAAATCTGAATATTGCTAATGCACTCCAAATTAAAACTATGGTAATCTGTCTTCTTTGTTATAGAGAATAAATGCTTATCTCTCCTAACTAGTCTTGACTATGTTTATTTTATTATATTAACTCCCTTAAGCAATGCTAATATGATTTAGCTATTAAATATTAAAGCAAAATATTATCATAAAATCGTATTCGAATTCTAGCATTCCCAGGTCAAATGCTTTAGTAAGTTATTGCCCAATTATTGAAGCTCTTAACTCTAATCAGATAACCAAAGTTAATTGGTTGTATCCAAGTTTTATTCGTCTTTCACTTAATTTAAAAATTCTAACTCTCGTCAGTAGAGAAGGGTTTTGACAAAGCAGTGGCAAATGTAACTGGATTTGGGAGAGAAAACCTAGTGTAAAATTTACATTACTGATTTATCACTGGGAGACCATATTGGAATTCTGATGCTTTAGCTGAGTTTGGAATACGCTAAATTTTTAAATTGCTGTGATGGTAAGAACTGACTCATGGATAGTTAGCAAGTTCTGCACAGTCGATGAGTATAATTCGGGCACTTACAAGGATGCTTTTCCCTTGCTTCAGTTAAGGAAAGAGAAAGCTGACCTGTTGAGAGAAGCACTGCCTGTCCTAAATCAACATAAAAGCGTAAACAATTCCTGTCATAAAGTAGATGAAGTTTCCCTTTGATTTGCTTTGTACTTCCTGTTCGATCTTGGTTGAGGAGATCATTGATAATCCTCCCATGGTGTATTTACGGTTTGACATTGGATTATAGAAGAGGAAAATAAAACAACTCCAACATTAACAATAGATTTAACTCACAGTACACAAAGGAAAAGTCTGTAATGGTAGAATTTGAAGTTTTAAGGTACCACTGAGGGACGACGTTTTAAGAAAGAAGCATTCTCTTGCCTGTCCTCCAACTAAATGCTGTCAACTTCCTGACCCTTTTGGCTACTACATATTCATGGCCTAGTTGTTATTAAGAGGGATACTGTAAAACAGCGTATGACTAGAATTCCTGGGCTATTAAGTGTTTTCTTATTCAGTATAGGTGTGATTCTTCCATGTGTGTTTTTTTTTTTAATTTTATGATATTAAAAAAATATACACATTCAATGAAAGCATAGGTACGGCCTACGGCTGGTAGGAAATCATCTTCCTATGAGGATCTTAACCTAAGAAATCTTTTAACCAAAGAAATTCCTTAGGTGGCCGTTAACCAGCTCAGGAATTCATATCTACTTGAAGTAGAAAAGCCTGAGAATTGGTTTATATCTGAATGGGGCCATTCTGTTTGGATCCTAGAGCTGAGATAAACCCGTCAACTTAGGGTCAGCAGTCAGGAAGGTCTAGAAGTTCAGGGTGCCCAAGTTCAAGTATGAAGCTTTGTGTCGCTGAAGCGCTGCAGTAGGCTGGGGCAGAGGGAGGTAGAACGGTGGGCAGTCTAGATCCCTGCATGCCAGTCCCAGGATCCAGTCGTAGTAGTGGGTGGGTGGCTGTATTCAGAGAAGGGGTCCCTGGGAGATCATGGGAAGCAAGTCAATGGACTGGTGGGAAGGGATTTAAGCACAGAGCAAGTTCCTGGAGTTTGAATGTAAGCCCAAACCCATGTGTTCAGCAACAGAATGAGGCCAGCAATAAATACCTTATAGTCCCCACGCCTCGAGACAAGACCTGTTCTAGTGTCTAGGGTTTTAGTCCAGGTTCCTTCAAAAAACATTGTTGAAGCACTTACTAAAGGCCAGGCTAGAAGCTGGACATGTGATAGCAAGCAAAATATAGTTCCTTCCCTTCAGAAGTTTACACTTTAATGGAATGTACTCTCAAGAATACAGACAGTCACAATACAGATCTGAAGAATGTGCAGGAGCAGAGACTCTTAACACGAATCAGTTTTGTTGAATAAGCAGAAAGTGCCACTTCAAGGTCTAGGGGGTTCAAAATAATCCCCCCCAAAATGTGTCACTTTTGCATAAGGGTTATTTTGAGTAAAAACGCAATCAAGACCCTGCAGGTTCAAAAGACATGACTGCCCTTCCCTTAACTACCTAGAAGAATTTAAATTGAGGATTTTTCCCAGGAAGGTGTTCCTTACCCACGTAGCTCTTTCAGTCTGGCAGGGCAAACGTCTAATTGCCACACATCTACTCTTCTTATTGTCCTGTAGTGGCCCTCTTCTTAGAGGCCCCAAGTCCCTGTCCCATTCCTTAGCTCAGCACAGCATGTATACTTCAGTTTACCTTTCTGTCTCGGACCCTCTCATGTATGTGGGATCCCTGTACGTGTGAAGTGAAACTTCATTTTTCTCTTGTTAATCTATTTTATGTCAATTTACTTATTAGACCAGCCTGAGGAACCTAGAAGAGTAGAGGGAAGTTTTATTCCTCCTCAACACAGGCCAATAAATTAGAAAATGGGCATGTAAAACAGGTGCCCTTTCCTTTGTGGAGCTACCTGGTGCCAGGGCACCTGACTCGGTGAACTGAGAATGGACTCTGTGCAGCTCTTTGGTCGGTTTCTCCAGTGCAGAGCGCAGCCTGTGGCCTCTATTGGACTTACCGAGGTGAAAAAAAATTGAGAGTAGAAGATATGGCAGAAGAAAGGAAGACCTCAAGGCTTGGAAGTATGGCTCCTGAAAATTGGAACATCAGAGAAAATCAGCCTCATTTGAATGAAGCATTTCTAGAAGTGTCTTCTCAGACCATGACAGCACGAGAGTACCTACCTGGGTGAGCTGTACGGAAGCCACCTGCAGGGAGGCAGAGCATGCATTTAAGCATTTGCTAAGATAACAGTTTGACCCATGAGGCTTGAGCTTCCTGGAGTGACTCTACTTTTCATTTTACCCATTAAGATCGTGTAACATGTTCCACAATAGCAAATCAAAGTAAGGCTGGTGACGTTCACACAGTTACAAGAGAAGTGGGATGGCTTAATTAGTAAAACGCTAACTGCCAGGATTCCTACAAGTAAAAATGTACATATTTAAGGCAGCTTATTGTAACATTTATACCATTTATTTTATAATATACTAATTCGAATGTAAAAGTGAATGTAAATTATCAGAAATTAACATGCAATGGGAAGAAAAGTCCTTTTATCCTCTGCAACTGTAGCATTTGGCAGATTTAGGAATAAATAATCTTTTGTGGCAAGGGTATGCCTTATCAAACATATGCAGATCAGCACTAATTAATGCTAATTAAGGTTTCCTGTCTATCTAGTTGGAAAAACGTCCAAATGTTATGAAATCCAGTTAGTATGCCTATTACGCTAATTGTTTTATATGGGGTGGTTCTTAATTAAAATATGTAAATTGACCTTAATTGCTATATACTAATGGGGGTTCATGTTATCTCACTAAAAATGACAAGATGGTGAGGAGGGGTGCTTAAATGACTAATTTTGATAAATCCTTAACTAAATGACCTTTACTCAAAATTAATTTTAATTGGAAGTTGGCTAAAGAAACGTTTTCTTTCTTTGTGTCTTTTTAGCTTATAGTAATGTAAGAATGTTACTCTTCTTTGTTAATACAGCTTTAGAAGCAGTTGTGGATTGTTAATTACACTTAACAAGCAAGTTAATTTGTTTACTGTTTATAGTTAGCAGGAAGTTATTGATATCGTCATTTCAGTCTTAGGAAAAATGATTCTCATTGAGTGTGAATTTATAGTTTGAATCATATAGGTGAGTTGACCTAGTTAGTTTCTTGGAATGTATGTTAAAGTTTGATAAGCCGATAGTGCTAATGTGTACTGCTTGGCTGATTTATACTGAAATCAGTTTTTAGGATTTTTTTTTTCTTTACAAACATTAACTCTTATTTGAGTTAAAATCTCATTGGAGATACATAGATTAAATAGACTGAAGTGTACTCTTATATTTTACTTGTCATGTTTTCATTTATTATTTAATTGCAAGCAAATTAAAATGTGTATGCCCAAAATTAGTGTAAGTGAATTTACATATTTTTCCAATATACTAATCTTACAATTAGAGGGAGTAATTTAAATAAAGCTAACAAATATATTATTTTACTTTATTATTTGAAAGTAGTGTGTGTTCAACTGTAATTTAAAATATATTAATGTGAGATGGGACTTAGTAGAATATTGTCATATGGAAATGAGAATAGAATAAAGAAAGCAGGTTTTCTTTGTTGAAAAGAGACCCAATATCTTTACTCTTTTCACAGGACATAGTGACAAATGTTTCACCCAGAATCATCCGGGGAACCACCTCTGGCCCCATGTATGGCCCTGGACAAAGCTCCTTCCTGAATATTGAACTCATCAGTGAAAAAACGGCTGCATATTGGTGTCAAAGTATCACTGAACTAAAAGCTGACTTTCCAGACAACGTAAGTGTGATTTAACGTCTAAAACAAAAGAATTGGCACAAGTTGGTGGATGTTTATTTAAACATCCAATTCATAGGCTTATAAATATTAATGTGTATAATATATTTTATTAAAGAATCTGCCAGTTGCTTTGCTGATGCATAGAAAGATAAAAAAGAAAGAAAAGCTCAAGAACTCATAAAAATCCACACAATGCGAGGCTTTGTTATAAATGGGTGCCATGTAGATGGAAGAAGTATCTACATAAGCAGGGGGAAGAGAAATGAAATACTCGTTTTATTGAGTTGGTTTTCACTGTATGTGGATAGTATTTATGAAGGTGATGACCTTAGGAAGAAATTACAGACTGTAAATCATTTTAAATATGAAGCCGGGGCAAAGCAGAATTTCTTATATAGTTTATTTATATTTTTTTCAGTGGGAAATAATTTACCAAATAATTTTAAGACCTGTATTCTGAATGAGTCAAGTATCTTTTATGAAATCTTTTTTTCTTCTAAAGCACTGTGCACAAACATTACAGTAAAATCAAGCTTACGTGTAATATTTCATTGCTTTGTGGATTTGTATATGTTGCCTGTAATTTTCTAACCAACAGACAGTATTTTCTCGTCAACAATCGGTGAGGGTTTTCCTTAATGTCATTCATTCATTCTCTTCCTGCCCCCAGCTCCCTTCCCCCTGCACACACGTGCACACATACACATTTCTCTCTCTCTCTCTCTCTCTCTCTCTCTCTCTCTCAATGAGCTAGTGGTGAATTGAGCTTGAGGTTTGGAGCAATGTTTGCTTATGTTGTAGAAAAGATTTTTCTACATTGATCTTTCAGAGACAAATGAGAACACTTCAGGTATTTGAATGATAAATATTTTAAAATCTAATGAACTTTGTGGATGTTTGCCCACAAGCTGATAAATCAGAAAATTTTACAAAGGGACTTCAGATATCACACTACTGGCTAGCTCATCAAGTTTCTTCTTCTGTCTTAGACAGCTCTCATTGTTTCAAAATTCTCTCTTATCTTGAAACAAAATATAATCACATAGGATATAATTTATCTTCCTCAATTCCACCCTCCAGATGTGAAGGGAACTATAAAGGCCATCTGAAACCTGTAGCTTCTGCTTATTAGGAATTTTTCACTTTCTGAATATGATGTTGCAATTATCTCTGTTTGCACATTATACAGTCAACTCTAATGGCAATTTTGTTGAACTACTTGTGCTTTAAAGAATCTACATTTTTTAGGCAGCTTTTCTCAGAGTGACGAGGACAAAAAGTGGTCACTCATAAAAATAATCATTAGTATATTTTTAAACTTAGTCTACAGTGTTAAGTACTATGCTGGGTACTGAACATGCTTAAAATAGCAATAACAATAATAATGGTAATAAGTGTGAGCATTTATATAATACTCACTCTGTGCGGGGTATGAGTCTAAACGCTTTATGTATTTTAACACTCATTTAATTTTTCAACAACTTTATGAGACAGCTACTATTATTTGCCCCATTTTACGGATGAGGAAACTGAGGCACAGAGTTAAGTAACATACCCAAAGTTTACAGCTATTATATGGTGAAGCCAGAATTTGAACTTGGAATTTGCTTTTAGCATTCATGCCCTGTCTAATACTAATGTTCACTTGTATACCGGCTTATATTGCAAGATCATTTCAGGCCCTTGAAGATTCAGTTTCACTTAATACTGATGCAAAATAAGAACAGTATGAAATATAATTTCCCAAATATTCCTTCAATAATACTTAGATAAGCCTATGTCTCTGAAAAAAATTCCTTTTTCTGGAAAGTAACTTCTACCAATGACTTGTCTTAAGCTCACCTGATACTTTTCTAGCCTCCTTGAGCTGGAGGAAGATGTTACAATAATGACCTCCAAAAAATGACAGTAAGTAGACAAGAAAGCTGAGACGGAACCTTTGCTTTGTGATTCCACAGTCAAGTAGAAAGACTTAAACACATTTAAATGTTCTTTTCAATTTCCCCGGAAACAGTTTTCTTCTCCAGAAGCTTTTTCTTCTGAGAAAATAGTACATGCTTTTCTTGTTTCTCGTTCTCTCACCATTTATATTATACTCATTATTCCTTTTCTGTATTCTTAGAACTAATTTCTAACACTTTTACTCTGCATATCAAAGGTAACATTTTAAATACAATTAAAATGGCATTCCCATTTGAGCCTATAGAAATAATGTGTGTGCACATGGATATTGCCATGCTGAGAGCAGCGTATCCCCCACTGCTTTGGAATTAGTCTGACGCCAAAGCCAATGAGCTGAATGAAGGAAGGTGACCCTTCATTTTCCAAGTTTAATTATCACTCTCGCCGGAGTTTTCCCACATCATTCTCGAGTGCGGGGCTGCCACCCTTAATGACAGGGACCGGATAATTCAACCCATTGTGGCAGCTTCTAAGCAAGGGCTAACTTTTCTGAAAAAGAAATTGTGCTGGGGGGCGTATAGGTCAGCTGACATGAGCAGATAACATCTCTGTTTCCAAAGAGAGCAGGGACCAGCTGACCATGAACTAGAGGAGGCATCTGGAGGAAATCTTGAGTATAAAGACATTGAGACCCGCTGAAATGTATTTTAAGGGCTTGTTTCTTAACTGTCACAGAATTACACCGAAGCCTACACTTGTACTAGACTTATGCTTGGCTTTCAAGGTTTCCTTTTATTTGTCTGCAAATTAAATTTGGCATACTGATCATTGTAGTGACAACTTATTACTAAGAGTTTTTTTTTTTCCTTCCTAAGCTGAGATTTTGCAGTACTTATTATGAAATGTTATTGTGTAATTAGGACTTACAGAAATCAATTTTAAAGTGAATCCTTTCATTCTCACTGCAAAATCTTTAGAACTCATATATTTTAGGCTTGCAAATTTTTTTTTTTTACCAAAAAATACATGCTGCTTTTTGTCTGAATGCACTGAATTAGCAAGCAAAGACTGACATTTTCTATCATTTGTGGCAGTAAGAGTTAGGCAAAAGATAGGGATTCAGCAATGAATCAGCTGGTGAAGATATAGAAAAAGGAGTGATGGCTTTGTTAGAGAAATTGATAAAGGAAGAACTATTGATATGTAAATATACCTCTGTTAGGAGACACCTCATTTCTACTGAAACCCTTTCTCAGTTCGTTACTGAGACATCAGCATTGTGCACATTATGTTCAAAATGACTTCAAAGAAGTTGCTCTTCTTCAGCATTCTGAAGGTGCTTTCCTGACCAGTAGCCTGTAAATACAGCATTCTTAACTTTGTATGTGTGTCATGGCCTCCGTGGGCACCCTGGTGAAGCCTAAAATCCTCTTTTCAGAATATTGCTTCTGAATACATAGCCCTGAATCCAGAAAGTTACAACAGATTTCCATCATATTAAAGTTTTCAAAATACTTTTGTAAAATATGTTACTCTTTAGTAATGCACTAAAAAGGAAATCTAGGGCCAGATCTAATAACCACTGCAATGTTGATATAATGGTGACTGTCAGTGACACCTTGAGGTGTCTGCAGCAAGTCGACAATGATTGTCTGTGGTTTCTGTTGGTGCCAAGTTACAGGTATTGATAATGTCACTGTGATTTGTTGCTTCATGTTGGAGGAAGTGTTACATTTCAGTGAGAGGCTAGTGAAAATAAAGACCTAAATTCTTTCCATCCGAGTTCATGAAATTCCTGTTTTCCATCAAGGATTCTAAGGACCTCAGATTAAGAACCTGCGTCCAGTGTTTCTCAATTCTGATTGCATGTTAGAATCTCCTGGAGAGCTTCAAAAAGGGTATTTATGATCAGGCCCTGTAGTATTCCAGTCATTCCAGAAATTCTGGCATCGATACAATGAATATATATCTATGCGTGTATTGTGTAAGTGTGCATATAGATATGCATATGTTTGTGTGTTTATATTTTTTATAAAGTTCATCAATTGATTCTACTACATTTACAATCAATATCGTTCATGGCCCTTGACATATGTCATTAAATATGTATAAAACTCCTATTTTTTTAGAGCCTGTTATGTATGGCAGGAACTATACTAAGAGCTTCATGTATCTGTGAATCAGAGATTTTCTCCACTTTACAGATGAGGGAACCAGTGTTTAGAGAGATTGCATTAAGTGTCCGGACGACACAGTTAGTAAGTAAACGTGCTGGGACTGGAACCCTTTCCATTACACCATGAGGAGGTGCTCTGTTGGCTGTAAAGAACCCGAGGAATTAAGAATAAACATGTTCCAGTCCTCCCTTGCCCACCCACTCAGATAGGCCAATTATATTGAGCTTTCTAAACTGCACACCGTCAAAAACCTCCGAAATCTTTTCTTTTGACAAGGAAGTTCTGCTATCAGTCAGCCATTATCTTGTCGTTAGTCCCACTCAAGAACATTTTACGGCTCAGCTCTTTCTGCTTTGCAGGGATGGAGCTGTCTGTAGAAAACAGTGTCAGTGACTCAGTGTGGGCCTTGGCCTGCCGTGTTACCTGGCCTCATTTTAAGTTCTGTGTTTGAAAATCGGGAGGTCGAAGGACTGAGTCCGATCCAAGTGCCCTCCCAGTAGGGAGGGTGCTGCCTGCTTACTCAGTGGACGCTCCTCACCTCACAACACCTGCACAGCCTTCTCGCAGGCGCCTCAGAGGCGGACTCAGCAGAAATGGGCATCCTCTTTTCAGAGTATCTATAATCAACTCCAACTAATTAGGAATAGGAGGATTTTGTTGCCCACTCAATCTGTTCAGAGAAATAAAATTTAGTAACAAATGATACTACAATATAGGTGTTGTCAGGTTGCAATGACCAGTACAAGTTCATCCCCTTTGCATTCCTACCACAGAGATTGTAAAACAGAAACATCCCCTTGGTTCTTCTCTCCCGTATCCCAGAAAGAGTATTCACCAACAGAAGTGTAAGAGCCTGTGCACTGGAGGGACTCCTCCTTCGCTCCATCTGAATTATTTGAGCTTACAAAGTCCCTGTCTTTGTCAATTTCTACATGTGCCCATGCCGATGGATTTCAAATAAACTAGGAAACTGCTGGGCCAGACGTTGAAGGGAAGCCTAGTGTCTTCCCAGGACGCTCTTCCCCTTTTTACACCACAGCCTAAGGAGTGATTCTGTAATTTTTTTTTTATGAATTCCTGACGACATAAATATTTCCCAACCTTTCTTTTTTGCTAAAATCCAGGACAATTATTTAGTGACATTGTTTATTTTTTTAAAGATCCATCTAATCTACAACAAATAAAGGTCAAAATAAATCGTAGCATCCAATTAAAAATTACATAGGAAAGTAGGAAAACATAACCCAAAATAAGAAAGTAGGAGAGGAAGTGGGGAAATACAACCCCAAATAAGAAGAAAATCAGTCAGAACCAAAGTGATGTTAGAGTCAGCAAGTCCATTAAAGCTGTTTTCACAACTGTATTCTGTATGTTCAAAAAGCTAAGTTAAGACGTGGAAGATAGTTAAAAGATCGAAATCAAACTTCCAGACATGAAAATGATACTGAAAGAGATGGAAATACGCTGAAAGTTATTTGCAGTGTATTAGGCACTGCAGAGGAAACAGTTAGTAAACTTGAAGGTACAGCAGTAAAAACTATCCACAGTGAAACACATAGCGGAAAACTGAGTGATCCAAATGTTCCTTAACAGATGAATAGATCAACAAAGTGTATGTATGCATACAGTGAAATGCTACTCAACAATAAAAAGGATTATCTATTGATACATACAACATGGGTTAACCCCCAAATAATTATGCTAAGAAAAAGAAGCCAGACTCCTACCCAAAAAGAAGCACATATTTTGTGATAAAACTATAGAAAATGTTAGCTAATCTATGGTGACACAAAATAAATTAGTGATTTCCTCATGGAGGAGGAGTTGGAAGGGTGGGATTATAAAGAGTCACAAGGAAATTTGGGGCCATGATAGAAATACTCATTATCTTGTTTGTGATGATAGTTTCAAAGTATATACACACGTCAAAACTCACAAAATTGTAAGCTTAAATATTTGCGATTTATTACATGTTATATTTGATATAACATATAGTATATATAGAATTGCACTTCAATAAATCTGTTTTAACAGATTCAATAGGCTCAGTTTAAAATTATAAAAGCACTGATCATGGGATGTGTGCTGGGAATTAATCCCAGGTTGGGTTGACTGACCAAACTCCTGTCTTTCAGCTCTTCAATCCCTACCCCACTGCCCAAGCCTTCTGGTCAGTTATGACCCTCTATGGAGTTTTCTTGTGTTTTGAGAGTATTCACTTGGATACTGAGTCATGGAATTAACATGAGGTGAAAATGACCGTATGCAGTGTTAAGAAACAAAAGAAACGTAGGGTGGATTTTTAAGCTTCTGCTTTGTGGGCGATTAAAATGCTAGTGGTTTGTGTCATTCAATAAAGGAAAATTCTTAAGAAAATTCATCAGAGCTTTTTAAATAGTCACGTTAGACATACAGCATTAACTGCCTACAACATCCTTTTCCTCAAATTCTCCTCCACTTTGTATTCACCAGGCTGCCTTTTGGGTTACAATATTGTCCTTTCAGTCTGGAAATACAACATCCAACACATTGAACCGTGTTGAAAGAGACCCTGTGGATAGCAATGATGCATTGAATTTAGACGCTTTCTTGGTATAAAGCAGCTCATGAGAGAGGCAATGGAAAAAATTTGTAAATTGTATATGTTTGCTGCATAACCAGACCATGTCATAAAGTAAAAACTAAGTTCATATTCAAACAGCTGAAAAGGGTTGTTCAGTGGCTCACTTATGTAATATCTGTCTGATAATATTTCACATTAGTCAGTGTTCTGTTTTTGTGGAAGAATCAGCTCTCATAATGCCTTCTCTTAAAGCATTAGGAAAACTAGGAGAGAGAAAGGATAAAGCCGAATCTCCTACTCCCCACTTCCCCCAAAACTCTGACGCTGTTAAGCCCCTAAAACGTATCTTTTTTATCTTGAAGGGCCCATTTAATCTATTACTTTTTCGTGAAGCACCAGTGTTTTATGAGAGGCTAAAACTAGGAGGTTGCTAAATAAAAAGTGTTATTTAATATAAGATACTATAATTATATGTGTTGCATTAACTTTCTTTCAAACTGCTTATCCTTTCCTAGGTTGGTTTTGTTTTTATTTATTTTTTTTTGTTTTTTTGGTTTTTTTTTTGGCTTCCTGATAATTACAATCTTTTTTTCCCCAGCTTCTTTTTTTCATTTTTTCTTTTTTTCCTTTTTTTCTTTTTTTCCTTTCTTTTTTCTTTTTTTCTTTTCTTTTCTTTTCTTTTCTTTTTCTTTCTTTTTTTTTTTGCCACAAGGCATTTTATTCTTTAATACTGTACCTTACAGGAAGTATTCCAGACATTTGTTTTTCACAAGGAGCTAATTTCATGCTTCCCTCCTTAGGTCATCTAAGACATTTACTTGAAAGTATTCTCTTTATTTTTTAAGATACTTTTAAAAAATGCTTAGTACTGTTTTAAAGGTTTGTATACTCTACTTTAATAAATATTTTCCTATTTCAACCATTATTTATGGTTGACTAATTGATTCAGCTTAAGCAGAAATTTAAGGCAGTATCTATGACCCACAAATATGATTTAATTAATTATAAACTGTCTAAAAGGAGAATGGGCAGAGAGGCATTGGAATTCTAACTTAATCACCAGGTGGATTTGATATTTTATCCTTTAAAATATCACAAATGAGGTTCTTTAAAAGAGCAAACATATATACAATTAACTCTCTGCTTAAAATTGTACTCTGTGGGATATGTCTTAATTTTAAGAATCACAGTCATGAAATACAAATTAGAATGCATGTATTTGGGTAAGGCTATGTATTAATACAGGCAACTTGTAATTACCCATTTTAATAGCAGATGGGGAAGAACTGATGTATGAAATTCATCAGTAAAGACAGTATTTTTACCAGTCTCTTCTACTTTTCTATCAAAAGTGCATTCCATAACCATGTTAAAAGAAAAGGGAAGATTTTTTAAAAAGGAGAATAAAGGAAGAGAAAGAAAAAAAGCATATCTTTTGGCAGTGAGCCTTTTTCTAAGGCAAGCCCCGAATCTTAAGGGAAGAAAAAGAAGCAAGAATTAACAAAGAGGTTTTATGAATTCAAAACCTAACAACTTACTAATTTTGTATCGCCATTTGCCGTAAACAAATTTATATTTCTCTGAATTGATCTCACACTAACATTGTAGAGAAGGCATGAATATCATTCCCATTTCATATTACAATCTGATATTCAGATGAAGATAACTTCCCAAGGATATTTCTCAGGCTGTAAGTGGTAAAACTTCAGATTTATAACAGAATGTCTAAGGTACATACACTCACAATAGAAAACATTATTATTATTATTTTTTTAAAATCAAGCTTCAGGGTACTTAAAAATGTCCGCATATGATGCACTTTTTCTCTTCACCTGAATTTTCTTCCCCTTCTGGTGGAGCTGCTAATGCGCAGAGAAGTGGAAACGGCAGTCAGCCACAGGGAAGAGAAGGATCAAAGACCTAGATAATCCACAAACTGGAAAATGAGCTCCTAACTAGTCAAGACTGGATTGTAAATAGGATAGAAAGAATTTATGCATCCCTGGTATTGGCCTGAACAGCATTTGTACCCAATCCAAGGAAAGTATTCGTGAATTTCACAGTTGGCTATTTTTTCCTCCCTTTGAGATTTTTTCCTAAACTAATTATCCATTGTGTACATGAAGCAAAGAAATAACTTATCATTGAAGCCATTTTCGAGGTAGATATTTCACTTTGCATGTTGTTAAAATGCCTAGGGCATTAATAAGGAATGAGTTAACTATTAATACAGCATCTTTGGGGAGTTTCTGATCTATATACTGATCACCCAAAAGGAAATTTTGTGTAATATTTTATTCATGAAAAATTTAGGAAAGTAACTAGATTGACTAATCTTTCCATAATAAATAATTTAATTTAACTTAGTGCTGCTTTTTGCATTTTAATTTTTTTCATAATGTGTCTTTTAAAAATCCCCAATATTAAAATAATCAGTGACTGTTTTGTGCTTGATGTCATTTAAATTTTAAAGTTAGTTATGGTTCTTGGGTTGCAAAGTTGGAGAGGGAGAAAGTGTCTTAATACAGGAAATTAACACATTTATGGACTGGAAAAGCTATATGTGCAATAAGTTTTTAAATGAGTTATTGGAAAATAGCTCGGACATCAACATGAAAAATGACATGTAACAATAATTATTGTTGTTACCCAGACTATAATTACACCTCAAATACTTTATATTTAATATACCTTCATACCTACCATTCAGCTCCAGGGTTTTGTGTCATGTTTCAAGACTCAGAGTTGTTACCTTATCTCTGCTTAACACCTTCCAAGACCTTCCCAGCACAGACTCAGCCAGGATAGATACAGTATGTTTAGATCATGACTGAATTTCAGGCAGGACTTCTGCTTCTAGTTAGGAGACAGAAAGCCAGGAGAGATTACCACTCCACCCTAACAACCAGAGCAAACCAGTTAAACAGCAAAATTGGATTTTTAAAAACCTGTCAGAGGTCTGAGAATGCAGATTAACCCAAATGAACTAAATTCCAGGGAATGATAAGCTCTTCTTAGGAGAGGCAGACTCACTGCTCTGCACCCTAAAGGAATGGTGGGAGGAGAGGGGAAGGAAGTCACAGCAGAGAAACCAGGAAAGATTTAAAGGACACTTAATGGATGTGTTTGGAGTGGCATGATGTGTGAGAATCCCTTGTTAGACATTAGCAACCAGCTCTTCCTTATGTTATTTCATTGAGTTGCCTCCCAAATATGGGGCCAGGGCAGCAGAGCTCAGAGGTCATCTCTAATGGAAGCAAGACCTTCTCTAGTTAAATGGCAGAGATTGGAGTGGGGAAAAAGCCCTAAGAGAAGTTCTCCAAGGCATTCTAGGCCTTCATCTGTTGTACTGCAATAGCTCTTTTGAAGGCCTTTGGAAGGCAAGCTCAGTAGAAAGGTATTTTGAAGCACAGAAAGCCAGTGTGGAACTAGAGAGCAAAGAGAACTTACCAGCAACACAAAAAACTAGCAGCTAGTCTGCAAGAAGCAAGTGAAATCCCATGGTTTGGAAAATTGGTGGTTGGATTAGTCATAATAAAGAGATTCTGGAGTCTTTCTGGGACTCAGTTCCAAAGTCCTGCTGAAGAGAAAGTTCTAATCGAGCCGTCAAGACATTTGAAGCCAGTGGAGAACAAGATCTAGTAAAACCACAGCAAAGCCCAGATTCCGCTTAACGACACAGTTGATCAGCTCGGGCTCGTACATTATTAGCAGCCTGACAGTAGAAGGGTGTACACTTTCCTAGAATAACTTTAATTTATTGAAGTCTCTACTATTCTTTCACACAAACTATCTGATGCACAATCAAAAATTATAAGATACGAGAAAAAAATGTGACCCAAGTCAAGAGAGTTTTCTTGCAAGTTTCCTGCAGAAGCAAATCCAGAGATAGAACTGGAATTATCAGATAGAGACTCTAAAATTACCATGATCAACCTGAAAGGAAAAACACAAAACAAAACAAAATAAAAACCAGTGGAAAAAATTCATGAAAAGATCTGAAATTGTATTGGTGGGTTGTAAAAATCCAAGTAGAAATCTATGAAGACTAGTATTTCAGAAATGAGGGATTCACTGGGGAGGCTTGGAGGAGACTTGATACAGCAGAGAGAAGAATCAGTAAAGTTGAAGACAGGGTAACAGAGAAACTGAGAAAGCAAAGAAAAAGATGTCACAGTGTCTAAGCTCTGAGGGACAGTATCAAATCCTCTAATATTCATGTAATTTTATCTTATAAAGAAATGAGAGATTTGAGCACAAGCTATTGATTCAGATAGTACCATCTTACAATGGCCTCCTTGGCCATCATGTGGAAGGCAGTCCCCTACCACAAACTCCAGTAGTACTCACAACTGTCAAAGTTGTTCCTTTATTTTAAAAATTTTATTCTACCAATATTTATTGACTATATACCAAGTGTTGCAAACTATTTTAGAACACAGTATTCAACTAGACACACAGGGTTCCTTTCCTCATGAAACGTATGTCTTCTCTAGAGTGTAACTTCTGTAAGGATAGGGACCTTTTTTTATTTCTTCTCATATGCCCCTGAATCTCGACCTACCAGAACAGTAGCCTGTGTGTAGTAGGAGCTCAATTAGTATGTCTTAGGAAAAATGAATAAGCGAATTTTTCTAAGGGTCAGTTCTAAGGCCCTATTTTATAGTGTCTTTCCAAAGATTATCTGGCAAAAATTCCTAAACCTGTGCCTACGTATGTATTATTTCTCTTTTTTTGGTTCTCTCTAACCCCCAGGATCCACTTGTTCTATAATCTCAAAAGGACTGATTCACAGATGGGCAAGTTTTTCAGACACAAAAAGGTGTTCAGATGTCAACTAGAATTTTTGTAAGAGAAACTAGGTATGAGAGAAGGACGGTCATACTCCGGTCAGTGCACATGTCACCTTATCTTGTAATTATTTGCATTTGGGTGTCTATTCCCTCCAGATAGTGGCTCTTGGTATTTCTAGGGCCAAGCCCCACAATGAGCTCAGTTCAGTTGTTTCTCTGTCATATACATCATAATATTTTATTTAATTTCATGTGAGAAGTGGACATTACTGAAATTTTTCAATAATCCGTAAAAATCAGCCATGTAAGTAAAGGACACATGCCAGAAAATATTTTTTTGTTTGTTTTGTTTTGTTTAAGAAAAGGCAACCATCAAAATACTTGCTTTATTATTCTTATTTAAAATCCATGCTCTGTAGGCCATGTTGGCTGAGTCTGAAAAAGCAGGTGACCAAATCTGTCAAAGTCTATCAGTGATTGATTGCATAGACTATATCAGATCACACATTTGAATTCTCCAAGGGTAATATTTCTTTCTCATAGTTCTAACTATGGAACTTCTGTACATCTCCTGTGATGTTCTGATTTATATTAAGATTTACTTCCAGTCATCACTGGAACAGCCTTCTCATCTTAGAGGGAAATCTGATAATGGTAGAAGGAAGTAGAGTTGCCATTCTTTAGCATTCCCAGTAAACACAACTGAATTGTTCAGTCATGGCGTCCTTGAATGCCAGAGACTCTCTGAATCATTAATTATCCAGCATCATCTGCCTCAGTCTGTTCACTGGGGAGAAAAATGAAGGGTAGAGATGTGGTCCCGAAGTCGCACAAACTGTTGTTCATTTTGTCCACGTTTATTAAGCATACCATGCCTCTTTTCCTAAATAGGTTTTTGGTTGTTGCTAACCTTCCCTTCCCACTCCTCTCCCTCAAAAAATAAAACACACCCAAGAGAGTAGTATTAAAACCCAGCTTCATGTCCTCTGGAAGTACACGTTGCCAGTGTTCATCAGTCTGGGTATCACAATTACGATGTCTGAATTCATCAGTAATAACTGCCCATCATCGTGCCAGTTGCTATGCTGGGTAACAGACATACTTCGCCACTCATGCCGGTCACAATTTTAAACACGAAGTATCCTTTCCTCACTTTACAGTTGTGGAATCTAATCCTAAAAAATGAAAAGTACATTGCCCGTGATAAAAGCGTTAGAAAGCACAACACTGGGAATTGAACTTCAAAGGTTTCAGTCTCTCCAATTTAAAACAGAATTACCTGTAACAATATCTACCTCATCATAATTCCTAAGCAAAAAGCAAAACAAAACAGAAAGGAAGAAGAAAAAGGAAAGGAAAAAATAAAAAAAGAGGAAGAAGTTGCAGACCACCATGGTAGATATTTCTTTGTAGTTTGGTTTAAAGAAGACAAATGTATGCTAGATGTATTTCTTATATAACATATTTTTACCAATAATATTATTGATTTACTAAAATTTAAAAGCATGTAAGTTAATAAGGTAAAATACAAAATCAGATTGTGTGAAACAAAAACGAGTTATAAAGCTTACCAAGCTTTAAAATCATGCACGTAGTACAATTGTACTGTCTTTATTAACTCAAGTTTAGTTTTGGCTAAACATTTAGCATTTCTCTGTGCAGTTCTGAAGACTGCATAATAATTTGTAGTAATTCTACCAAAATCCAAATTTATGTCTAATGTCCACTTCTAAAACTGTTCACTCTTTTACTACTTACGCTGCTAAATTTTCCTGAACTGATATTGTAAAGTTATTTGCATCTTTGTAAAATTTTCCAAGTGCTTAAAAAAATTAATACTCTATTTACTCAGTATTTCATTTAACAAAATAAACCATTTTCTCAGTCCAAGTTTATACTGCAATTTAATTGTAACCATGTGCATACTTTGAAAAGAAGCCTTTTTCACTGGTACTCACATAAACATACTTTAAAAACACCTGAACACACTCAAAAAAATTTAAGGACTTGGTTCATTTTCAAATTACAGAATCATTTATTTGTGTAAGAGATGTTATCAAGGTTTTTTTTGTTTGGTTGGTTTTTGTTTTTTGTTTTTCTTTTGATCTTTAAGGATTTCGTAGATTTCCTTGTTTTGCATTTAGCTTTTGACGTTTTCTCGACTCGTTGGTTGGACTTCTCAGTCTTAGCTGCCTACCAGCACATGAGCCCCTTGTCACTTCAAGTAATGAGCTCAAACTCTGGAACTTCTTTGTGTGAACAAAGCCTACTGCCTTTCTGCCTCTACTGCTTGCATCTTACTAATTTTGTTCCGCAGTGCCTGGCACGTGGTAATTGCACAAGTCAATATTTGTTGACTGTTCAATTCCAATCTTTTTTCAGGTTTACAGTTTGAAGATCTGCTTTTCTTTTCAAAATAATTTCAAGCCACTGATTGAAACAGATTAGGGAGCCTGCAGTTTGGCAGGGGGTGGAGAGGCTGAGTTTGGGGACTGTCATGGAGTGTAAAGGAATAAATGAGTAAATGCTGGGCCAGGTCTGGAAGAGCTGAAGTCTTTTGCAGCTCTGCTGGCAGCTATATGAACTTGGGCAAGTCACAATCCCATCCATAAGCAAAGAGATTGGGTGATGTTATCATGGCCCTAAAGACACTGCGCTTCTGATAGTGATTTGATTAAAAGGATCTCTCACTGAGCCTGAGAAATTGAGGCTTTTGTACCATATAGCTCACATTGTTGAAGTGGGTATTGAATAGTAGAAGAAAGAGCTTTTACATTTTAACTGAACCATAAAGACTTAGTCATTTTTTTAGGCATCTTTGAATTGCACATAAGAGAAGCCAGTGGGATCTCATGCTCAGAAAATATATGAGATCACTCCAGAGGTGAATACATACCATTTTCTAGTCCCCACTCCATTTTAGTCATATGTATTGAAATACTTTGATGGGAGCAACATGGAAAATTACCAAGAGTTTTTATATTCAGAGGTTTCTTGGCTATTGGCTGAGTGGGCAAAGGAGCAGGATTAATATCTATTTCTGGGAAAAAAATTGAGATGGAGATACATTTTTCAGAGAGAGATTTTTTTTCTTCTTGCTTCATTGGACAAGAAAGCTTTATCTTGTCTGTGAGGTTAACTATGGGAACAGACCACTGCTGGGAGCTGGGGAACTCACGGCAGAAAGAGGAAGGGAGAGAATGCTCTGTTAGTTTCCTGGCTAGACAGGTCACATTGCACTTGGGGCATGAAGATGAGGGTAAGAGTTTTAAATCAGCTGTGAAATTATTTTGGTACCTAGTGTAGAGTGAAGGATTGGGGTTATGTTTTCTTAGTAATTTCCTAGAATAGACAAACAGGAGTTTTGTGTTGTAACTTGTATGTGATGAAAGTACAGGTCTTTGGGCACACAAAAATGCCAGTCATCTGACCAAGCAGAAATAGGAGTAGGCTTATGTTGGCTCTAGAGATAATAACCAGAACAAACAAATCAAAACAAAAAATCAAGAGTGTAATTTTTGTCTAATTCTCAAGATTTCCAATATTAGAAAGCTTATCTTTTGGTTGGATTTACCAACAAATAGCTAATTAACTCAAAAAACAAATAAAGGACAAAATCTTGGCTACATGTATTTCCTTTTGCCTCAGAGTATTCCAAGTCAGTGGTTGTTGATAGAAATTTTCTCAAAGAATGTATTTGAGGATTAACTATGAAATAGTGCAGGAACAAAACAAATATTAAACATATATTAAAGGCTGCATAAATGATAAAGTTCTTCTGCCAACCTTGAATCTGAAGCCTCTCATGCCATAAGAATTTGCAGGAACATCGTATAAAACAAAATCCTGCATAGTTAAAATGGCCTTAATAGTTAATGGCATCTACTGATTGAACTTCCTTCTGATTTTATTCTATAAATCCTGCATCATTGTTGAAGGTTAATTCCTTCCAGTAGGACTTAACTTTGCTCTTTCTTAGAGTATCTTCTTTCTCATTTACTCTGCCCTCTGAAACCCATAGCCGCTTACCTACTTACTGACAACCATAATATTATCCTAGAATCTTGCATCTACTTCTTTGCCTTAACTAAAATATCTCTTTCCCCTGAAAAAAGGGAGCTTTTTTTAAAACGTTCTCAAAAAGAGGTCATTTTTTCCCATTCTGCCTGCCTACCCTCTGCCCCACCCCGCTACACATTCATATCTCTATTCTTAGGCCACTGGTTGCACCCAGCACTCTTCTGACTGCCCGCTTCCTTCTAGTTATCTAGTCAACCATGCCTAGTCTTTGGGCCACAGTCCATGAAACTGAGCCACCCCCTTCCCATTAGGTGGCTTTGTGGATCATTGCTCTGTATTCTCTTCTGTTCTTCCTCCTCATCACCACATATTCATAAGAGTTTTAGCTTATGACTTTTAAGCTTCATCTGCCATCATCCTAGGTGAATTTAACATCAGCATTTATGGTCTTTGTTACTATGTGTTAACTCTTTATCCTCTGGATTCTGGATCCTCTGGATCAGGTCTCACTAGCTTTCTTCCATAGACAGCACCTGGTTTTGTTTCCCCAAAGAACTGTGTCACCTCTACCATCTTGGAACCTGAGATTCTGTTATCTGAGCAAAAGCCCAAATCTTCTATATCCTCCACCACATGTGAGCGGACGTTTCCGTGAAATCTTGCCTCTTGATTCCTCTCTCTTCTCTCCAACTCTCACCCTACTCCTGGTCCTACAGCTGTCCTTTTCCAGACTGTATTTAGTAAACACTAATTTCAATTAATACTTTAATTTTTATTTTTTAAATGACAAATAATGAAAATTATAGAAAATAATGCAACAAACATCTTTGTGAGTATCACTCATGACTAACACATGTTAAGGTTTTTAGTGTTGGTTTTTGGATTGTAGCTGCAAAGACACAGACTTGTATTTCAGTAAGTGGAAGCCAATCGGTATAGCGTGTATGAAGTTGCACGTGTAAGACGCAAGCAAGGCATGAAACTTGCAGAAAAGGGACTAAGAGAGCGCTGTCAAAGGGTCCCATGAGGAGGTTTTTAGAATCGAATGCAGGAGTACTTGACCAGAGTTGGGGGACTGAGATGAAGTCATAGGTAGCATGTCTGGATGAAGGCTGTTTTGTAAAATGTCAGATAGACTTTTATCTCTATTGAATGAGGTTTATCTGTAACCTAGGAGCACAATCATGTGTGAAAACTTACCAATCATAGACATCTGTTTCTATAAAATGTCTCTTCTAAATTTCCCTCTGGAGTATCAAAGAACTAGACCACTAAAGGAGATTAGAGTTCTCAAAAAAGTTATAGTTATAAAAAGGAAGTAGAAATCTCTAATTTTCCCTTTTCTTCTATATTTATAGTTTTGTTTTTTAGGAATAAAATATTCCTGACGAATAAGACAATGTGATCATTCTGTCACCCACTTTGGTAACCGTTGTTTTATAGAATTTTCATGTTATACTGAAATATCTTGATTTGCCTAATTGTATTCTACCAAAATGTCCTAATTAGGCAAATCATCAGTTTATTAAACGTATCAGCTTTGTAATTGATTTTATTGCGTTGTTTTGAGGGGGATACCAGGTCATTTTGCATTTGTTTTTCTCGAGTTGAAATGATTTGGTGACATCTAGTCATCCTGTTGATTTTAATACACACTTAATAAAATAATTAATTTTATGTGCCAGATGTACACGCATTTGTCATCTGGGGATTTCATATTAACCTTACCAATTTTTTGTAATGCACTACCTTAAGCATAGTCATCAATCGTATGCTCTAAAAATTTTTAAGGCAGACAATATCTATGTAATTTATATTCAATAAATGTGCTTCTATTGTTATAACTTTATATGTTTTTTAATACAAAGAAAATTTTAAATCTTAAAAAGTGAATTGGTTAGCCTGTGTATTTGGAACATATAAGAATAAGGATAATGTGGGAAGCTGGCAACGAGCAGTCCAAGAACTCTTTAACTGCTTGGTTTGGATATTATAGAAAACGCCAAGAAAAAATTAACCTTCACTAAAAAAGCCTTTGAAAAAGGATTTTGTTCAGGTGGGCACAATAATCTAGAATATAATACTCAAGGGCCCACTAGATTATAGACCAATGCCAGTGTCTGGAGAAGAGGAAGGCTCTTTCAGATTGATCTTATGAGGGTGACAGAAGGATCCTGAATTACTGCACCCAGACTGTGTAATGAGCGTCATAGAGAATTTCACTAAAAATATTTGCATAACAAATAATAAATGCTGTATAGTTAGTACCATGATCAACTTTCATTTCCTCTTTACTGTGGTTCTGGAGACACAGCTAAACCAGTGGGGCCAAAGGGTCTTTCTTTCACAGTCTAGCGGGTCCTGTTGCCACAGGCTGTTTGCCTTTCTTGTCGGAGCCACCTGTCTGTGTTTTCTTTGCCAGTAGTGTTCTGACGGCCATTCCAGGTTGTCTTCATTCATGTGATGACAGACACCTGTTTCCATCCTGTTTCCATCCCGTAGCACCATGGCTGTTCCTCAGCAAACCAGCCCAGCAGAAGTTCTGGAGTGTCCCCACCTAACCATGGAACGCCCATCATTACAGGGACTACTTTTCCGCAGGTCCTTTGACAGAAAGAGTACTCTGTTTCTCAGATATAATTTGTATTAGTTTTATGAACTGCTGTGGAAGTTTTTTTTTTTTTAAGTTGTCTTTGGCTATATACTTTATTAGAATTCTCTTGTTACCATCAGTAGATAAAAATAAATGTAAGTTACTGTATACTAAGCAAGTTCCACACAAAAAGACAAACAGATACGACATAGTGTTGGTCAGTTAAAGAGGTACAGATCTTAGAATCAAGACGCCTAGCTATATTTTTGGTTGTATATCTGGTTTCATTGCGGGTTTATAGGCAACATTTTGTATTCACAAGCTAATAGAAAGATAAGCAACAATATGCTTATCTTGTGTTAAAATCAGTGTCAACGAAGGTTTTCAGTGCAAAATGCCTCAAAAGAGAGAAGGACTGGAAAGTAAAGGGCATGCTAGGCTGGAACCTGCAGTGGCAGTGCTGTGTTACTTTGCAGAAATTCTACAGTGTGTCAAAGGGTTGGTGATTTAATTGTTTCAATGCACGATGTGGTGAGTCAGTTTAGACTAGAGCAAACTGGACCTGTCACTGAAATCACAATGGGCAAAAATGGACCTATTCAATCTGCCTCTCAATGCCCCACATTCTCCCTGGTTGTAAATTAGGGCTTCTGGACGATACATTAACTCACTCGGGCCACCAGGGCACTATGTCAGCTCAGTGCTCGCAATTGTCCATGACCGCCTGTGCACGCTCCCCAGCAGGAGGGCTGCAATGTCATTTTGTACTCTCTTCTTCAGGATAATACCAGGTCTGAGAGGAAAGGAACAAAAGAAGTTGCTGCTTTGCTTTCACCCACCCCACTTAGCCATAATCATACCCCTCCTCCCACTGGGCCCGACGGCGAACCAGACAGGAAATGAGCTCGCAGTGTGGATGTGTGGTTACCTACAGACCTGAATGAAAGCAAGAATGCAGTGCTGTCGTGGTCTACGTTATGGTCCTCCGGCTGAGGGAAATAGGCACATCGGCATCATGGGAGAGCTGGAGAGCTTTCTAGCTCACCCCTAGTGAAGTCACCTCAGTGAGGTTTCTCTCGCTAGAACCAACATTTGCTGTGGTTACTGCTTGCTTCCTTGACAGCATCTCATTCCGTTCCCTCCTCTCAGTACCATCCAGCAACTCTGGTCTTTTATGTATTTAAACATGCCTGGTCCTCTTTGCATCTAGGTCTTGATATACGATATTCCCCTTACTTGAATTTCGTCATTTTTTCACCCACTAAAGTTCCAACTCATCTGTTAGATTCCCACCTGCAGGTCACTTCTAATGGGAGACATTACCTTAAAGGATGATCTATATGAAGTCCCCTTTATTTTGTTTATGTGTGTGTGTGTTTGGTTACCATCACAGCCTGTCTGCAGCCCTCATCACAGTTTGTAGGCACACACCACTTTGTTATGTTCTCTGGGTGCTTCTGTACCTCACTAGACCATAATCTTGTGTCGTATGCTACCATACACTAGTATCATCTGTTTTCTTAACTATTTTATACCTAGAACCTAGCAGCTCCTGGCACATAGTAGGTGCTCAGTAAATGAAGCACCAGAGCCCACCACCTTGTCACATGCTCAGGGTCTCTATCCTGACCCACAACACCTGAGGGACTGCCACTGCCCTAACAGCGCCAGGGAGGCAGGACGTGAGCCATCTCAGGCTTGCTGTGTTTCACCCTCCTTTGGCTTGCTGCCTTCATGGTCTTCTCCTAGGTCAGCCTACCGCTGCTCAGCAGGGGGCGTGTCATCAGAGGAAGGCTGCCAATGCGTCCTTATCCCCCTCTTTTAGTGGTGTTTGCCCTTTGAGGCTCTACCCAGTCATTTTCATGGTCCCTTGATAAGGACTAAACAACCAAATCGTGAAAACCCTTTTCTTAATTGTGAAACGCTCCCAAATGAGCATATTACGTATTTTAAAATGTACATTTTCTAAACTGCAAATAATTCCATATCTAAGTATTTGGTACTTATATTAAGATTGTAATATTATTATTTAAAAATCAGGGTTTTTTTTAAAATTGATTCCTAATAACACTTAGAATTAATTGTGAGGATAAATTTGTGTCACTTGCAGAGAAAAAATAGTGAATCAGAATTTCTGGAGTACTGGGCTCAGAAGCAGCACTCAGTATAAATACAGAACTCCAATCTCCACTGCCCCCCGACTGCACCTCCTTGCTCCTGCCCTCGGAAGAGCGTGCTCTACTGTGTCTTACCATTTTAGAACCTCGCCTCTTACAGAAGTTTTTCTACTTCCGCTCCTGGAAACGTTCTTCCTATTGCTTCTGCCGTCTGGTTTTCAAGGCTGAGGAAGTATTTCCCACAAGAGATGACAATTTTTAAGACCCTCAAATTGTTGTCATGCTCTTTGAATGGTGTTTCCACTCCCCTGAAGAGTTGCAATTATTTCCTGAGAAAAAAGCCTTGTGGGTCACTTAAGGGCACAACAGTAATTCATATTGGTAAGCAGTTGGTGTTCCAAACTAAGGAATATACACTATTCCAACAAATATTAATTTTCCCTCACTGTGTGCTAGACATTCTTGCATGTCTGGTTACAGAATGAACAATAACTGACAAAAAAACCTACCCTTAAGTTTCTCCAGCCACCCAGAGATTTGGGCGGCCATTTGTTTCTTTTGTTTGTCCAGAGATCTTAAATTTCATACCCTTAGGAGTTTTAATGTCAGGCCCCAAACCTTTTTACGTTTCTCCAGGACAGTCTGTGGATTTTCATGCAAGCAATTGCTCTGAATCTCTTGGAAATGGGATCCTTGTTGGCTCGATACGATACATAAACATTCTGGAGCAAACAAAACCAATGACTAACAGTTTATTGGGTACTTCGATATACGACTTAGTGCTGAAAGCTTGGCAAAATTAAAACTCAACTCTCAACAACCTTGACAGTGAGACACTATGATTACATCCATTTTACATTAGCGCTAAGGAAGTTGGAGAAATGAAGGGACTTTACCAAGTACACACAGCAAATTAGCGAAGGCTCATCCGACATCGGAGTCACTGCTGCAAACCAAAGAGGGAGATGGGCAAGGTGAGCTGCTGTGCTCCAGTTGTTCACAACCTAAGGGGAAGGGAGGCAAGAAAACAGGTTCAGGAAAACCATGTTCAGGGGCGAAGTGCACGAAGTCACATAGAGACTGAGCGCACCGCGTGTCTAAGTTCGCCACAAGAGTTGCTTGGGAATACCCTTCCAGCGGCGAGGACTCTGCGTGCATCTTGAAGAAGGAACAGGATTTGACAGTGTGGGCAAAGGAGAAGATGTCTTTGTTCACCAAGTAATGTAGTCGCATACAAGTGTGAGAAAATGTTTCACAACTGGGAACTGCAGATGGCTCAGGACTGCTTGAGAGCAGAATACAAACGGACGTTTGGGGGGTAGCAGGCATGATGGCTGGAGAGGTACCCCCAGACCACAGGGACCCAATTGTGAAGGGACATTTATTCTTGCCTAGGAGTTTAACTTTATCATGGGAAAATCAACTACCAAGAGATTTTATGCAGAAAAGTGGCAGACCCCAACTCACATTTTGGAAAGACCCCTGAGTGGCTCTGCAGAAACTTGATGGAAAAAGAGCAAGAGTGGAAACATCAAAACGAGTTAGCCTGACAGAACAGAAATATCCACAGGCTGTAGCATTACACACAAACTCTTTTATCAGTTTAATGTTATGGAAAATGATGTGGTGTGGTTGACATCCTCTGTGTCCTGCTCAGGTGCACTCTCTTCCCTTTCACACAGTGTCTGGGTCACCTTGTCCTCTGGCTTCCAATTGGGTTCAGTCAGGGGGGAGCAGAGAGACTGTGGAAAGGCACAGGAGGTGGGGTGGGGGGCGCCTGCAGAGACAGGGTGAGGTGGCGATGAATGCCACTAAATCTCAGGTCCTGTCTGGCGGCCTTCATCTGCCTTTGGGTCTTGGGATGGTAATGGCTCCCCACTGGCCCCTCTAATATCCTCCATTGTCCCTTCTGGTTTTTCTATATAAACCTATACCTTTGTAAGTAGCCCTTTTATTAATCTTTACTAAAATTACTCAAATTGAGTGTACCATCTGTTTCCTGCCAAGACTGTGATTAATATACGAGAATATGGGAAAATAGGCATTTTTATGCACTGTTAGTGGGATTATTAATTAGTGCACCTTTTTTACAGAGCAGTTTGACCATAGCAATACAATTTGTGAATGCATGTGCCCTTTGACCTAGAAATCTCTTAATTAAGAACTTACTCAGTGGATATAATCTCTAACGTGTGTGTAGAAAATGTTTATTGTGATGTTGTTTAATGGTTTAAAAAAAAACTAGGAAAAATATATATCTGTAGAGATTGATTTAATAAATATCCAAGATAAGTTTTGGAATTAAAGTTTAAGTGGCAAAACTGTGCATGATATGATCTTTTTGGTATAAAAATGTATATTTTTATATAGGTAAGCAACATTAATACTGTTCACATTTGTGGAAAGGGCCAAGGGTAGAGGGTAGAGCATCTTAAATAGGTATTGGGTACCAGGTCTATAGAAGGACCTGATGTAGGTAATAAATGGGAACAAACTGAAGAAGGGTAGAGTATAGAAGAGGTGATGAGTTTGATGAGTTTCAGAGTTTGTGAGAGCTGGAACTGCCAAGGATGGTGACTATTCATTAGCAAGTGTAGGGCTTGTTGCATAAGGGAAATAAAGCACTATAGAATGATCCTCAGCTCTCATCTACACGACTGTGTGTTTGGTGGCTCCATTCACTAAAGAGAGAATAAAGCAGGAGACATAGATTTAGGGAGGGAGACAATGGGTTTGGGTTCCAGTGCCTGTAGGATATCTAATTGGGTTTCCCAGAAGGCATTTGGACCAGAGCAAGTAGAATGATCTTATGGCAAGCTGACCCTCTCTTCACCTTGAAATATCATCCCCTAGGGTGGGAACAAGGGGAAGAGGAGTTCAGAATCAGTTGGAAATGTCAAGAGCCTTTTCTAGAATCTCTGCTTGCACCTTGAACTTCTTTTCTCTTTATCAATATGTCCTCTTCCTTTCGTAGTCCTTAGGCGATGAGATGTCCTTGCTTCTTGGCTTTGGCTAAAACCTGTGTCCATTAATGCTATTTATTTCACACCAGCAGTCTAAGATACCAAAACATCTCCATAATTTAACGATGCAACTGAACTGCTTTCTTGCTTTCTGCTTCTTCTTTCAATGTATTTTTATACTGAGATTTTCATTCATTTCCAGCACTGTATATCTGATTGATATTGTCATACTTAGGGTTTTTACTTTTCTTGTCATATATTCTCATGGGAAAATGTATGACACTTTTAATATAAAGAATCATCTTATATCCATCTGAATTAGAACTAGAGGCAGTTTTAATGCAGAACAACAAAGGTAAACTATGTTTTGCAGAACGCTTGCCAAGGCAAATAGCTGAATCAATACTTAATATCTGCTTTTCACATCTCTATGTAATTATTAACACTTCATTCATCTAAAGCCTCAGAAACATGCTTGCATGCAGGTTATGCTAAAGGAAATAAAGGAAAGAGAAGAAAATTTAAGTTATTTATGAATTCCTTCCACAAAGTTTTTTTTGTAAATAAAGGGATTATAGATCAGTAATGTCAAGATATTCCGCGTAGCTTGTCTTTATCAAAATAAGGAATCTTTTTATTAATGCAGCCCAGAAAGCGTAGGTTTATGGATTGAAGGAAGTATGTTTAATATGTCCGTATCCATCTAGACTGACAGTTCTCGCAGACACGAATTTCTCCAGAGAGACAGTGTTACTGGTGTCAGTGGATGGCATCGTTTACTTCAATGTTCCGTTATTAAATTGATAACAAGATAATTCCTCTGCTTCTCAGAGACATGACAGGGTTTACAATGGTTAACACTCTTATTGCGTGGGATTTGATGTTCTAGGTAGCTTTTAATAAGAAGCATATTTGTATTTCAATACTGAAAAAAAATTGAAAACAACACAGTAAAATAAAGTCAGATATACCAGGCAACAGAATATGTCTATTTAAAGAAGATTCCTCTTATTACAGGTAGCTTTGTTTAAAAGAAATGTGTTTCTTATGCTCTCTTCAACCACTCAGCTAACATAGTTGTACTGCTTAGAGGCATGTATTATATTATTTGTTGAAATGGAACTTTACATATTTTAGTATTTGTGTATAAGAAATACATGTTAATTTTAGATCATTATGGGGCAGAGGAGCTAGCTAATACTTGCTGAGTGTTTTATGTCTGTCACTTAGAAATAAAGGTATAGAAGTAGAGATGAAGTAGGGTTAGAAATAGCGACAGAGACAGATAGAGAAATAGACAAATAAATAGAAATGCTTTTTAAGGGATAGTTCAACAGTTCACTAAGGCAGCTATTATTAACCTCATGGTACAGATAAGGAAACTGAGGCTCACAGAAGATTAGTAATTTACCCAAGAAATTATGAAATTTACCAAAGCCCCACAGCTAGTAAATGTGGAAGCCCAAGATCTTTTTACTGTGTCATGTGACCTTCCTGGTAGAGTTTAGGGACATATGTTTCCTGTCAGTGTCACACAGCTAGCAAGCAAGCAGAGGAGATAGTAGTCAAAGATCTGTCTGTACATTCCTTAGAAAAGTAAAAATTAATGTTTGTGTGGCTATATTATAATTGAGAGTAAAAGTTGGGAAATAATGATAGGAAAATATGAGTCTAGAAGAATCCTTCAGGCTAAAAATGAAGTCTGGGCCTAACTAAAAGGGGGTTCAGTGAGCACCTCCCAGTTAAAGATATCCCAGAGGGCTGAGATTAATTCTGCCATCCCAGTGATGAGTGGGGCAACACTTTCACATCTATTTTTAAAATTGTGTTGGGTTTGCAAAAAATTTTATAGGTCATGGATCTCTAATGATTTCCAGATAGAATTTTTTCTGTTTCACCAAGAATAATGTGACATTTTGGCAACTGCTAACTACCAGGTGTACTTTAAAAGAAGTGCTATGCCAGGGGCTTCAGAATGTTCTAGGATCCACATTTGATGGAATCATACCTAAGAGCTAAAACAAAATAGTGTTTTCAACGTTAAAAATTAGGGAAGTTTAAATTTTGATGCTTATGGATAAGGCAAATCAGAGAGTGAAGCATTTACTCGGTCAGTGGTTCTGGAAGGATCTAGCACCATGCACAGCCACTGGATGCATTTTCTTCACCTTCTCCAAATGATAGCTCTCCGTGAGCCATTGACAAGACAATACATTTCTGCACCACATTACTTGACTGAGAGGCTAATTCATGTGAATTTAGTCCTTGTAGGCAGATGGAATGACACAGTTTGAAATCCTTTCAAAGCCGTAAGGAATCAGATTGCCCTCTTTGTAAAGCATCCTATATTGTGACATGTTTTTCAGATTCTCAGCAAAAAGTGATTTAATACCAAATTCTGACAAAAATGAGAACTGAAAGAGTTAATGGTCCTTAAGCATCAATATTTTTGGATTGCTATACTAATCCTTTCCTTCGTGTTTTTTTATAGTAACGCAGGTGATATTGAACAGTTCTATCTACCAATCAGGAGCAGAGCTAATGCACGTGAAACACTATAGACGGGAAAGTAAAGTATATTAGAGTCCTGCCATCAAAGGGGTGTACACTTGGGCAGACAAGACAAACACATACAAAATAGTTAATTTAAAAGAGAGAGACATTACTTCATAAAGTTTGTATCTTCACAAGCTGTAGATTTTGCAGGAGTAAACACACACATACACAGACACACACACACGTGTGCACACACACACACCTGCTAGTGTAACTCTGTCATGGAAGAGGGATGATGCTCTCGGGATGACTGGGAAAACTTCGTCAGTAATAAGTCATGGAAGATGTCATATTACTGATAAGTATCTCATTGAAATATGGACAGCTCAGAAAGCATAGTGGTTTTTATTACTGCAAATGAAGTGTT
This sequence comes from Vicugna pacos, assembly GCF_048564905.1. Classification (NCBI taxonomy): domain Eukaryota; kingdom Metazoa; phylum Chordata; class Mammalia; order Artiodactyla; family Camelidae; genus Vicugna; species Vicugna pacos. The sequence continues at coordinate 71,904,047 of NC_132995.1, forward strand.
GTTTCATCAAAGATGGCGATTATGGAAAAGATCATCTGGCTAGTTTAGTTAGGATGGATGACTACTATAATATTAGCTTAAAAAGGAAGTGCCTGAAAAATATGTAGATTGATAGTAGTTTTCCCATGTTTTCATTCTATGAGTTTCCTAGAGGGTTTTTTTCCCCTTAAGGAAGTTTTTTTTTTTTTTCATCTTCCTCATAGCTTCAGGAAGGATGGCTTCCTATGAAGTAAAAAATGTCATGCTATAGGCACAGAAATTTTAATGATAGAAGAAAATTTAGTGAAAGTGGGAAAGTTGATGAGTTTCTCTAAGGTAGAATGAGATAGCTGCTGTAATATTGTTTAGAGTGGCCTGAGAAAGAGTCATTGACAAATTATCTAAGATGAACTGAACAGAGGAAGAATCTGACCCTTTAAACCGACCAAAAGCGAAAGCAGGCCATAGAAAGCTTCGGTGCCATTTGTTGTTAGCATGAATAGTAAGGTGCAGGCTGTGGACTTACACGCTGTGCACTGACAGAGACTTGACTCTCAGCATGTTTATAGCTATAGCATATTCAACAGTGGATGCTGTCTCTCCTGCAAACAAATAAGCAGTATTAAAAAAGAAATGGGGCAGAGTAATTCTAGATGAAAAGAAGAAATGACGTGAAGCCATAAGTATTTTTAGAAGATGAGCATCTTGCTCGGCCAGTTAAAAAGCCAAGTTAAGTTTCCACTATGGGTTGCTTCTGATGCACATCAGAAACATGGCACCATTCAACTGACACCAGACCAAAACTATACACGTCCTTTAATGCGTGAAGTGTAGCCACTAACTTGCTTGGAGAGAGTTCTCCTGGGAGTTCTTAGAGACCGTAAGTAGCATGGGCTTCACAGCACCTGTAACTCATTTGGTGTGGTATTTCGATACAGTGAGTTCTTTACCAAGTTGCTTGTGCACTCATGCAAGGCTGGTGGCCAACTGATAGAAAGACTAATTGTAATAAATTAAAGTTTAAAAAGAAAGACTTTCCTAGAAAGGACAAAATTGTAAGGTTAAATCTGTATACAAGGATTTTTCCTTCCAATTTACTGAATGGAGGGTGTGTGTGTGTTTGGCTGAGTAATTCAGGCTCATAGATGGCTGATTTACTGTAGCATTATTAGGTTAGTTGAAAAAGGGGAAAATGTATGTGTACGTGTATGTGTATAATCTATATAGAATTTCTATGTGCACATATGTATTTATTATTTACATAAATAATTTGGGGGAATGTATTAGACATTTAGCCAAGGCAATAAACCTCTCGGGCACGGTGAGTAATATCTGCAGAGAAATAATACTCCAAGTCATTAGAATACATTAAAAGAGGAAAAGGATTGTTTAGCCTGACTCAAGAGGCACCCCCAGGAATATCTTAAAGGGAGAAAGGGAAAAAAAACCCCGTTAACAGTAACTTCCTACTATATTGTGAATTCTTCCTAAAGAAATGACAGCAATCCATATTACTGGGTGCATAGTGAAGGAAACATTTACTGCTGGGCTGTAGCAAACCATTCTTTACTAAGCAGAAGGTGGGTTGGGTGACACATGAGGTCTACATTTGTGTCTCCTTTCCTTCCTACCCGTCCCTCGTTGAACACTTTTGTCTCAAGAAAAGAACAGCATGGTGCCCAAAGAAGCTTCCACTCAGTCCTCACAATTCTGCCTTCACTCTTTTATTTAGGAAAAATGTAAGAGGTTTTTGTTTTCCTTTCATACTTTGTGTTCCAAATACAAGGCCAGGAACCATTTGCCCTTTGTTCTTGGTAGTTGAAAAATGTAGCATATGGTAAACCTTTTCACTGAATAGGCATTCACAATCATGCATGTGAAAATGCATTAGAAGAATTTATGAGACATGTGGGGACATGGGCTGCATCTGAGACGAAAATCCTCATCACAGGCTTTTATGGTGTTCTGCCATGGCGGCTTGTTTGGTGGGGGAGGGAAAGATACTTCCCTGTTCCTTCGTTACATGATAGAACAATCGGAGGTGGTTGTAAATAATTCAGAAGGTCTGAACCGAAGTTTGTCTTTTAAATCAAATTATTCTAGAGGCTGTTCTTTGCCTTATTCTAAGTAGTTAAAATAATCAGTGCTGGAGTTTTTATAATGCTCTTTGAAAATATATAGTAATTATAAAACAAAGCATTTGATGACCCAAAATTTCAGTTTTATACGTTTTTCCCAACTCTTAATTGTGTATATTTTTATATAGTAATTTGTAAGACAAGTGTATGCTTTTAATTTATTTTTAAAATAAACTTTTAACTTGGCAAATCTCATATGGTAGGAAAAATGCATAATCTAGCCTTAATGTAGAGGACTGCAAACTCCAGCCACACAATTACTTTGTTTTGAAAGGCTGTTTTTCTCTTATTTGTTTTGAAAGTTTCAAAGATCATGTAATTATATGTGGGAGACAGAGAAAAAGATTATAAAACAAACACCTCATTGCTTTTCCTTAAAAACAGCATTGATACCACATCTGCACAATCATGAGCAAACAGGAAAGTGAGAACAATGAAGAAAAGGAACATTTAAGAGAAAAAAATTAATTTTCAAACTTTCAATATATTATTGTGAAGAAAAATCAAATTTTAAACTCTGAGACAGTCCAGAGTTTGCTTTGAATTGGAAAAGCTAATTAATGCATTGATTATCGACAAATGTGACTTTTAGCTCCACAGCTGAAATAGCTAATATTGATATTAGAAAAATGTTGTGAAATGACTAATTAGAGCAAAGAAATTTGAGGAATTTTTTCCCCATGTGCTTAATGAGATGTATTACCCTTTGCATGCATTGTAAATATTAGCACATATGTATTATCTTCGAAGTATGTGAGTATGGCTTGAATACCATTTCTTGACTTTAATTAGGTTAGGTTGCCTTTTGAGTATCTTCATTTAACAGGTAATGTGAATTTAACAGGGACTTGGTTGTACACTCTGTTTTATTTTTATAGTATGCAAATAAGTTCAAAATGCCAACACATTTATTATGCTGTATAAAGTTTATACCAAAAAGGTTCCGATCTCTTTGAAAAAGATCCTGTCATTATTTCTGCTGTAAATCACTGTGCCAAGCTTCTGAGAAGGAACATTTTGAACTGAAATTCAGAATATAGATGAAACCCTAAGATGTTTGCAAAATGTGGAAATATCTTGGGTTGATTCCCAAGATCAACAACACGTTAAGGCAAGGAAATCATTTATTAATAGTCAGTGACACTATGAATGTTTTATTAGTTGTGTCTCAGTCATCATCCTGCAAATTGAAGCATGTTGGAGGTTTTGTTTCTGCTACCGTTTACCAGGGGCCACTGCTGGCAGACGCGGCAGCTGTGAGTGGAGGAGGTGGAAGCACGAATTCAAACATGGAAGTAGCTTTCCATTTCCATTTACCGAAAGGTCTGATTGAGATGAGCGAAACTGCGGTGGGGATGGGATATGATGAAGAGGTGGAAGGAAAGCAGGAAAAAAGTGAGGATGGGATTATTTGTATAAAAAGAGAGTACACAGGGACCTTCATTTATTGAGTCTCAGCTAGTTTCCACTCAGCTCCTTCTCTGTGCATGTCTCACTGGGCAGGGGGAGGGGTGCTGAAGGAAGTGGTCTCATGGGGAGAAGGGTGATGAATGGGTAATTATAGGAGTGCAGAAAAAAGACAGGAGCAGTGGAAATACTTGTGTCTCATGCAGAGCGTGGGTTAGAAGAACAGCTTCCAGCTTTACGGTTTTGTTTAGGGTGCATACTCTTTAGAGCTCTCTGGGAAAGCACGATTTCTAACTCCTATCCCACTCTGCAGACTTTCTTCATCCCATGTTGCAGCCCGTCCCAGCATGCTGCTCTGGCCTTAACATGGTATCTGCAGTGTTGGCGCTCTTTGGCTCTTCCTCATCAGGGAAGCATACTTGCCTGGGGCTCACAGTTCTTAGAATTTTTTCTAAACGAGTGGAAAAAAATGTTAATCTCAGTTTTGATAAAGCAATATAAGCCAAGAAACATAATTTAATAGAAGGGTGTCCTAGTGAATTTGGTCGTTATTTTAGTGAAATCTAAAAATAATTTTTAAATATCTATAAAATCTGCCTCTTTTTTTAAACTACATTAATGTATAAATATGCCCACAATATGACACTACAAAAAGATCAAAGGAGCACATAAAGATGATGCTGTCTACCCTTTCCAATGACATATTTTTAAAAATCTTATCTGTGGATATTTAAAACCAAAGAATTGTGCTATTTCAAAATGTCATTGTTTGCACTCTAACTAAACTGTAGAAAATGGCAAATCTGAATATGACATTATTCTCTTAGTCATAAAAGTAATCATTGAATTTCATTAAAAAGTAGTTAATGTCAAATATATAATACCTGCAATTCTCATAATAATCCCTATGAAATAAGTGTGGTAAACCAAGTTATTCCCATTTTATAGACCAGGTAGCTGCTGCAAAGACATTTAAATGACATGTTAGCCTTTGAATATCCATTCCAGAAGTAAGGGACATCGACAATGTGCCAGTATTGTTGTGTAGCCAGAATTTCTTACTCTGGTGGAGCTTAGGTTCCCACTGAGAAGAAAAAGACATTAAATAATATTAAATAAAATGAGAAAATAGAAAGTGCCATGGGAAAGAAAGCGGTGCTGGGAAGGGATGGTTTGCAATCTTAAGGTGTCCCTGACGCAAAGACATTTGAGCAGAGACTGGAAGGAAACGTGGGCGTGTGCCGTGGGTGTCTGGGAAGAATAAATGAGGCTGAGGGAGCAGCTGGGACGGAGTCTCCCACGGGTGGGCAGCGTGTTCTCCGGTGAATTGAGTTTAGACTTCTAGAGAATTTCTGTGAAGTACTAGCGTATAGTTGGAAAAGAGTGAGGTGTGTGTTTTTAGAAGCGCTTGACTGCTTACAGAGATTGCATTTAACAAATATTTATTGCATTTCAACTATTCTTTTACTTCTTTATTCAACAAATATTTTCAGAGTTCCTAGTATCTGTCAGGTACATTGTTAAACAGACAGGCAGCCCCAGCCCACAGGGGATACATGCTGACATGGAAGACACAGCGTGTGTCCTCCAGAAGCTTACCATCCGGTACTGAAAACACAATGCCTCTAACTTACACAACAGGATTGTCTAATTGAATGTGCATTAAACATGCAATCATAGTTAATGAGAGCAAAGGAGCTACATCTCATAAAATAATTATAATAACATTTAGTATTTACATAAAATTTTCATTTGGGATTTAAAGTCTTTACAGAAAATGTTTCAGTAATCTTTTACAACGCCCATGTGCTATATGTACGGTATTGGAAGAAGTGCCCAAACTATTTAATGTAGTGCATCAGTGCATGTAATTATCTTGATGATTTTTTTTATTATTATTTTCTTTCTAGCCTCTTTTTAAACCTCAAATTCCTATGTCACATTTTAACACTATTCATTACCAACGTTATTAATTTATAAAGGCAGTTCATTAAAAGAGTATTTGTTACAGCCTCTAGATAGAAGAAGTTTCACATTGAAATATAGATACTTTATAACATATTTCATATCAACCTCTTTATGTGCCTTTGAAAGGCTGTGTCCCTGAATGAACCACGTCGATATAGGCAACATAAATAAAAGCAAAATCAAACCTCATACACAGGTTTTACGTAGGAAACACCATTTTTGTGTACAGTGAATTCAGATTGTATGACTTCACTTGACTTACTGCAACCTCGGTGAAGGGTCAATGGTGATAGGTCAACAAGCTAAATACAGTTAGACATCATAGATTAAAGCCAGTGCCAAATGATGCTATGAGGCCAGTTAATGGCTTCTAGGTATGAAGATACATGGTGGACTTGGTAGCTTCACACGTGCCTTTTGTCACCGTTATTGCAGCAAGTGCTATAGAGATGAACCAGAATTTTTTTTTTAATTAATAATAAAATATCAAGAGGTCATCCTTCCTCCTACAGACTTTTATTAAATGCACAGGCGGTGCTCTGCCATGCTGGACCACATGGTAAGAAAATAAAGGGGAATAAAAATTAGCATGCTTTCTCACTGAGTGGAATAAAAGAAGGCAGTGGTACAAATAAACACAACCTGTGGTGTCGGGGAGCAGGCCCTGGACTAGAGGCAGGTGCGCCACGCCCAAACACCACGATCTCTGAGGCCACTGAGGGCGGTGTGCTGGAGGTCAGCGTGTGTTAGAACTTGAAGAGTGAGTGGGCAGTGGGGTGATGTGGGGCCAGATCATAAAGGGCCGACATGCCCTGTTTTCATTTCTTCACGTGTGTAAGTAGTTAGGGAACAGGGAATCATTGCATGGGCCTCTCTCACCTGATCTTCCCTCTGACTGGATGATTTCCTCGGCTGTTCCATCTGCCTATCTTGGCTTAGGTGGTGTCTTCTGAGTTACAGGGAAGTAATACACTGAGCAAGAACGTAGAAATAAGGTTAGCCTCTGAGAATGAAAGTAATAAAAATTGACACACATTGAATGAAATCCACCATGTATAAAAATAAACCCACAAGGTTTTCTATAAACTTGTGATTAAGGAGCACAGAAAAATGATTCAGAGAAAAGAATATTATAGCCAGACAGTCCAAGACTTATATTTACCCTTGTTAGCCATACAACCATGAGTAGTTATTTAACCTCTTGAAATAAGTTTTGTTTTTCCTATCTGTAAATCGGGGTTAATAGTTTGCACTCTATCATGATTAGAGATAATGAATGTGAAATGCTTAACGTGGGCCTTGGCGCATGCAAGTACACAGCAAGTGCTCATCCTTATTTTTAAGCTTACTAAAGGTGGTATCAGTTAGCGTGGGCTACGTAACAAAACACCCAAACTTAGTTGATTGAAGCAACTATTGATTTAGTTCACAATTCTTCGTGCATGTTAGCAATTTGGGCTGAACTAAGATCTGTGGTTCTTCTGATCTCAGCTGGTCTCACTCCGTCTATAGTCAGCTTTCAGGTGGACTGGGGACTGGCTGGTCTCAGGTGGCCTCAGCTGATGCCATCCAAAAGGACGGTCCATCCCTTTTCCGTACAGCCTCTGATCCCTCAGCAGGATATGCTAGCCTGACCATGTGGCCAGCGGGACTTCAAGGGAGTAGGCAGAGAGGACAAGACCTCTTCAAACCTTGGTTTGACACTGGCACAACCTCACTTCTGCCATGTTCTGTTGATTAAAATGAGTCACAAAAGCAGCCCATATTCAAGAGGTGGGTACATAAACGCCCCCTTGATGGGAGTATCTGCACAGTTACAGTGCAAAAGGGTGTGGATACAGGGAGGGGAACATTTTCTTTCAAATAATTTATCACAAGAGGGTTAAGGACACAAAATCAACTAGAATCTCTAATGTAAATTGAAAGGATAGGAAATCAATAGAGTATAGTCTTGATGTAGTCAGGAGGAACTTGGAGTCAAAAGACCTGAGCTTAATCCCTGCTTCTGCTGCTGATTAACTCTGCCCTGGGAAAGGACCTTAAATTAGCTGTGTTCTTTATTCTCAGTATAAAGTTTCCTAAATTCAAAATTATTATGTGGGATAAATGAAATAATGTATGTGAAAATGTGTATTAAGTGTAAACATGTAAACAAATATAATGGATTATTATTCTTTGATATAAATACACGTTATAAAATTTGAGAAGTTCTTGAACCTCTTACCTGGTCCCACCTATCTGTCCTTCTCATTCTCTCTCTAGAATGTAGAAATTTACTCGCATTCAGACATTGTAAATGTGATACATTATTTTGGTACTTGCATTACTTGCAAATGCGTTGCTTGCGATTCCTTTTCTCAGCTATCTATTTCAATATTCCTTTGAGACAAATGTTTATTAAATCCCAATCGAATGCAAGATATACCACTAGATACTAAAGATAACAGAGATGAAAAGCTGGATCCTACCCCCCAAAACTTTGCCCATTTTTTTGAAAAACATAGAAACAATGCAATGCAATATAATAAATGTTATGACAGAGAAATGCAAAGGATGCTGTGGCATCTCAGAAGAGGGGTGCCTGACACGAGGGAGGAAAGGTGACCAGCTTGGGCCTCATAGAAAATTTAAGGTCAAAAAGAGGAGCAGGAATTTACTAGACAGAATAATCAAAAATTCAAATCCAAATGTTGAGCTGGTCAGAAACTATTGTTTTAGTCCCTTGTCTGAATAAGTGTGGTTCTTACCTGTGCATACAGTTCTCCCGCCAATGAAGAGTAGCCATTCATTTCCCCAAAGCTAAACTGAACTACACAAGATTCATTAAACAGAGCATATTCCTTAAACATAGCATCCCAGGCCTTTGTTTCTACTTCTGACTACGACTAAAGTACTCTTGGCCTTTTTATTTCTAATCAATTTCCAATAAATACTCATCGATGATTTCAGACTCAATTGAGTTACTTTTCTATGAGGCCTCCCCCGATTCACACAGGTACAGAATAATCACTCATTCCTTTCTGCTCTCCCTATATCCTGGTTCATACACTATAATTATTTTTGTACCAATTTACATATGTCTCCTTTATTATACCATATGCTCCTAGAGCACAGGGACCATGCCTTATTCATTCAGACAAAAGGAACAGACATATGGTCAAGAGAATGCAGAATACAAGTTCCATTCAGGAAGCAAAGTAATTCAGTGTGGTTGGAGCAAATGCTGCATTGTGGTCTTGTATAGCATATTAAAGAGCTGGATTTTATCCCAAAGTTGAATTTGAAGCAGAAGTGTGATATGATCAGATTTGTCTCTTAGAAGGGTCTGGCAGATGGCACAGACTGATACCAGAGATAGGGACACTAACAAGGCAGCTGCTTCGGGAATCCGGGGGAATGTTGACCATCATAACGAGGACAGTCATGCTGGAGGGTCTGGAACGCCCAGAAGAGAGATGTGGGGAGTAAACTAGAGCCGAACTTCGCAGACTACTGCACATTAGAATTATCTGGAGCTCCTTGAAAAACCCTGGTTCTTGAGCCAAACTACATACAAATCTTGGGGTGATGTTATTTAACTCTCCAGGTGATTTCAGTGCTCAGCCAGGTTTGAGAACCAGTGGACTAGAGGATATCTGGTAAACAACTGGATGTAGGTAATGAGAGAGAAATGAAAAAAATCTCCTCCCCGTCTTCTAACTGGGGACAGAAGGGTGGAGTATAAGCGTATCTAATATGGAGAAAAGAGCGAATTCAGGGTGGAGAAGTTTAAGTCTGGTTTTGGGCAAGTTGAACGTGGGGGCTAGAAGGAAGTTGAACGTGCTGCTCTTGCACTCAGGAGAAAACTACAAGTTGGAGGTGTACACCTTATGAATTTTCTACATATCGGTCTTATCTTAAATCATTGTGAATGTGATGTCCAGCAACTCTAAAAGAGGACCATGAGTAGACCTGGGGACGTCAACATGTGGAAGGTGGCCAGAGGTAGAAGAACCTGAGAAGAAACGGGAAAAATAAGGGAAAAAGGATGTATCTCCAAAGGGTGACGGAGCAGGGTTTCAGCAAGCTGGAGGTGGTCAACTGTTGCAGTGCTGGGGAGAGTTCCAGTAAAGATTTGGGCTGAAAATTACCTAATAATGTTTGCCAAGGTCACCGGTGACCTAGGGGAGACCAGTTGCTAGACACGGTGGGGGCAGAAACTAGATAAAAACACAGTCAGAAGGATAGGAAAAAGCAGCTGAGTTCCTGAGTAGTCTTGTTTTTTTCTTGTTCTAGTGGAAAACTAGAATCTTTGATTTTCTATGGAAACTCTGCACATACTGTATAACTTTAAACATGACTTTTTAATATTAGGAATAATTGTGTAAGCAAGGTTTTTGTTGGTCCCAAAATAAGCAAAGAAAATGATGAATTTTGAAATATTATAGAAGACAACTTTAGGAGTACTGTTCTCATTTGTAACCATTAAATGAGCAATGACCGTATGAAATTTGAAGAGCTTACGAGTTTTACTTTTAATCTTCTACTCTCAATGCCTGCATTTCCGGAAAATCGTACCATTTCTCACTTCCACTACATTTGTACTAAGCTATAAAGAGCATTCACAATTTGAATGTTGTACAGTTAATTAATATTTAATAAGCATATTTTCTTAGTTTAAGTGTCTTTGACAAACACATGTCCCATGCTATGTTTCCTCCTCAATATAACATGATCCCAGGAGTGTTAACAAATGATTTTGTTAAATTGTTTGACAAAACCTAACTCAGCTACTTGTAATTTACAATTGTTCACCTTTGTCACTTTGCAGTTTTTCCCTATAAAAAATTTAGGTTGTCTTGAAGCTGAATTGTTGACTGAATTTCCAATGTAGTTCACAGTATGATTACAGAATACCAAAACAGTGTTTCCGAGCCGTGTTTTAATCATAGACTCTAAGTACATGGGAATTTGACAAGACAGTCTGCTTGTGACCAGCTGGAAGTTTTATGCTGTTCTTCACCTTAAATTCTGACATGCAGACTTTATTATAATTCAGCTTGGGAAAAATACTTAGTAAAGTCATTTTACTTATACCATAAGGAAATGTAATTATAAAAAAATAATTTGACCATAAACTGTGATTCTTTAATTTGAAAGTTTGGAAGGATGACAGTCGAAGCCATTTAACATGACTTTTTCTTTTTCTTGTTGCAGACAAGAAACTTGTTTTCCTGTTTTCGTTTTTTTGTTGATTTGTTTTTTTTTTTAACCTTTGAGTATTTTTCAGGGAGAAACAACATGCAAAATCTGATTCATAAATTATTAGAGTTGGCATTTTATATGCTTTAGGACATTATTGTTTCATAGAAATTAGATGTGTATACAAAGAGTATACACTTTAAGTTATACTCATTAGTCAAAATGAAAGTCACAACTATGAAACTTGCAATTTATAAGTGTTCTCTATAAAGAAGAATTAGATGGAAAATGCCCTTTTAGGGAATATATCAAATTTTAATGACCAAAGCACCAAAAAACATCTCGATAAGATGGGTCTCAACGAGAAAAAGATCTGTGAAACCTGCTTTATGGTCAGTCATAGAAAGGGGGGTCTAGTCCGTGTTCTAATTTTCTAAATTATAGTCCTTTTGCTTTAACTAGTCGTATTTTCCAAAAACGTTATCAGGCCTGATTAAATGCCTCTGCCTTTGTGGTCTAGTAATCTTGTTACAATTTCCTGGTGAATCTGCATCCCCGTTTCTTAGATGGCTAGTTCAGTACTTCCATCTCCCTCTCGCACCACTAAACCTCTGTCGCCAGTTCTCTACTGTAGGCAGGAGACCTCACCTACACTTCAGACAGAAAATTTAAACACCAGGAAGGATCGTTTCACCTTTTCCACACCAAATCTATGAGCTCAACTGCATCCATTTCCATTTTTTCTCTCTTCTCCTCCTTTCCACCTTGTTGAGCTGGAAACAATGCCTCTGCTTCTTGTAAAAGTTACTTTCTCTCCTTACGTGCTAGATTCATCATCACCTCTTGCCTTTTCAACAGTTTTTTCCTCTTTTCCACATCATTTCTAGAAGCAGAGAAACACACTAAAATATGGTCCATTAAAAAAAAAATCTCACCAGGACTTCCCGCAGCCCTTCGTCCGCTGCCTCCATTGTCTTCGAGCTAGCCCACCAGCACTGTAAGAGGGCTTCGTGTATCACTTCGCCCCACTTCTTTGTAGTCTCTTCACTCAGTCTACTCCAGTTTGGCTTCCGTCTTCCCTGATTCACTGACACTCTCCTCGTGAAGGTTACCAGTGGTTTCCACATCACCAAATCCTGTGGACACATCTGTTTTTACACGCAAATTCTCAGAAGAATTCATCACGGTTGATTGCCCCTTACTTTTTGCAACGCCTCCCTCTCTTGCATTTGTGACATCGCGTTTTCGTGTGTCTCTAGGTCAGCCCTGGTCCCTTTCTTTTCCTGTTTTATTCTCTTCTGTTTGTGAAGTCGCTTAGCCAGGTAGCTTTAAGTCTCATTAAATGTTCAAGTCTCTAAAATGTATACTTTCATCCCTGACCTCTAGTCAGTTCTGGACTTGTGTATCCAGGAGTACAATCGATGTCCTCACCAATGGGATGCTCACTAGACATTTATATGTAACACGTTAAATCTGAACCTCTTGATAGCCCCCGACTAGTCCCCTCCCTGGGCTTTGCTCCGTCTCAGTAAAGTGTCCGTGTGCCACTCAAGCCAGTAATTTATTTCTTAATTTCTCCTTTTCTCTCACCTCCTGACTCTAACCATCGATCCCATCTTGTTAGTTCTAGCTGACAATTTTTCACTTCTCAGCATCTCCATAAATATCACGCAAGCCAGATTATTTCACCTGAACTGGACTCTGGCTTTACCCTCCCACCCCCTCATTCCATTCCCTCTAAAATAGCCAGAAGCGTCTTTTGAGAATGCAGGTCAGATCATTTCATCCTTCTCCTTTAAACCTTTCAGGATCCCCCCCATCACGTCTACAAGAAAACCCAGACTCCCACGAGTTTCATCTCCCAGAGGCATGGCTACTGCCTGCTTCTCTCACTTACTCTTACACTTGTCTCGCGTGAGATGAAACACCATCCACAAAGGCCTTCTGTTCTTCTTAAGCACGCCACGCTCGCTCCTGCCCCAGGCTCTGCGCATGGAGATCCCTCCACCTGGAATGCCGGCTTTCACCCACTTCCCCATTCTGTTCTTCCCCTTTTTATCTTTTGTGTCTCAACTCAGAGAGTCCTTTGCTAACCATCACTTAATATGGCTCTGTGCCCCCCGTGATTCTGCTCTCCTCTATTACTGCCTTAATCCTGACCTGGAAATAGTCCTAATACTGCGTTTTTGAATGCCTTTTTCGCTCCCTAAAATGTAAGCTATAGGAAGGTAGGGACTTTTCCTGTTCTGTTCACTAGCTCAGAGTTAACAGTTACTGACGCATAGAAGGTCTCAAGAATTATTGGCTGAATGTTGAATAAACAAAGACTCTGAGTCAGTGTCTTGATCCCCTTTGCATGTGTTCCCGCGTCTTCCACAGGGGGTGCTCGTTTGCATATTAATTGATTAACTGGCTTTGTTTGACTCATAAAAAGTAGGATGTAGTTAAAACACTACATAGCATTTGGCTTTTCTGTGTAAACTCATCCGCTAATGTTCTAAAATATGAGCCATGAAAAATGGAACACTAGAGATGACATAAATTAAGTGAAATATAGGAAAATGTACTCTGTTTTAAAAATGTTTCATTGAGTATTCATTTCTAGTAACATTTCATGATGTTTCACAATATAAAATATACATCAATTCTCTTTTTTAAAGGAAAAAAAAAACCTGTCTTCTCTTGCTTGATTAAATACCAAGCACAGCAAAACACTGAAGGGCTCTCTAATCATCAAAGAAAGATTAAACGATGTCCAGTGTCCTTTTAGTGTTAAAGTCTTTTAGCCTGATTTTTTTGAAAAATTCTTATTATCTTTTAATAAAGAATAAAATGATTTCGGGGTCATCTTTATTCCTCAGAAATAAAATGTCACCATATATTTTCACAAACCATCCCTTGGTTTTAGACAAAGATATTTAGACTGCTTAGATAATTTAGCATTTTAAAAATAATGTATAAAGTGATTTTTTTCCCTTAAATTTACTTGGCAGAAAAAAAAAAAAGCTTAGGAATTTATTTTGAAAGTGACAATTTTAGTTTTGCACGTAGTAACTGTCAAGACTCCCAGTGACAGAAACCAGAATATAACGTGAATTTTCTTAAGCCCCAAGTGGTATCTGTCGGTTCACGTGTACTAGCCTGTTGGTGCACCTGACCCAGAAGTGGTGGTGACGTCTCCCCGCCCTGCACCTCTGCTTTCCTCTGTCTCTGCTTTATTATTACCTAGTGCGGGAGCTTTGGGTGGAGGTGGGAGGGTCGGCTGGTTAAGAGTCAGTCAGTGATCACCAGCTGCTCTGAACACATTTCATTCTAATTTAGGGGACCAAAGAGAAAAAAAAGCCCTTATCCCAGCTCCACTGAAGGACTGTAATGAGAGCAGAACAGCTGAGCACCCTGATTAACTCTGTTGGGGTCATTTTCCCAGCTTTTGGGGCAAGAAGGCAGAGTCTGTGCTTAGAGATGAGGAGAGAAGAGCAGGGAGGTGCTTGGCTGCTCGGAGCACACAAACGAAACTTGTATCTGCTCAACATCTTCTGCCTCTCCTGCCTGTGGTCGCCCTGCCGGGTGACAGCCTGCCCCAAACCGTGTCCAGCCGCTGCGCGTCTGGGCATCTGATGGCACTGGTGTTCTTGGTGGTCAGGACGATTTTCTCAGTGATGCTTATTTCTCTCCATCAAGTCCAAGCAAGCTCCTTGTGAGTCTTGGCACTTACAGGCCAGTGATGATTTTGACCAATACTGGCATAGTCAATATATATTTGATGCCAAAACAGCTTTACCGAAGTAAAAATTGCCGCTTGGTGAAGAGGAACTCTGTCAGCCACCAGTTGATAGCGTGCTTCAGGTCCAGTTGTCAGTGCTGGTAGGCCTTCCTTCCCTGACTGTGGCTGTCTCTGGTCAGCCCATCTGCTCCCTGCACCCTGTCCACCAGAAGGACCCTCCGGATTGTCCCCCACGGCCCGAGAGCAGCACTGGAGAGGGCGCGGTACTGATTTAGCAGCCACTAGGCTGTTTGTATGGGGATGTGAACTTGGGAATTACTTTGTTCTAACTGGAGACCTGTTTTGTTTTTGTTTTTGTCCTGATTTGCTTTGAATAATAAAACTCCCTGAAACCCTACGTGTATTGTTTGTCTCTTCCACCGCAGGACAGGAAGCATCTAATGCTAAAGCTGTCTTTTCAGTCTGCATCTTGGATCTGGCCCTGCCCTTGAAGTTGTACCAACAAGCTTGGGAATGCTGCTTCTTCCCTAAATCCTTAGATTAACCATTGAAAAAGAGTTTGTTTTCTCAGCTGACCTTGAGGCCAGTGAGGACAATAGGAATCTGTCACCTGCCCCCAGCCTTCATCCCAGTTGACTGTCTTTTCAAATGAGGCTTTTGTGTTTGGTTGGTTTTTGCTGGTTTATTGTTTTTTAATGTGAGGGATACTCACAAAGAGGTGTTAGTCTAGTCCCGGGAGACCTGGTGTCCCCTGTGGTGTTTCGTCCCTGGTCTGGTTTCCAGCTGGGGGGGTGGGGCAGCTTTCCCTGCCATCCAGTCACGTGGAAAAGGCAAAAAAACCATGTCTTACTGAAGATGCATGATTGTGCTCGTGACCTTTTTTTGTCTGCAAATGGGCAAGTTTGGAATTTGACTTTTTACTTTCTTTTAGCCCCTAGAGCAAAGGCCATGGATCATTTTTACATTTTTCTCCCAAATTCTTAAAAGCTGCATCCTCACTGGACACAAAAGTTGAATCCTAAACTCAATCAAAAAATAATTAGGCATTCTTAACTTTTCTCCTCTATTCATCATCTGTTTTTACTTTTCTTTCTTTGTTCTTCTCTCTGAAGAGGAATCTCTCTGACTGTACTGTTTGTCCTGTCTCCCTCTATCTGACTGAATTTCTGGGATCTTTCTGTCACTCAGGATCAGCCTCTCAGACCTCCTGGTTCTTCTTAGTTGTTCCTTCTA
Organism: Vicugna pacos; assembly: GCF_048564905.1. Lineage (NCBI taxonomy): Eukaryota > Metazoa > Chordata > Mammalia > Artiodactyla > Camelidae > Vicugna > Vicugna pacos. The sequence continues at coordinate 71,919,677 of NC_132995.1, forward strand.
GTTCACAAGTCCGGTGTGTGTTGACATCTGACGCTTTTCTCCATCACCCCGACCAACACCTGTAACAGCCCTGCTCACTCTTCCCTCTGACTCATATAATAATTATTTGCCAACAGTTTTCACTAATTGTTTCTTTTTCCCCTTTTCGAACTCAAGATTTTCATTTCTGCTTCATCCTTAAAGGATGAGCTGATAAAGCCACTCCCTGTTTCTAAACCTTTAGTGACCTCATGCGTTTATCCAGTCAGTCTTCCTAAGTGCCAGACATCATGCTGGTCACTACAGACGAAATGGTGAATCTCACAGAGCAGTCCCAGCCCCCAGGGAGACGACAGTCCCACAGGAGAGAGAAAACGGACCCAGCATCAAGGACAGGCTATTCAGTGTTTAGAACTCTCCTATTCAGAACTCTGTCCAATACGATCACAACTTGTTTTCTGTCTCTCTCTTGATGTGAAAAGCATTCAGCTGACTTTTGCAGCACATCCTTGTTTTCGTTTTGTTTGTGTTTTTTCAGACATACATTGAAAAGCTGTATGTGGTGAGAGCCCTCAGTGGACTCTTCCACTAGGCTCTGTGACTTTCAGCTTGACGCAGGCTCTTTGTGTTACAATCTCGTAGTCTTTAAACAGCCATAATAAAAAAATAGTAACTGACATGTATCGAGTACTTATATTAGGCTAGTGAAACCTAATAGTTAAAAACTCAGGCTCCCAGTCCAATTGCTGGGTCTGAGTCCCGGCTCTGGTCCCTCTTAGCTCATCTCAGTGCCTCAACATCTTCATCTGTAAAATGGGGAGAGTAATGTTGGGAATGATTAAGTCAATAAAGTACAAACCATTAAGAACGTGCCCAGCACATCATCAGAGCCGTGTGAGTCTTAGCAGTTCTATTAATACTTTTCTGAGCAGGCAGTACCATTACCCATATTTAACCCATGAGGAAACTGAGTATCCTGCCCAGGGCCGCACAGTCCGTGGCAGAGTCTGAGCTCTCACCTGGACCCCCTGGCTTCAGAGCAAATGCGAGTAACTGCTGCGCTCTATCGTCTCCATGAGAAGGTTACTGTAAGGCTGTACTTAAATAATCAACATTTAACAAAACGTAAAACTAGAATGCGCTCCGGCTGTGTAAGGTGTTATTATCCATACTATATAATAAGATGTGATTGAAGAAGACACTAATTTATTTCTTTTCCATACCTTGTCACCTTTTAGCTATACCACTAATTATGTTAATAAATATTTCCATGGCATTGTGTAATTTAGACAACCCTCTCACATACACAAATTCATGTCGTTCGCACTATCACTTTCTGAGGTTGGCAAAGTCAGTATTATTATCTCTTTTAAAAATGAGAAGGCTGAGGATTAGAAAAGGTGAGTAACTTGCTTAATATTCAAAGACAGTAAATGAGAACATCTCTAATGTACGTCTGAAGCCCCAAATCTCATCCTTTGCGTCACTCTAATACCTTGCTGGTTTTTAATGGTTTCTTTCAACAGATGGAAAACTAATTTTTAGAATATAGCTTACTATCACAAACATGTAGATGTGAGTATTAATATACCCTTGTGTACAATGGCATAACTATTTGAAATAATATTCTTTTTTTTTTTTAAGATTGTGATTGCTAGCATCATGTGTAGTTACAACAAAAATGACTGGATGGAGCTCTCCAAAAAGGCTGAGGTAATGATTCCTTTACTATATATTTTAGTTTTTCTCTTCTATTTTTATTCATTTTAGTTTTAAATAAAGAGCTGTCATAAAAAATAACCCAGCAGAAGTAAATTTGAATGGAAAATGGTAACTTAAAACATTTCTATTATAATTTGTTTACCCTATGTTTTCATTAAAATGATGGAAATGTAAATTTAAAAGGAATCTATTCTATAAAAGTGGTCCCTTGGATTTCACACGCTACCTAAAAATCCTTTATTCTTTGAATCCATGTACTCTATTTGCATATTAAGCAAACTGTATATTATGATGAATGCCATGATAAAATTTAATGCTACCTTTGAGAATCTAACTTGATCTTACCTTGCCTTTAGGCAAACTAGTTTGACAGCGAGAGAAGAAATTTTGAATATAAAACTCTTGAATATTTAAAATAGAAAAGGCTCATTTCGTACTATTCTAGTCTGAATACAGACACGCGTAGAGGGGTAGGACAGAATGCTCCGAAATGGAACACGAGTCAGCGGGTCTCCCGTAAAATCAATTGAATCTTACGCAAACGCAGACAACTAACCACGTGCCTCAAATCTTTACTTCACACAGAAAAATGCATACTTAAAATTGTCCATCATGCTGTCGTGAAAAATACTTCAGAAAGTTTTAGCTGGGGTTTCAGCTAAAGCTAACGACTCTACATTATGGAATATTATAAAGCTTTCTGGAGTGTTCAGAATGTTGATTGAACATTGCATTTGGATATTTTGAAACTAGGAAGGCAACAATTACTTCTGGGACTTAGCAGGGCGAAATTAAACATGATCGGTAATTGGCTTCGTGATCTTTGGCGCTGGGTCCATTTTATCCGTGTATTTACCTAATGGACCGTGAAATCTTCCGCAGAGCCTGTGCTTGGCCTGAGCTCTGCCAGTTTGAAGCTGACTATGATGAATGGCTTCATCGTGCTGCTTGTATCTCTGCCTTTCTGTAGAATAAAATGCTTCAGCAAAATATTTTCTTCAGTAATGAGCATTAATTTTTAAATTAATTTTACTTTTAAAAAGCCAAAAGCCTTTATTGTAGTAACATACTAACCAACTTCAAGATATTTTTCATGTTTCTCACATAAGTAAGTAAGTAAGTAAATAAATAAATATAAATAAAAGGGAAAAGAAGGAAGGAAGAAAAAAGAAAAAGATATGCCTTTCATTCAGTCAGAACAGACTGTGGAAACTCTCCACAGGAAAGCAATCTGCATATCAGGAAATTCATTCTGTTGATGGTGTCAGTTTAAAAACAGATCTTCTCTGAAATCTTAAAATACAGACCAGCTCAGGATATACCCCGCGAAGGACCTATCCCCAGGTCTCCGCGTCCCCCTGGAGGGCAGCGGTGGGTAGCCTGAGTCCATCTCTGCTCAGATGGTGGGCACCCAAAAGGCTCTGTCGAGTCAGTATTTGGTTTTGTTTTTATGAGCACATGCCTCGAAACAGATTAAAACAGATTTCCTTACAATGGGAGAGCCCACAGTAGAACAAACCAACAGAAACAAGAAGTGTTCAAGCCAGCATCACTGTTACTACTTGCAGTGTGCATTTCTTTGGGGGTGGTGATAATGGGCAGTAAAGAAATCCGAGCTAGCGCGCCAGCTGTTCTCGCAAGCCACTGGTTTTAAGTTCGGCAAATCACTTAACACGATGATGGATATACTTTAAATTCATGAAGTTCCTCTCCTTAGAGTAGATTAATTATTGAATTACGCAGTAGGGAATTGAGGAAATCTTCTATCAGCTCTTTACTGTTATATCTGAAAACAGAAATGACACGTGTGTAACAGAAGAGATCCAGTTGTACAAAAACACGAAAAAATAAAGGCTGAGAAAATGTGTCAGAATGAAAATGCGCACAAGGTGCGACCATTATTGTTTGTTCCACTACCACTTTACTTTACTGTTTTGAATAAATATTTGTAACTATGTGGGGTGGTTAAAAGAAACAGAACCTAAGTACATCCTTAAAATATCTTAAATTCTACTGAATACTGCTTTTAGGAGTTAATGTATACCCAGTGTATCTTCTTTATCAAACACATAGTCTTAGAAAGAGAACCATGTTAAACCAGACCTTCCTTTTCACTCTAACCCTACAATTCACAGGCTTTTAATGTCTTCTTTTATGCATTCCTCAACCTGGTTTTAATTTGTCATGGGTTTTTTTTTGAGGACCATAAAACAGAAGTTGCCTCTGGAAGAGCGTTTACAGCTTGGTGTCAAATTAGTAGCATTTTTAGGCTCTGCTCAATTTGGGGGGTTCAGGTATCTAACCGCATGCTCTCCTGCTTTTCTGGGACGTTGATAGCTTATTTCAGTCCCACGCAGGGAAGATCTGTGAAGCAGAGGCCACTCTGTGGAGAGGGCCTGACCAGCCAGGACAAAGTGAACGAGATGTGGCTTCAGCTGTGTAGATATGTTCATAGTTTGACTGGGTACACCAAATTGAACTATACTGAAGGCTCACAATATTGAGTCTAAAATAGTTCTGGAACTCATTTTAATACACTATGAATCCATTTCTTTCTTAATGTGTTAGCTTAGAAACCAGAGCCTGAGTCAAAGTTCATGTGAGGATGCTTCACTGAAGGATTCGATCCCAGAGCAGTAAGAGTGAGGGGTTAAAAATAAAGGTGTCGGGAAGGAGGGAAGGCAGGCCCAGGGTGGCGCACTCCAGGGCTGGCTCCAGCTTCCCGAGGAGGTGGGGCCAGTGGCTCCGTCCCGTGGGACAGGGCGGGCTGCCTGCCACAGTTCAGGGGAGAAGAAGGGTGAGCGAGGGATCCGCTGCTTCCTTCCTGTCTCCTGTCTGTCGTTGGTCCAGTTTTACACCCCAGGGTTTGCCTTCCTCTGCACTTTGGGGCTGTGTGTCCTACCCGCTCCAGACAGCAGCGAGGGACGCCAAATCCCACACTATGCGGAGCACCGGCCCTCCGGGATCTCCAGCTTTGACAGGTGCCCAGGAGGCTGTGACAAAGCCTAGCCCTCCTCCTGACGGGGCTTTGAGAGCTGGCAGTGACCGGAGATGTGAGCATGGCAACAGGGGTTCCTTTTTAAGCTCTTGGCAAAAGCTGGGGTGGCAAGAAAGGCATCACATTTGAGGAGACCTGTAAATGGGGTGTGGCTCAGTATGCGCCACCAACCTCACCCGAGTGGGTCTCAGAGAGCCCCAGTCTTCTTGCCCTCCGTCAACTCACAGTTTTCCCACTAGCTTTCTTAAGGTACAACTCTTAACTTGACCTGCACGGTCTGGTCCCTGTCCACCTCCCTGATGTCACCTGGGTTTGTTCTTTATATTCCAGCCCCCACTGGTCGTCTTTCCCTCCTCCCGCACATTTCCAACCAGAGCCTCTGCTGATCCCTTGGCCTGGAAGCTCTTCTCTTCCTCGGCTCTGAGCTCCCTGACCGGGAGGTTCACCTCCCTGTCCTACTTCAAAGATCCTGTCCTCGGGAGCCAGTTTACTATAAAGCAGCTGAAGCTTAAGAGTCAGAGCTCTTGCTTGCACAAGCTACTTCCAAACCCTCGTACCGAATTTTGTGTTTGTAATTTTAAAGTTATTTTTATTTTTAAAAGAAGTTTCACCAAATTGTTTAAACATTAGGCTCCCTCAAACCTGGATCTCCTTCTGTGTGTTCCTTTCCTCTGCAGAACTTGATAAAACGGTGCTTAACAGAGGTGTCATCAGCTCTGTCAGCAGTCTGTCACCCGTGGGAGTGTTTAATCCCCAGTTTCAAACACAGCGCTTTGCCGGCCAATGGCTATTCCTTAAATATTTGTTGAATGAAGTAAAATAGAGGCACAGAGCTAGGGTGCTGGCCCGTGACAGACGAAAAGGGAACAATTACAGAATAAGTGGAAAGGGTGGCACTTTAATTCGCACAAACAAACTTGAGGTGATTAAGAGCCAGAGCTGAAGGTTTTAAGTCAGAAATTGATGAGCGATGGCCAGAGGTCGGCTAGACTGGTCGTGTGAGACAAGGGAAGCCCAGCTGAGAGGCACAGGGGCCAAAGCCAGGTGGCTACAGTATTCCTAGCGGACAGTCCCAGTAAACCACTTCAAAGCCAGGTTCTCATCATTTTTCTACCTGTATCTGGGTTAGCAGTGTGTCATAAAACTAGATAAATGTTAAAGTTAGGAGATCTCAAATAGGCTGAGGTGAAAAGCAGAGAGAGGGACGTTACAGAAATATGTAGGGCCAGTTAGATATGTCCCTGAACGGTGATGGGAAGCAGGACAGAGGGGAATCAGGAAAGCCAGGCACCTAGTTGGAGACAAGAGGTGGCCACTGACTTAGTGTCCAGTGGGGCCCAAACCAGTTCAGTGTTCACCCGTCCCACGTCTACTCCAGAGTAGCTTAAGATCCCCGAGAACTTGTGTCCCCCTTCTGGGTGGTTGAGGCTAGGTGACATAGTTGCTACGTAGGAAGTCACATCGGACCTCGTGTGTTCTTTTAACAGAAGAAAGTAAGAGAGAATCCAGGAAGCGCGGCTTTCCTGCCTCACCAAGGGAGCACCCTCCCCACCCTGCTGGGGCTCTGAGGTCTTCTGCCTGGTCCCCCCCACCCCCGGAAGTCTTCCCTCCCCACTTGGGCTCTGATGCGCGACACCACGCCAGCGTCCACACGTCCGTCCGTCCTTCTCACTGTGCGTGGGCCCTGGCACCCTACACGGGGCCCTCGCGGCTCTTCCTCACATCTTCCTAGTCTCCTACCTTGCTCTGCCCCAGCCAGTGGCTTTCGAACTGCATTGATCAGGAAGGAAGGGAGAAGTGAGGAGAGCAGATATTTGGTTGTACGTGTTGTACGAGGGCTTGCACTTTTGCTTCCCTAGTTTCTCTGAGAGTTTTGTTTTCCATGCTTTGGAAATAAGGAAAGGGAGGCAAAAAGTTATTAAATAATATGCCCAAGTTCACACAGCTAGGACGTGGTAAAAGTGGAATTCAGACACGTGAAGCCTGGCTCCAGAGTTCACACTATTAACATATCATTCTACTTCATGCAGATAAATGGATGATAAATAGATAATGTATGAAATTAGAAACAGCAAATTTTCTATGTCACTGCCTTCACTAGATTACTTTATTGTGTAATCATTTAGGTGAGGTAGAGGAACCTCTGGGCTAAGGGACTAAACTGAAACGCTGGTGACTAACAGGAGTCAGCAGGCACGCTCAGTTTCAGGTAATTTAACATTTCATGCTAATTCAGCAGTTAAGGCTTTTTCAGGGCATATAGTTGCTTGAAAAAGAATGAGCTGCCTGTTAAGGTGGTGTACATCCTATGGCAGGAATATGCAAGCGGAGGCCAAATGAACAGTCCCCATCTCTTAGTGTTGGCTCGAGCAGGATCAGCTCAGTTTCGAGGGCTAGATGCTCATTTCAGAGGTCCTTCCAGGTGTGTTTGGGGCTTCTGTACGTGTGTAACACTGGGGACATTTTTAACAATTAGTCACTGAAAAGACTTTGAACTGGATAGGTGGTTTTACAGGATGTTAATATTCACTTAAAGTTTAGAATCTTTCAGGATGTCAAGTTATAATGTTCTCTGAACACAGTGAAACAACTCTAGCCATGAAATTTGTGATTTCTGATCACTTATGGTAGTAACTAAGAGCACAGGCTCTGGTCTCAAAATTCTTAGGTTTAAGACCTATTCTCATTTATAAGCTGTAGGACAATGAGTAAGTCACTTGAACTCTTTGTGCCCCGGTTTTATCACTAGCAAGATGGGAATAATGATCTATCCCACTGCAAAGAGCTCAGTACAGAATCTGGCATATTGTAAGTGCTCAGTAATCGTCAGTCAGTGTTGTGTGCTGTGAGGGCTGACGGTAAGCTTGTACTTACACTTCAGGGAATACGTATAGTGTACGTGTGTATACAGATGTCACCTAAAGCCCATCTAACCCAAAATGTTGTTGAGTTGATTGGCTGTTAATTTCTGCATTTCAACTACATGAAGCAGTGGAAAGGGAACACTTGGAATAACTGAGAAATAATAAGGAAAGTGCAGTATTGTATAGAATGGCAACTTACAATCTGTAGGTGAAGCTGGGAATTCCCACATGATGCGCTTTTGAGATGGGTCATATTATCTGCAGTTTATACTTGAGTAGATGGAGACAAAGAGGGTAAACTGACCTACCCAAAGCATCCCCAATTCCCTTAGCAGACCTAGGATTAGAACTCAGAGTTTAGCAGGTTGTCCTTTGTCTAAGCTCACTACCAATCCAGCAGGAAGAAAAAAGGAGCATGATGCGTGGTAATTTTCAAATAAACTGAAGCATTTTAAAATCGAGTTAGAGACGTAGAAGCCATCATAAAACCATGTTAGAAAATAGGCTGAATGATCAATTGAATGTTCACAAACGTGCAGAAGAAAAAGCAGACTCACTGATGAATAAAGGTGGGTAAGGAAATCAGCTAAGAGCTACCTAGAATTCTTAAGTTTGTTGAGTTCCTGCTTAAAGTTCATAAAGCAGGAAAAAATAGGCTAAAATTTTGAACATTTAGGAAGAAGAGAGATACTTGAAGGAAAGCTGGACACTGTTGACCTAAAGAAGGGTCTGATACACTTAGAAAATAATGAACTTTATAAAAAGTACTTGCATGATGTGATAGACATGTTGTGATGTTGCAGAAACTGTTTCAAGTTTCTAGTTTACCTTACTTAAAAAAACGAAATTGTGGCATTTGAGGAATTCTGGAAGTTAGGTAAAAGAATATCAAAGCTGAAACCTTTCATTTATCTCCCATTCCTCAAATTAAAAAGTGTTCTGTTTGTTCTTGGAGTTTTTTACAGAAGACTTCTCAAGAATTCTGTGGTTCTCCAATTGTTTTAAAAATGCTTAGAGTGGACTATTTTGTTCATTTTTTTGTATACTAATGAATTAATGAATTAAGAATGATTCCTTTTTAATTATTAAAGTAAGACAAAATTATCTGCACTTCATGTTTCTTAGCATGGACTTCTTAAAAATACAGTAAAATTGATTATCAGTTAAAAAACATGAGGAAAGTAAGTGAGGGAGATGAAGGTACAAACTTCCAGTTACAAAACAAAGGAGTAACATGTATGAACTGCACAGTGACATAGGATCTTTGCATGATGACAGACGGCGACTAGACTTGGTGGTGATCATTTTGTAGTGTATAGTAATGTATAGAAATGTATAGAAATAGCGAATCACCAGGAACTAACAGGGTGTTGTAGGCCAATTATACTTCAGAAACAAGCAGACTCATGGAAAAGGGTATCAGCTTTGTGGTTACCAGAGGAGGGTGGGGAGGGGAGGGGGAATTAGATGGAGACAGTCAAAAGGTACAAACTTCCGGTTATAAAATAAACAGGGATGTAATGTACTACATGATAAATATAATTAACACTGTCATATGTTATATATAAAGTCATTAAAAGAGTAACTCCCGAGTTCTCATCATAAGGACAATTTTTTTCTTTTTCTTTTGTTTTCTATCTGTGTGCGATGATGTTCACTAGACTTGTGCAAATCATTTTGTGATGCACGTGCTATATCATTGTGCTGCACACCTCCAACAGTGCTGTGTGTCAATTATATCTCAGTAAAACTGGAAGAAAAGAATTGAAGCTAAATAGAGCAAAACCAAGAACAGTAAAGAAGCCCAGTACATGTGTTATATCTGTTTTCTTTTTTTTCACCTACAGAGAAAAGTAGAAAATTACACACTGAATTGTTAACATTGATTACTTTAGAGGTAGGAAACTGAAGGAGAGAGGAGAAAGACTTTTATATTTCTGTCTACTTTGGTTTAACTTGAACTGTTACCAAAATCTTGTTTTACCTTTGAATTTCTTTTTAAAGCAACAGAACACAGTGAACAGTGTTCCAGTTCGGGGAACTAACACGCGTGAATGCTCCGAAGCATGAGAAAGCAGTGTTAATAAATAATGAACGTTAATTGATTTTAAGAAAGGGCGTTTAAAATTTTACTCGTTTTCATTCCATCTAGCCTGCTACATTTTCCTTTGCACGGCTACTTCTAGTACCAGTTATCCACAATTAGTAAGATTCGTTTATATAAAAGTAGAAGCTGTGGAGGGCAGAGGAAACAGGATGTCAGACAGACCTGAGTTAAAGTCTCTGCTGTGCCTCTTGATAACACATGCTGGTCGTTTAACCAGCCTGGGCTTGGGTTTCCTCATCTGTAAAATTGGTACCCTAAGAACCCAAAGATTATGAGCGTTAGCGGTAGCAAATACAGAGCATAGAGCAGTGGGTGTCATCTTGTAAGCATTCAGTGAATATTTGCAGTTGTTACTGCTGTCGGTGTAGACACCCTCGCTCGAGAGTCAGAATACACCTCACAGGGTGGCTGCGGGAAGCAGAGAGGTTAAAATTCGGCACATGTGACCTAGGCTGAGTTATCCATGGTGAAAGCGTATCAGTCCACCAGTAAAGCTTTGCCTTTTCTTTCGTTTTCCTCCCGCATCTTAAAGGCTTCCGGAGCAGATGCCCTGGAGTTAAATTTATCGTGTCCACACGGCATGGGGGAGAGAGGAATGGGCCTGGCCTGCGGGCAGGTAAGGACCTCCACAGCTGCCCGAAGTCCGTCTGGGTGGCGGGACAGGCCCCGGGACCGCCGGTGGCTGCACCTCGGGCAGGAAGGCGGGAGGATGACATGACTGGCTTGAGACTTCTAGGTCTGCATTGTTTAAATATTTAGTGCTTAAACAGTGGAAAATGAAGGAAGCTGAAATTACAGCGACTGTTCAGTTTTATTGAGGAAAATACCACATTATGTGCTTGACAGGAGGTAATATCATAACAAATAGTTTTTAAAAGCGCTGAAGCAGAATTAGCTGATTTCAAATGCAGTGTTCTTTATTCATTCCTGGTGCTGATCCAGTTTCCCTGGAGCAATATACTGTACAAAATGCATTGTTCATAGTGATTTTGTAGTAAATGGGGCACAGCACAAATTGCATTTTACATTTTTTAGCATATGATCATTATTCCCTAACTGTGTTTTGGGAGTTGCAAAAAGACTTTGATGCTGTTTTTATTTTTGGATACAAGAAATGGAACCTTCATGCTAAAATACTTTCAAACACCTAATGAATAAAATGTGGAAATATATGTTAATATGTAGAAAATTCTGCATCTTTATGTAACTAGATGCAGTGTTGCATGTTAAGGAGCAAGGTAAAAGCTTCATGCTTAAAAGGTGAGTATTTTGCATCTAATTTAGCTTTTAAGTCCAGTGGGAAATGGTGTGAATTAAATCATACAAATTGTTGTAACTTGTGACAAATTTCCTGGTCCTAGAAAGTTCACTTTTATTTTCGCGTCCAGCACAGGGCCTTCTGCATAGTAGGCGCTCAATTCTTCTTCTTCTTCTTTTTTTTTTTTTTTTAAGTCATAGAATTATTTGAATTAAACTGAGAGGGCAGAGGCCCCTAACTTGAAAGGGCAGACATTTCTGCTCATTCAAATGAACACAGGTGGCTGTTTTCGTTTGAGCATTCAGGGAGGAGTTTAAAGTACCTTGTAAATATTTAATTAACATTCAGAGTAGATTTGTGACTTGGAGGAAACCATTCTTTTGTAGTGGCAGGAGGGGGTGGGCTAGTCAAATATTTTTTAAGTCTATCGTCTGTTCCGCTCACGACAGTTTACCCAGAAGATCAGTAAGTCTGGTAACAGAACAAACCTCAGAATTACCTGTAGAGGGAAAATACCAGTATGTTAAATCATCATTTTTATAAGTCACATGATTAGGTAACAGTCAGTGTCAAGATGTGTAACTTGATTAAAATGAGGAAGGCTCCCTAAAGGACACCTGAAGCAGAGCCTAAGGGAGTCACGTTTCTCTCTTTACCCCCTTCCCAGTCTCTGAAACTTGAAACCAAAATGTCTTTCAGTTCCATGGACTGAAACAGCTGTGGAAAATTTTAATCTATTGACTAGTTTTTAAAAGAAAGATGCATTTTCATACCTATTCCTTGCCACAGGTATGAGTTATTTTGAAAATGTTGCCGAACCTTGAGTTTATTTTTTAGAGTGGACTTTTGCTCTGTGAACACATCTGAACGTATCCAGCTGTTAAGCATCTTCTGTGTAACCTCTCCAGAGAGTGATTCAGCCACATAAATTTTTGCACAGCCTTTGGCGGAATGAGGATGCAAGTGCTGAGATTTTGCAGTCAGTTATCATTAAGATTTCTAAAACTCATGGAAAACATATGTTCCAAAAACCATTATATCTTAGGCTAAAGGAAACTTAGGAACATTTTCATTTCACTTGTTAGTTATAATCTCTAAAACGAAAGCAGTCTTTCTATTAGTCAAGTTTAGAAATTTCCTTTTGAATTATATTCTTTTGTAAATTATGTAATTGAAAAACAAAGAAAATTTAATTGTTTTGCTCCAACATAATTTAAATGATTACTCTGCCTCAGGACACATGAATGTTCAGTATTTTAGATGGCAGGAAGAAAGAATATTCGTGCATTGAAAAAAACGCTTTACTATAATTCTGACTTTTTAGAGTGGGCTCAAACACATCTGGGGCTCTCATATTTTCCTTTATTTCTTTTTTTCCCCTTTTTCTGCCTCCCGTTCTCATTGCCTCTTCCTCCCTCCCTAAGGTTCCTGGCCTTGAACACTTGCAGGTTGATGGGATGGGGAATTTGTATTCCGTGTTGGGGGACTGAGAAGCCACTCCAGTTCCTCTTCCCAGTCACCGTGTGATCCTGAGTTCCACCCGTTGGGAGCTCCCTGTGTGCCAAGCACAGAGCTGTGTGTATGGCCAGAGCCTCATACGTATTTGCTTCATGAGTGAAACAAATTCATATTAGTTCCATGGTTCAAATATTTATCTGTTAGAAACAGTCTCTTGTACTTTCGCACTTTCTGGTGTTTCTAGAAATCCTAATTTTAGCTCCTTACGAAGAGGAGAGGATCATAATACAGTACATTTTCCTCTCTAAACATCTGTTTTTTCTTCCTTTATCTCAAATATTTTCTTGCAAATATGAAATAGGTGAAAAATACCGCTTTTGTACCTAAGTGATTTTAAATTGACTATATATATATATACATATATATTTAAGCATATACATATTTATTTAAACTCTTTATAAATGTCCCCATAAGGGACTAAAAATTGTGAAATTTATGAATAGAGAAGGCTATGACCTTTGCAACATACAGACATCATATGTATATTTATGGAATTTATAGAAATGAAGAAAATCTCAATATGACCTTGGGAATTTGAATCATCTGTTTCCTGCAAAGTAAAACTTCATATAAAATCTTAAGCACTTACCATGAGAGTTTCTAGCAACCTCATTCTGTATTCTTTCCATCAACCATCTGTGCCGCCTCGATCAAGCCAGCTCACCCTCCTGAAGCATCAGTGTCCATGTCTGTAATACAGGATTGAAACTAGATGATCTCCAAATCCCCTTCCAGCTTTAATATTCTTTGAATGCTAACATCATAGGTCACAGGCTAATATGTTATTTTAGAACTACCTAGAAAGAGCATTGGTAAAACAAAAATAACAAAAAAAATAAGCAAACGCATATAATGTTTTTCTTTTCAAAAGCATTAACATTTCCTCTGGCCTGCATAAATGTCAATGTTTTACTTTTTAATTCCTATTTTTTATATCAACCAATGCTGCTCACTTTTTGGTGTGTCTTATTTTATTTGATGAATGAATAGCTAAGTAGCATTTATTTTAAAAAGCTTTGGTTTAATTTTGTATTTAACATGGTTAAAATAGAAATCTCGTTCTTTTAGTAGGTCAGCCTGTTCTTCTATCAGATTTTTGCCATTTTAGTTAATGGTGTCGCCCAAAAGCTCGACGCTCAAGCAAAGGTGAACATCTATTCCAGTTCGAGTTGTGTACACTCCAAAGACTCAGAGTTCTATTCCATTACAGCTTGGAAACAATCTTTTCCTCTTCTTTCTTCTGCTCACATAATTCCCTGAAGTAGTGTGAGTTTGTATCCCACTTAATAAATTAAGAAACAGGTCAGTGGCCACCAGGACTTGAGCTTTAATTACATGTAAGTCTGAATATAGGAAAGGTACTGAGAATAGTTCCTAATAAATTAGCATTTCAGTATTAGTGTTAAATATTATTATTATTGACTGAAAAGTAGGTGCCAGGACTAAGTCAGAGCTAAAGTCACAAACAACCCCGAACGTGCTGTTTAGGCGTTTGGTCTCTCGGGAATAAGGGAGCGTCTCCGATGTCTTAACATTCAGATTTGAAGTTGTCTGCCTGCAGTCTGTGTAAGCCAATTCCCGTGACAGCGCATTGCTTCATAAATGTAATTGACCTATGCTAAATTCTGTAAAGTCTGGATGAAGGGGACACCTCTCTGGGGTCGTCTCCCTTTCTGAAATGCTCAGTGTTCGTTTGGCGTTAAGTGAGTATCCCTCTTCGGTTCTTTTAGAATCATGTTGCGTATTTTTACTTCCATCCTTCAGAACCTCCGAACCTAGATTCACACGGGAGCTGCATAGGTCTTGAATCGCTTTCTATTGTTGTGTTTTGGAATTATTAGCAACTTTTTTAAAACAGATGGCTGGACAGAAAAATCCTGTAACTTCCCTTAAAGCAAGGAAGACATGGCCACACTTGGCCCGCGTTGCCATGCAGCACTGACCAACTAGTGCAGAGCGAGGCCCCCTTCACGCTGTCTGTGTGCCTGTAAATAGCAGCAAACATCTGACCAAGGGTGGGTGCTCATTCTCAAACACGGGTTTGGTCAGTATGGGCCTCTCTGATTCCACCTTTAAGGACTGAAACCAAGCCTTCCTGAGATTTGTGCTGACCCTCTGAGTTCCTGACGCTGAACAGTCCCTGGCTGCCTTCCTCAGACTGCAGACCTGTCATTCTTAGATCCTCCATCAGCTCCCAGCGGAAACATAGTGGGGGGTGGGGGGCAGGGTGTGGGATAAGATGACTTGCCTTCGGATTTGATCCTCCATGAAGCAAAAAGGAAGAGCGAGAGGTGGCATGTTCCTTAGGACTTCGCAATGCTAGTTACATAGTCCTCTGCAAATGATTTTTTTCCTTGCCATCAGAAAACATACATTTTTAAAGCTTTTTCTTAAGTTCCTTTTCATACCAGCTGTTTTCTCCTTTGCCTTGAATCAATTATGTGGCATAGTAAAACACAGAGTTTCAGAACGGAGAGGAGCCTTGAAGATTTTCCAGCTCAACTTCCTTATTTATAGGAAAGGAGCTGGGGTCTGGGAAGTTATCGAAATTGCCTTAGTCTGAGGTAACCAACTAGCCGGGCCCATGTGGCTAAGGTGACACCCTTGTCATTGACCCCCATCTGGTGCTCCATCCAGGAGTTTTTACTGTGTCATTTGGGTGTAACCAAATCTTTAGTCAAATTAGCCAGTTTCAGTCAATTCCCTGGGAACGTTTTACTCTGTACCTTTTTCAGTACTATTATTCCCTCTGCCTGGAATTCATATCTTTTCAAACAAACTTATTCAAATAAAAATCATCTGTTTAATTCTATTTCACATGACATCTCATTTATTA
This sequence comes from Vicugna pacos, assembly GCF_048564905.1. Lineage (NCBI taxonomy): Eukaryota > Metazoa > Chordata > Mammalia > Artiodactyla > Camelidae > Vicugna > Vicugna pacos. Next base: position 71,934,959 of record NC_132995.1, read on the forward strand.
TTTGGGTATGTCTTATCAATCCACCACATTTTCCCTGAGAAAGGGAAACTGATATGATGATAAAACCCACGATACATGAATAGGTTACAGGCAGAAGCTAGCTGCGTGCTCTCCTTTAAATCCGTGGTGACCTAGAGACTGAACCACTGCCAGTGAATTTGGGTTTCTTTACTTAACGGTTCTAAGAGGCTTCAAAGGTGTTCGCTCCCTGGCCCTGGCAGGATTCTCGCATTCAGTGTTTTAGACGCTTTGGGCTGCGCTCATCATCATTGCCCTCGTCGTAGGTGTGGTCGCTAAACAGAACACAGCTAGTTCAGTAACAATTCCTTTGGATGGAAACTTCCAAAATGAGAGTGTGTAGTCGGAGGGAAGGCTGCTGTGTCCTGAATGAAGATGGCAGTGCCCCCATCATCACCTGCTCTGCCCTGCTGCCTCACAGCCCCTCCTACATCCTCTGCGCAGAATTTCTCAGTACTGGAATGTTCAGCGCAAACAGCCTTCATGTTAATTTTATCATCAGGAAATACACATACAGTCCTGCTTTTATGATAATTTAGCTAAGCCAAACCAAACGGGTTTAAAAATGGTAAATTTTAAAATGTTCCATCATCTTAAAAAAAATGATTGACTTACATTAAGATCACCCAAAGCAACAGTTTGATATTTCCCTCATACTCTGTTCTGTGTCCAAATTTAATTTACATAAACTCTGTTTTTATTAAAAAAAAAGAGAGAGAGAGAAAAAAGGTTTTGTTTCTATTACAACCTGCCAACATTTTTCATAAAACACAGATTATTACTCTTCTCCTTGCCAGGGAGCAGACGTCTGTCACCAGGAAGAGAGTCCAAAACTAAGTATGAGGTCCACATTGCCCCAGATGTGCCAGCATCTCCCTTGGGAAATAAAGCCTTTTTCCAGCAGCTGGGTTAACAGACCCTTTATCTCATTTGAAATACAAAATCCAGGAAATGATGACCGCAGCCCTGCCTCAGTTTGGTCCCTGTTGGGTATCTGTGGAGGGGACAGTATCAAGATACTTCTTTTAAAGCCAAAACGGCTGACCAGTCATAGCACTTCCTGCATTTCCCCCTTTGGGAAGTGCGTTTCCCAAAGGGGGAAACGCAGGAACTGAGGAGTCTGGGAAGCCGCAAAGGTCAGAGAAAGAAGTGTGGGCACCGCACCAGTGGTAAAATACAAGAAGCGGAAGCCACAGCAACTTCCCCTGGTGTCTCCGGGGGTCTTAAGGTGAAGATCACTGCTGAGATAAATTTGCTTTTCGATACTGCCCACGAGACCTCCTCCATTTCAGGTTCTTGGTTCCTCTCACTCCTGACTCCAACCCCTGTAAGAAACACGGGTAACAAAGTGCTGCTTTGTCCTGAATGTGATGTTTAATTTTTCTCTAATCAGCCTGGATCAATGTTAAGTTCAGGCGAGGAAGTTGGACTTGAGATCTGTGAGTTGATTGACTAAACATGGGATGGGCTCAGTTGGCCTCCGTGGGTTGAACCCCTGAGACATCACAGGTTCAGAAATCATTACACTGCGAAGTAACGTCATTCCAGGAAGAGATGCGAGAAATGGCTGCGTGGTCCCAGCTTCTACGGAAGTGGCTGAAATCTGACATTACCCATGTACATTTCACTTATCCTGTCTTCTTTTCATTTTCTCCTGGCAGTATAATTTTGGAAGTGCTTTAAAATAAATTATCAACTTGTCTATGAGAAAAAGCATCTCTGGTTAAAAAGAAATATTTGCTTTACACTATATTATGATGCCCAACTTTTTATTTGATTTTAATTCCCAGCCATTTGCGTAGACATGGGTGCGTGGAGGAGCAGATAACTACAGGAGATCTGTAAGAGACATTCACAGAACTGCTGGTATTTTGCCTGAAGCTGGTTCTCTATGAGTTTTTCAATTTTAGTTATTAATGTTGGTTAATGATATAAAATGGTTGCTTTCTTTTAAAAATTATAGATTTCTCATAGCAACACCATTTAAATCTAACTGAAATATTAGTTCTAGGTCAGGAAGTATCACTGTTTTTATCTTGAACAACAATCATATATGTGTAAGAAAAAATGTATATGCAGTACAAATAGGCAGACCACCTGATGAATGGTTGCAGGAAAACACCTAAATATGTATTTTTAAACTTAATGTGGTTTTTAAAATTGTACTCATCATGTTATATTCCTGAAATAAAGCATCAATAGCATTTCTTAATGTTTTTTAAATCACTTTCAAATGATCACATCTCAGTGAATTTGAGACGTTTAGCAGAGTTTTCTATATGACTGTTGACTATAGCATAAAGATGACCTACAAAGAGAGATGTGAGAATGAGGTGGGAGAGGCTGTGATCTTGGTCTGTGATATCATGGAGAGTTTGCATAGCACAACGTCACAGCAGAATAAACAGGAGTCAGCAGTGCAGAACAGAAACAAAGTTGGAAACCAGAATTACTAAGATATAAATATTGGCGTTGAAATGGAATTGGATCCAACTAGACTAACACTGTTCGGAAGAACCGGCAAACAAGACTTGAGCCCTGCATTAAAACCCACAAAAGGCCCAGGAGTAAAGGACACTGCCTGTTGGGCAAAAAGGCAAGATTGGACCAGGAAACTAGTAAGCACTGGGGAGCTAAGAGACTCAGAGGCAGCGGAGTGCAAGATAGGGCAAGAGAGAGGATGATGGACAAGGCAAAGCAAGGGAAGGCGTAAGAGGCACCTCTTTTAAAGACCTTGAAATTAAGGCAACTTCTACTTCAGAAGGAAGGTTTTTACTCATTGCCTGCTGGGCTGGAAATAGTCTGTTAGAGTACAGCCAGTTTAAGGCTTCCAGCTGGGAGAAGGTGAGCCTCGTCAGGGTAGAGGCACGCGGGTCTTCTGACTACAGAAGAAAATATTGCTCTCTCCCTGAAAAGGAAGCCAAAGAAAATAGATTTTTCAAAATCATGGCATTTTACAGCCTAGGAGTATTGATTCAAGATTGAAAACCCTATGACTTCTGGTACCATCATTTGGTAACCACATTCCTAGAGAACTGTTTCGGCCCCCGAGAAACACATGGGGTGGTCCTTATTGGGAATCAGATTGTACACAACCTGGAAGTCTGTCGTGACGTCGATTACATTGCAGAAACTTAATCATGTTTGAAGCTAATGCTGTTTTTGTGCTTTCACCAAAAAAGTGCAATTTATTAAGTAGCAATATGATTCATTAAAACATACTCTGAAAAAAAAATTGTTTAAAGGGGTAACGGTTTAAAGTATGACTACCAATTTTAGCCACGTTGAGGTGTCTTGAATATCTTTGGTTCTTTCCTAATATTGTTTGCTGTTTATTTTTTCCAGAGTTGACAGTTCAAATGTTTACTCTTCTTTCCCTGTCTGTTCTTACTGGGTGCATTCAGCTTTAAAAGTCTCATAGGTTAAGCTGCAAATTCAGTTACGTTTAATCTATGTTAATGACTCATCAGAAAAGATCTCACAGATTTCTTTCTCTTATTTGTAAAATTTCTAGCCCTCCACCAAATGAGCAGGGATGTCTGCTGTCATTTTTCCATTGCCAACATTTTTTGTGTGTGACTACACCAGAAATTGTATGGCAACATCATGAACGTGTCACTTCCGTTTTTCCTGTAACTGTGTTTTACCCAATGTGGAAGAACGTGGTGTATGAAGGACCTGTCCGCTTCCTTCAACTCCAGTGTCTATTCTCTGTTCCTCTTTCCTGTGTTCACTCTTGAGTCATTTTCTACATTCTGTCACCTAGGGCTCAAACTTCTTAGAGAATAGCCTTTTTGTTTAGGAGAAACAGGTTCAAGAGACCCTCTTTGGCATGCCCCAGATCATCCAATTTATTTTTCTACTTTCATTTGTTCAACAAATATTGAGAGTATCTACCACATATCAAATGTTGTGTGAAAATGCAGAGAATATAACGATGAGCAAAATCCAGCCTGTTCTCTGTCCTCGTGGAGTGTCTCATTTTGTAGGGTAGTGAGATGTGGGACAAATAACCCCACAAACAATACAGTGTAACTGGCGTAGCAGCATGAAGCAGTGGTCCATGAGACTTGAATGCAAGCCATGGCAAGTTTCTAGGGTATTCTGAAAGGCCAGGGAAGGTATACTTAAGGAAGTGATATTTTCTCTGATAACTGAAATATTTAGAGGATTTTTAACTAAGTGAAATGATATGGTGGGTTGGAGCATTCCAGGCAGTGGAAACAGCATAAGCAAAAGCCTTGTGGTTGAAACGAGTCCTCTTGAAGGGCAAGAAAGGAGACTGGGGTGCTGCAAGCAGATGCGTGTGACACAAGATGACTGGAGAGGAAAATATGGCTCAGGCTATGGAAGACCCCCGTAAGTCAGGCCTTGTTAAACATTTTGATTTATCCAAACAGCAGTGGAAAGCTATTAAAAGGTTTATCGAATATGTGTGTGGGTGCATGTGTGTGTGCGTGTGTGCACATGTATGTTGTGGGTGGGATGGTGACAACGGTGAGGACAATAGGATTATATTTTCATTTTGAGAGAACAGAATGGAGAAGCGTGAAGCTGGGCTTGAGAAGACTGGCTGCAGTCCCTTGCAGTAAGTAGTTCATGTAAGAAGTATCAGTGGCTTATAGTTTACATTAGGAAAGTGATGGTAGAGATAGAGAAATGGGTTTGCCAAAGATAAGGAGTTTATCATCTCCAATAGCATTAAAGGACGAGTTGGAAGAAACAAGTAGAAGATAGTTCTTAGCTTTCTGGCTTCTGCAGATGGAAGAATTGTGGTTTTCTAAACTGAAACAGACATACTAGCTTATGTAACTGGTGGTATGAGGGTGAAGTTGACTTCATGGCTGTCGGGATCCAGGAAAACAGATGATGTCTTCAGCATTCCCACTCTCTCTTGCTTTCTCTTCTTTGCCTCATGGTGTAGTGAATGACTCATTCTTAACCACCAACAGACAAGCATTCTCGACTCATCTGATGACACAGCCTCAGACAAATCCATGGTTTATACCCCCAACTATCAGGGGATTGTCTGCTCCTGGGCCATCCCTTGATACATGTGATTGTACTATTTTCAATATACTTTCTCCAATCCCCACCGCTAAACTCTTATCAAATGTCTTCCTCTAAATGGAGCCATCCTTATTTTAAACAATTGAGATTTTACACATAAAACATTTTGAATATTATACATATCAGATGGCCACTCTCTCTATAGAGATGATAGATTTAGGATAAAGTGAAGTATGGTTTTCCAAGTAGATAGTATATGGATTGTATTTTCTGGTGGCTACAGTGAAGGTACATTTACCATGATATAGTTATATCCCAAGATAATACATTTGTAAAGGATTTTTATGAAGAGTAGAAACTGAGTTCATTCACTTAGTGCCCACTGCATACTAGGCAATGTGCTAGATATTTCTACACGTGGGATCGAGTCCACTCCTTAGTCAACTTTGAGGGACAAGATAGCACATTATATCACAGATAAAGGAGCAAAAGCTAGAGTGACTTGCTCTACGTTGAATCTCCAGAACTGTTATTTTGACACATGGTAGGTTCAGTAAATAGTTTTTGGACAGGTCAATAAAGGCATGAATGAATGAATGAATGAATGGATGACTCAAGCCTTCATACAAAGTGGTGGGGTTTTTTTGTTTTGTTTTGTTCTGTGCCATTAGCATTGAGAAGATCCTGAGCACGACAGTTTATGAATATGGCTCAGAAAGCAGTTCTTGATTTTTTTCTAAGTTGAGAACTTACGCTTCAGATCATTTTACTTCCCTCTGAAACCAGCCTCAATGCCTTGTTCTGATGTTTTGTTCACCTCAACCAGTTTAGGCTGATTTCTCCAATTTGTGTCTCAAACCCACTCTCAGTATGTTTGTCCAGAAGCACGTACTACTCACACTTACGTGTTAGTCACAGTTCCCTGTGCCTTGGAGAGGCGTCGACCTCCTTTTCAGATATTCCATTTGGAACTCAATACTCACTTTTTAAAAGAATGAGAGTATTTCCTCCTTCCTGTAGGAGTTTGGAGGATGAAAGATATCAAAATGGCTGATTGTGACTTCCGTTTGCAGACTTGCTCTCCTATGTAAACAAAGATCTGTACCCAGAAATGGGGGAAGAGAAAGAAAACATACTTCCTCAGCCTGATCTCCAGTGGGATTAAGGACATTATTTTCATCTGTCTCTGTGCCTGCCATGTAGTGGCAAAAGGTTCTGGATAATTACAAACCCCTTCTGAACGTCCCCGCACACGTTACTTGAGAGCAGGTGCCGTCGCTCACTGATACTGCCATGCTGTTTGCCGTGCTCCGATTCCAGGCCTCCCACATGGAATCCTGACCACAGCTCCGGGGGTGTATGTACCATTATTATTCCCATTTTACAGAGGGGAAAACAGAGACTGACAGTGTAAGTAATGTGGCGGCAAGTAAATAGCATAATCAGGGTGCAAATCCTGGCCAGCTGTCTCAGGAGCCTCTGCTCCCGACCTCAGGCACTGCTGCCTCTCAGAAAAGGGCTGTGAAAGAGTAGTCCCTGGCCTTACTAACCACAGGAATTGATGCGTGTTTCAGTGATGCGCCTCTCTTTGAAGACAGCGTTGTTTGTGGGAGGAATGGAAGCCTCTTACGTAAATACCACTGAGAAGGCCCTGCTCCCGAACGTGATCGGTGAAAACAGTTTGAATGATCTTGATTTTTATGTCATTTTAATTTTTTTTTCTGTATCCAAATTCACTTCCAAAGAGAAACCCTAACAGTTCCTTTTAAAAGCTCCAGAAGTAATTAAAATGTAATGCGGTTTTATGGTTATGAAGTTCATCGTCCGAGACACTTTATTTTAAAAGTCCATTTTTTGTTGTTTAAAATGGACATCCGTCCTCCCAGGAAGGGGGCAACGTGTGGTATCAGGCATGAAGAAACTACTCCTGAAAGATGGTGATGATTTAGAAGCTGAAGAGGGGTGAACCTCCCCCCCCCACCACAGAGGTGCCCCAGAGTTAACTCAGCCTTTCTCCAAACGGTGGAGAGCCCAGAAGATGCAGAGCGCGAAGCCGCCCTGTGAGTGGCTGCGTCCCCGCCTGCCATTCCACAGCCCTGCCCTCTGCAAAGGGTGGATCATTAAGCCATCCAGCGGTGGGGAGTATCTTCATGTGGCTGTTGCCCTTTATAGCAGCCTGGCAGCCAGTGACCATAATCAATTATGCACTGTTCTGTGAGGCTGTGACACGAGGCACTGGCGGAACAGCGGGGGTGTTAGAAAATCCATTATTCGAAATTTTTGTTTCTTTTTCTTACGAGATTCCATGCTGCTCTTTTCCTGTCATCTCGTTCCTGTTTCTCGTATCTATTGTTTTGAGGGTTTTGTGTCTGACAGTTCTTTTCTGCTGCGGGTTTTGTCCCTTTTGTTACCTTGTTTCTGCCTTCCTGGGCGCCCCCACCCACCCCTCTTGGTCTTGTGTGTTGGGAGCCTCGTTCCTTTCTGTCACGCAGCCATTTGCTTTACTTTTCTTTCTCCTTCTGCCTTATTGTATCCTGGAACGCAAACACAAATTCTCTTTTTGTCAGCATTCTTCTGCATGGTGTTACGTGGTTGTCATTTTCCCTTCAGGATAGGTACACTTTACTGTATGTGCTATTCATTTTGGTTCCAAGAATCCCACACACGTGTCCAGAGGAGTGCCAAGGCTGACGACAGTAAAAAGCATCCAAGCTTTTTTGAGAATAATTCTTTGAGGACAGTGCAGACCTATTCCTTCCCGGTAGATCAGCTCACATAGGATCTGATGTTTTTGTTCCTAATTTTAGATTATTCAATATTTTCATCGTTTTTTCTGCCAGGAGTTGGTCTGTTACTCCAAAGTGGCAATTACTTTGACACCATTCCTTGCAAATCTGCCTGTTTGCTTTTCCTTCATTGTTTTTTTCCATTGATGAACACAGCCTGAAAAGACAGGCTGGCTGTTGGAACACCTACTGATTCAGTTAATTCCCTAGTTATTAGTTGAGCAACTGTTACGTGGCAGGGATTGTGCAGGACTACTGGAGGCTACTGGACACCATCAGTTTTGTTCTGCATTTTTGCATTCTTTAGTTAGTCATGCTCCTTTCCCTCAGTTTCTTTCCTCTCTCTGTGGGCACAACATATTGTCATTTGTCATTCTGCCTTCTCCATTTTCTCTTCCTCGATCCCTTTGGACCTAGCACTCCTATTTTTCATTTAGATTTATTTACAAAGAACTTCAGGTTTTCTGCCTAAATTCACAGCATTGGATTAGAAAGCTCAGATTTCCTTGGCAGTGAACGTCTGAGAATATGCCAGAGTCTTCAGTCTCATTTTTGAGTTTCATTTGAAAACAAACAGAAACAGTGCCCTCACGTCTGGTATAGTATTTGCAGTGGCTGGACTTGGTTGCATTAATATGTATACGTATCAAATATCAGTGAATTAAATTAAAATCTACGACAAACTCTTCCTTCCACAGCATTTAGTTCCTTGCTCCTTTTAAGAGCGTTTTCTCTCTCTTTGCTTTGATTTGCTCCCTTGTTTTCTCTTTTATAAACATTCTGTCTTCTAATTTGGTTTCTCCTGAATCATCTTTGATTTTCTGGTTTTTTCCCTGTTGTGTTTTTGTATTTCCATTCTCTATTTTTTTTCACTTTATTGCAGTCCAGGGATATTGTGGGCTTTATTTTTGTTGTAGTTATATTAAATAAGGCTAGCTAGTTCAGCGCATAAAAGCTAGTTTGCTATCTTCTGCCCCTTAAATGATTTCTTCTATCTCTGTATTTGTTTCTTCTATATTTTTCATCTCTCCAGTCTTGCTCATGTCTTCAAATTTCTAGTTAAATGTTTCCTTTATTCTATGATTTCTTTTTCTCTTTTCTGGCCATTGAATTCTGCCCCTTAATTTTTTCCTGTATCAGTTTGTTTCAGTTTGTTTTGTTTTTTTAAGGAACACTGGTCCCTTTAATATCATTTCCCAAAGGCCATGGGAACAACTTTTCCTCTGTTTTTGCTAATCGGGCTCTCAGAATGAACTCTCAGAAACTTGTAATGTAATGCATTTTCCACACCCACAAAAATGTCAGTTGTCTTCTCAGCTTCCAGATGGAATAAAATACTCGTGTTATTTTCTCACATACTTCACGCCTCCAATTTTTAATACTGTCCTTCGTAGTTGGGGGAAAAGAAGAGAGGAGCATATAGAAAGAACTGTGAAGATGTTGTAGAAGTGAAAGGGAGATAACAGACTGGAAGTAAATAAGTAAATGTGGTAAGTAGGACACTTGCATCTTTAAAGGATGCCGCAGGGAAAATATTTTTGGTGACAAGATAGAAGATGAGAAGTTCAGGAAACCTCCTACAGATTTGTTCCTAAAAAGCAGGGCTTGTACAGCTGATTCCACCAAACGAAACTGACTCTTGTTTTCAGGGAACCCAGTTCACCCTCTAGAGTTTTATTCATCCCATTGCTTGACTAAGCATTGCTGCTCTTCCGTGTGCCTTCGACACGATGCCCTCAGTTTTGAGAGGTAACTGTATCAATCTCTTTTGAATCTCCTATTGCATTTTTCCACTTATGATATAAACACTTGAGTCAATGATAGTATTTTAAAACCAACATATAAAACAATCCAAAACAATTATGTCATATGTTTTTAGTTTTCTCCTGATTTTGTATTGTAGCATCAGTAATAATTGAGGTTCGGTTCTTCCTGTACCTTGACTGGGGCCAGTTTTAATGCAAAACTTGTCATCTTTATAAAAAAGAAAAAAGCTCTCCAAACAATAAGCTGTTAATTGATCAGTTAGTTTTATCTTGCTGACCGCTGTGCCGTAAACTTTCAGATTGCCTTGAATTTGTCAAATAGGATAGTTGCCTACAGAAGTTGTCCAGTCTTATACATAGATGAGAAAATATAAAATGCACATGGGTAACCCACATTCCAGTATAAGTTGTAAACATAAAAAGAGAGAAAGTAACTAAATATAGAGGACTGTGTTATTTTTTAAATGGTTGTATACAGTGGTACACCTGAGGTTACAAAGCTGTTTAGGTAAGGCATTTTGAGCTAAATCTTGTGACGAATATTAATTTTTTTTTCATCTCACCACCAATAAGTACTCCAGCTAGTCTTATAATAAAGTTTTAATTTTTCGTAGTTAAAAGGGAAGTTTCAATTTCCTCCTGACTTCTTTTCTGGTCATCCTTCCCTGTCATTCTCACCACCCTCTCCAGCTCTCAAGAGCAGCGGTCCCCAGGTCTGAGACTACTTTGACCTCACTTAGTTCAAAAGTTCTCTGTCATATTTTACATCTTCCTTTTATTTCTTTAATTATACTCTTCTTCTCTTTTTGGTTACTTAGCATTTTCCTTATTTGAATCAACCTTGTGTTTTTTTGATCCTCATAGAATCATCACTACTTCTTTTGATAAGAACTTGTCGGATTGGCTTACACCGGTAGCAACAAATAGCTCTTGTTTTTTGAGTTTATTATAGTCCAAGAAATGTGTTAATATTTTACCTAGATTATACTGTTTCATTCTCAAACAGCCCTCTGAGCTACTGTTACCATGATCCCTATTTTTGCGGATAAAGAAACAGAAGTATGAAAAGGTTAAGCAATTTGTCCAAAACCCTGCAGCCAGGAAACGTCCAGGAGTCAGAGTGTCTTGACTGTAGGCCGACACACTTTACCACTACTCCGTGGGTCCTCTTCTAAAGTGATGCCAGGTTATATTAATTTGCTTTTGATCTTGATGCAGGAATAAGTGATTTGCGGAGTTCTTTCATCATTCAATCTGAGGAGAGCAGACCCATCTCCATGTGGGCAGCCTGAATCCACGGTGCTGCCATCTTGGTCCATAGTCTCCTGGCCCAACCTGCTTGACTCCTTTCTGCCCACCACCCACGTGAGAGCAGGTTACACATGAAAGTGACTTTTGTCCTGTCTCCATTACTAGAGTAAATTTCCCAAGGGCAGGTCCATGTCACATTCTTTTTCATATCCGCCACATTGCCTTGTACATGAATAGCTTCCAGATAACGGCTTAAATCCATAGGCCCTGGAGGATGAGCATCTCCAAGTACTTCCGCTCTTCGGTGCTCATCTTATAGCAGATGCATCTTGTCATGATACAGGAAAAAAGAAGGCAAAGCATCGCCCGTCCTTCAGCGTAGGCCAGAGACATCCCAAGTGGCCTATCTTGCAAGGACGTCATTCAGCTGTACTCATTTTTATTTTCCTCTTTTTCTGGAATTGGGTATGAAAGAGGAAGCTAGATAGCTCAGCTAAGCCGTTAACTGTGTATTTTGTAGCATCCAAGAATCTCACATACTTGAAAAGGTTTTATAGAATTTTAAATAAATACTCCCAAAGAGCTTATGTTTTTATTTTGAATTACAATTCGACAACACTTAATCCCTTGTTGCTTTGTCAGACTTTTAATTATTCAAAACATGAAACAAAAGGAAAGAACTGTAGATAGCACAGTAATGTTAGCAGAACTGCCAGGGTGCTGAGGATTATTAAAGAGGACATTATGTTTGCTAATCGGGCTTTTAATTTTGCTTCTGTTTGTTGATGGAAAACATCCTCTTGGAAAGGATTTTTTCCAAAACCTTAATGGTGACAATGCCTTCTTAACATCCATGAATATACTGTACAACCAAAAGCTGTTTGAAACGTAATTAGTCAAAAGACTCCTGATTTCCATTTTAACTATCGAATGCCTGACCAGCATTATGGTCAGACTGATCTTTAGTGCCTAGGAAAAAGCAAGCCTTTAAAAAATGAGAAGTGCTTGGAGGGAAGATTTTAAAGTATTACAAACTATAGCAAAAAAAGGAATACCCTCTCAACTGATTTTATGAGTCAGGCATCACCTCGACATTGAAAGGTCTGTGTGAGAAGTTGCAAGCTCATCTCACTCATGATCACTGACGCAGAATACCAAACAAAATATGAACGTGTTGAATCCCACAATGCATAAAAAAGACCAATATGGCGTGACCAGTTGGGGCTTATCTCAATAGTGCAAGACTGGTTTTACCAAAACAAATCAATTAATATAAATCATCACACAAACAGTTAAAAAGGGGAAAAAATCATATGATCATCTCAATTGCTACAGAAAAAAATGTTTAATGAAATTCAACTGCTAGTCACAATTTTAAAACCGTCTTAAAAGACTGAGTAGGAGTTTCTTTAAAGTGTTCAAACATGTTTGAAAATAACTGCAACACATATCAAATGTAATGGTGAAATGTGGTAAGCATTTCTTTTCTATTTTTAAATTTTTATTGAAGTAGAGTCAGTTTACAATGTTGTGTCAGTTTCCGGTGTACAGCACAATACTTCAGTCGTATAGGAACATATGTATGTTTTTCATAAGATCAGTAAGGAAACTAGGATGTCTGCTATTTGTATATCTGTCCTGTATCGTACTGGATATAAAATGTCAGTGCAGTAAGACTGGAAAAGTTAAAATAAACTGAAAGTATAAAAATTTTTAAAATGTAACGGTTGAAAAAAAATTAAATGATATACATCTTCTGATTATCTGCAATGAAAATCTGAAATAACTCACTGATAAATTATTAGAGTTAAAAAGAGTTCTGGGGAAAAATCAGTATGCAAACATCAATTCATTTCTATACACTAGCTAGGCCAAGTTAGGAATGTATTTTTTTAAGCTATACACTATTGTAGCATTAAAAATATAAATAAATAAGATTAAATTTAGCAAAAGATGTATACAATCATTTTGTAGAAAATTAAAGAATTTGTATTGAAAGACATTTTAAAAAGATGTAACAAATGGAAAATGGAAAATACCATGTTCAGGAATTAGATATCGTGACATAAAGATTTTCATTCTCTTTCCGATTGATTTCTTGACTTACTACAAGTCCAGTCAAAATCACAACAAAATTAGTTGTTGAAATTAACCGACTGAATGCAAAATTTATATGGATGACAAAAAGGCCAAAAACAGCCAAGGCATACATTAATAATAATAGAAAAGAATTATAAAGCATTTATTCCGTGCTAGGCATTGTTCTAAGCACTTGATATACATTGAGTTGGCCTTAACCACTATCAACAAGTCCTATAAAGCTGTAACTCTTAAGATAGTAGTTTTGGTGCAGGCTTAGATATTGGAGTAAAGTTAGAGAGTAGAGAACTCATTAAAAAACACACACATATGGAAACTTGGTTTAAGTGAGCTGTATTGCAAACCAGTGTGGAAATATCAAACTACTAACTAAATGGCACTAGGACAATTGTTATCAACATACAAAACTCAGATACATGTAGTTAAAGGCCTAAATGTGATACCAATACTAAAAACATTTAGAAAACAACCTTGGAGAATGTGTTACTGACTTCATGATCTAGAAGCTTTCTTTAAACAAAACAGAAAAAGGACAAGTCATAAAAGAAAAGATTGACATCAAAAGATGCCATGAGGAAGTGAAAAGAAAGATACAAACTGTTCAAACTGGGGATAAACATTTGTTCTACAAACAACTGACAGAAGAATAATATTTAGAATGTATGCATTTCTTCAAATTTAGGAGAAAAAGACAACGCACAGAAAAATGGGCAAAATAATTGCCACTTAAGAGAAGCGATAATGTAAAAACTATAAACAACCAAATGTTGCTCTATAATAAAAAGATAGAAAAACGTGTAATGTAATTACAACAAAGTACTATACAGCAATAAAAAATGATTGTTATAAAGCTATATGCAAAAAACATTGATGAATCTTAGGAATTAAATACTGAGACAAAAAGGAAGTTGCAGAAGAATAAGTATTATTTCATGTATATATAACACAAAATAATTCAATATTAAATTAGTTTTTAGAGATGTAAGTGATAAAACTAATTTAAAAAGCAAGGGAAAGAGAAACACTAATATTTTATGTAAAAATATATCTTAGAAATATTCTTTGGTATTTATTCTATTTGAACAATGAAAAAAAAATTCTCTATTTTTAAACAGAAACAGACTGACAGACATAGAAAACAAACTTATGGTTACCAGGGAGGGAAGAAGGTGGGAAGGGATAAAATGGGCGTTCAAGATTTGCAGATACTAACTACTATATATAAAATAGATAAATAACAAGTTCATGCTGTATAGCACAGGGAACTAGATTCAGTAACTTGTAGTAACCGCTGATGAAAAAGAATATGAAAACAAATACATGCATGTTCATGTATGACTGAAGCATTATGTTATACAGCAGAAATTGACACAATATTGTAAACTGACTGTACTTCAATAAAAATACATATACACACACACACAAAATCTCTATTTGAAAAATTCCTGAAATGTGTTGGGAAAAGTCTTGGGAAAAATCATTCAAAACACACCAGCCCATGTGCAAATGATTTCATTGCTACTTTTGTACTTCCATTAGGCAAGTTACATAGTGACTAAGAGCCCAGGTTACAGAACTGGCTTGCTGGATTCAGGCTCCATGCATCTGCATTATATAAAGCAAGTGACTGCATTCATTTCCTCTTCTGTAAAATGGGTTAATAATAGTATTCATCCTATGGAGTTATAGTGAAGATGAAAATATATGAAACATATTTAGAAGAATAGAGCTGGTTTGCATACACAGTTGTAAGCGAGGTCCCCCTCACTTTCCTTTCTGCTGTTTTCTACTTAGCAGCTAAGAGGCATTTTCTTGCATTCCCACAGTCGTCATGGTTCAGTATGGGATATGAGTTATGAGAGGAAGCTGACTGAGCAGCTCTGCTTTGATTCAATTTTTATTTTGAGTTGTGCATGAATATTAAAAGTAAAGAAAAATGCCAAGACTATGTTGTTGAATGAATAGAAAAGATGGCAAAAGAGAATGGACACAATTATTTTATCTCATCGTTGATGCTACTAACAAGATGTATGCCAAAAATATTATCTCTGTGTGGGTAGAAACATGGACAGCTTTAATCTTCTTTTTGCCTCTTTGTATTTTCTACAGTGAGCATGCATTACCCATGTAAGCAGAGAAAAAAAGTGCATTAGGGAAAAAGACGATTTCTAGCCAATTAATAAGAAAAAGACAAACAACCCAATCAAAAATGGATAGGCAGTTCAAAGAAGCAGAATTGCAAATGGCCAGTAAACAGGAAAAGATACCCAACTCTTCTGGTCAGCAAGGGGATGCAAATTAAACCAACATGGAAGTTTTCACCAGCTGCATTGCGAATGAGTGAAAACCTTCTGCGCTGTTGAGGGTGTGGGGGAAGCAGGCAGGCATTTTGTTAGTGGGGAAGTAAATCGTACCGCTCTTTGAGAAAGTGCTTTGCTGAATCTAAGTAAATTCTGGGGTGTGAACTTTTAGACCCAGTAATCTAATTCCAGGCATCTATTTTGTAAAAATCTTAGCATATACATAAACATATTAAATGTAGTTCAGGGCAGCACTGCTTGTAATAACACAGAAACTAGAAGCAACTTAAACGTTCATCTTTAAAGAAATGGCACATCCATACAACAGGGTACTTTGCCACCGTTAAAAACAGTGACGTAGATCTGCACGTCTTAATCGGGGGAAAAATTAACAAGCCTCACGTGTATCAATGTGTATGGTGTGTGTATAAATATATATGTATTTATTGAGAGAAATAAAAGCAAACAATTGAACTTTTTGTTAAATAACCGTAACACATAGGTGTATGTAGATATGCCTGTATCAACATAGGATGAAAAATGAAGAGCATACTAATACTAACACGCCTGGGATTAGAGAATCTGGGATGGGGACGGGGAAATTACACAATTATATAGGAACAGTCATGACTTTTTTTAAACATTTTTTATTGGTTTATAATCATTTTACAATGTTGTGTCAAATTCCAGTGTAGAGCACAATTTTTCAGTTACACATGAACATATATATATATATTCATTGTCACATTTTTTTCTCTGTGAGCCACCATAAGATCTTGCATATATTTCCCTGTGCTATACAGCATAATCTTGTTTATCTATTCTACATTTTGAAATCCCAGTCTGTCCCTTCCCACCCCCCCAAGCCCCCTTGGCAACCATAAGTATGTGTTCTACGTCTATGAGTCTGTTTCTGTTTTGTATTTATGATTTTTTTTTTTTTTAGATTCCACATATGAGCGATCTCATATGGTATTTTTCTTTCTCTTTCTGGCTTACTTCACTTAGAATGACATTCTCCAGGAACAACCATGTTGCTGCAAATGGTGTTATGTTGTCCATTTTTATGGCTGAATAGTATTCCATTGTATAAATATACCACCTCTTCTTTATCCAGTCATCTGTTGATGGACATTTAGGCTGTTTCCATGTCTTGGCTATTGTAAATAGTGCTGCTATGAACATTGGGGTGCAGGTGTCATTTTGAAGTAGGGTTCCTTCTGGATATTTGCCCAGGGCTGGGATTCCTGGGTCATATGATAAGTCTATTCCTAGTCTTTTGAGTAATCTCCATGCTATTTTCCACAGTGGCTGCACCAAACTGCCTTCCCACCAGCAGTGTAGGAGGGTTCCCTTTTCTCCACAGCCTCTCCAGCATTTGTCATTTGTGAATTTTTGAATGATGGCCATTCTGACTGGTGTGAGATGATACCTCATTGTAGTTTGATTTGCATTTCTCTGATAATTAGTGATATTGAACATTTTTTTCATGTACCTATTGATCATTTGTATTTCCTCCTTGAAGAATTGCTTGTTTAGGTCTTCTGCCCATTTTTGGATTGGGTTTTTTTTTTCTTATTAAGTTGTATGAGCTGCTTATATATTCTGGAGATCAAGCCTTTGTCGGTTTCATTTGTAAAAATTTTCTCCCATTCCGTAGGTTGTCTTTTTGTTTTACTTATGGTTTCCTTTGCTGTGCAGAAGCTTATAAGTTTAATTAGGCCCCATTTGTTTATTCTTGCTTTTATTTCTGTTGCTTGGGTAGTCTGTTCTAGGAGAACATTTTTTAGATGTATGTCAGATAATGTTTTGTCTATATTTTCTTCTAGGAGGTTTATTGTATCTTGTCTTATGTTTAAGTCTTTGATCCATTTTGAGTTTATTTTTGTATATGGTGTAAGGGAGTGTTCTAGCTTCATTGATTTACATGCTGCTGTCCACTTTTCCCAACACCATTTGCTGAAGAGATTGTCACGTTTTCAAAGGATATTTGTCTGTTTAAGTACACAGAATATGACTCTGTAGTTAAAGTAACCATTACCACTGTTATTAAGTTATGGAATGCTATTGCATGGCATTAGCTCAGGCTCAAGGTTGGTCTGTCTGTTCAAAGAAAAAAATTAGGTTTATTTGGAAATACATTGCTCTGCTTCCAAAATTCCTTAGAATGGTTACTAACAAGCACAGGTTAACTTTTGGGAAGAGTTTCTTCATCATCATCATCATCATCATCATTATTATTTATTTTAGGAATAATAATCAACAATAAATTACTTAATTTATTTACTTAATCTAGAATTCCTGCCTGTGAAACAGTCCAAAAATGGCTAGTTTCCATCTAATAAGGATTCTGATTTGATCGTGCTCTATAAATATATTATGATAATGTGTCAATCAATAATAATTAAAATTATTGGAGTAATTTTTACAAATGAGATACTTGTTAAAAATTTTACAGTAGACACAGCACATGAAACTTTATTTGCTATTTACAAATAGGATAAATAGTAAATCTGATATAAATAAAAACAAGCTGAAATCCTAAAGACTTGTAGACTTTTAAAATCTGCCATTGCTTTTGTGAAGATTTATAGTATCTTACTGGCTATTTTCTTCCTATTTATTGTAGTAAGGGAACTTTATTCTTTCATACCTGCCCACAAGAGAAAGCCATCTGTAGCTTCAGCACTCATATATTAAGGAAGTTGTATGCTTTCCTTTAAAATTTCTCATGGAAGACATAAACCTAATCAAAGCTTTCTCCCCTCTAGCTGGTAACCTCTGCATGAACTAAAGGGTTGAAATATTGTTTAATCATGCTACACACCACTTTTTACGGTTATGAGAAACATTATTTTGCTGCAGTGGAAGCAACAAAACCAAATGTTTTTACTCTGTGCAGGGAGAAATATATTTTTAAGTTATTTATTGTTTTAAATGGATTGATTTCTTATGAAACTACATTTTCCTTTTCTGTATTTCAAATATGACTTTGGGGAACGGCACACTTTAAAATGAGGATAACATATATATAATCTGTGGAATGCAGACCCTCATACCGACTTGTGACTCAGAAAGGAACAACGTGCTAATTTCAGTTGGCAATCTTTACTTGATTCCTTCAGTCCAAACTCAACTATTATTAACCTTTGTTTGTGACAATTGAAGAGAATAATGGTTGAATTTGGGGCCTTTAATGTCACATTGAAATCAATAGCTGTAAATGGTAGTTGCCACAGTTCTAACTGATCTGTCACGTTCAAACAAAAGAAGGCCTTTCTTGGTTCATAAAAGATAGCTGAGACAATTAAACACACACACACACACACACACAAGAATCTCAGAAGACCTCTGTAGCATTAAGGAAATGTACTGATCCTCAGTATTTTTATAAGGTGGTTTCTTTTTGTGTTGTTTGGTGTTATTTATGGTTTTGGGGGTTTTTGTGGGTTTTTTTCACTTCTTTGTTTTAATACTGTTTTGAAAATACCTGGAACTGTAAGTCAAATACAGGACAGGTAGCGACTTCAGCCAGACCTCAAAAACTGGTCTCTGTCATAAAAATAAATTGAATTGTCCTTCTTAGAGTGATGACGATGCTGAGTGGCGGGGGCACCAATGATAAGCCCCCGCCTGAGCTGGCAAGGGCAGAAATTGCGAAGGCTGCTAAATAAGAACAACTCAGACCTCTTCGAGCCAGGGCTCTGCCTGCTCCTGACAACCCCCTTGTCATGACTTCGACTCCCAGCACAAGTCCGTCTTTCAGACTTCTGCACATTCATCAGGGTTAAACTTTCAGTGCTCGGCTTTGACCTTGTCTTTACCTTTTTTTATTTTTCTGGACATTTTGTGGATGCAAATTAAGGGGTTTCAGTTCATGTCTCTGTACGTGACTTTGATAAGCATTTTGGCCAACTCTGAACCCAATACTGGCTAGAGTCAGCTGGGCATTGGCTAATTCCATTAAGGACATAAGTCCGCTTCTGCTTAGCATCGTTAAGTTGTAGGAAGTGATAAGAGCATTTCTGTGCTTTATCAGAAAGAAAAAGCTTTGGTAATTTTTTTTCACATAAAATAATAACAGGTCTCCAAGTTTTATTAAGGCATAATATGAAAAATTTTTATTCACTGAAATGCCATTCTCACCATCCTTTGAAAAATTAAATTAGTTGTTCTTGGACACAGAAACTAGAAAGATTCACTGCTACAAGAACATAGGGGATTAAAAAAGAGGAGAATAGACAAGATCATGTTTTTAACTTGCCTTAAGCAAAAGTACTATTTTTTCTCAGCTTGTAATTTTATAAGATGACTTTCCAGACTTAATATTTCCTAAAATTATTAGTTTAAGGACCCCATGACTTTTTTAAAAAATTATACTTCTCAGAAATAAATTCATTTACTCAAAAGGAACATGTCAGTTTCTAATGGGGCTTTTTTCTATTTTATTTTTTCCTACTGGGGTATGAGATTCCAAACTTTGTCAAATCAACTACCTGGAGCAAAAGTCAGTGGTGTACTATTAAACTAGCTCAACAGAAAACGAACCCCTGATTTGTAGCGTTTGTTGGTTTCTGTGGCATAAATGCTCCCACTCTGGCCAATTTCTAGCTTCAACCAGATGTTACTGAATATAGTGTTGGCCCCAGCCCGCCACTCGAATAGTTAGGCTTCACCTGTGAAAGACTTAGCTCTCGGCCACATTAGCACCACTAGAACACTGACAGCAGAGAAAGATGTGCCAGTCTTCATCAAAGAGAGAAACTTATCATGATCAAACGGCTGACCAGGAACGAAGCTGTCCTGTCAGATCATCATGCTTATCTGCTTTGAGATAAAGGAAATGAGAACCATTAACTTTGTAGGTAAAATGGAAAAGTCTTTCAGGTGAATTTCACCTTTTTAAATGCTAAACCAGATAAACCATCATTTTGAATGGTGTAGTTTGTGTTCAGCAAAAGAATTTAGAAACTTGAAAATTCCATAGTTTTCTAAGTATATTCTCTACCCCCCAATTTTTTTTTACATTACGCATTTCTGGGGAAGAAAAGAAGGGTTCATGAGAAAAATTCAACTTGCCAAGCCTTGTACATATGGATATCTGCATTAATTTAGGGTCTTTGTAATTCAGCATGACATAATTGAAGGTGTTTGTATAAATTCAATATACATGTCTGAGTGTAAGTGTGAAGAGAAGGACAGAGAGAGAACCTAGGGTTATTTGGCCCTTTTTGGATGAAAATATAAAAGCTTAAGCCAAAGGAGGGAGATGCTGACTTGAGCCAAACCACAGGGGAAGAGTGGAGACAAGAGCATGATGCCTCAGTACCTCTGTTGAACCCGTTTGTCTCTATAATTTGGCTTTTAAAATTCTCTTACACTATTAGCAGTGGATGAATGAGTATGGTAGGTTATCTACTGGTGTGGTCAATGTGTAAATGTATTGGTTTCTAGTCTAATCTATTCTCAGTGAACAAAACCACTATTTGGGGCGAGGGGGAAACTGCCGTGATGTTCTTTATGTGGCCAGTTGTATGTCCAGTATATTCACATGGCTATCTGAGAAAAATCCATGCACTATGTATGTCACACAGTTCCACGATAATCCATTAAAGCAAGCTTGTTAATTGTATCATTCAAATTATCTACATCATGGCTTATTTTTGAGTCTGGTTGATCAGTCAAAATCTAAGAGACATCTACTATCAAAATCTCCCACTATCGTGTTTTTATGTATTGTCCCATTTGTTTCTGAGAGTCATAAGCCCTCTGCTAACCTTTATGCCTTAAAGTTATGTTGTATGCCTTACCTTGTTTGCTATGTAGCTGATGCATATAGTTTTGGGAGTCTTATCTGTTATCACGATACAATATCACTTCTTCAGTAATGCTTTTGGTCTAGATTTTCACTCTTCTTAAAATTAAATCACTATTCCTGCATTCTTTTTTATTTTTTCTAGTTTAGCTCTTTTATTTCATTTTTTAACCAAAATTGGGATTCTTTTTTTTGGATAAGGAATTCAGCCTATTCATACATATAGTAGTAATTGATCTACTTGATTTATTATTTCAAATTATTTTGTGTTTACTACTTGCTTACTTTGTTGAGATTTCCCTCCCCCCTTCTTTTCTTTTCTTCTTTATTCTTCACTTTCATACGAAAGTTTTATTCTTCTGTTCACAATACTATGTGAAGCAATGCTTATCAATCAGTGTATCAAGTTCAATAAAGTCCTGCTAGAACAACATACTTGCTCGTTTCATCCCTCAACCCCTCCTCCTTCTTTTAGAGACTTTAAGGTTTCTGCCTTCCTTCCTCCTCTGCCCTCTTCTCTCTGCAATTACTGGGTTTTCCTGAGTAGTTGAAAAAAATTTAGTTGTAGGTTTTCATTAAACATTTTATATATATATACACACACACATATGTATATAAACACACAATTTTAAAAATTTGGTCTTATAACTTCTATTCTAAATCTTGTTACAGAATCGTCATCATATAAATTAAAACAAGTTGTTTAACACTGTTTCATTGTACTGTCCCTCTTTTCTCTTCTCGGAAAGAAGAGATTTGCTTCTGCTTGAATTTTTATGAGGTTGGAAGTACTTCCTTGAGTATTTTCTTCAGATAAGATATCAGTACATGGGTGGCATATTTTCTGAACCCTTGAATGTTGAAAGCCATTGTGCTTTGTCCTCAACATTTGAGTATTACATTGTCTGGTATAAAGATTCTTGGATCATAGTCCTTCTCTTTTAATAGCATAGTCAGATAATCTTTCTTTTGTAAGAAAACTATTTTTTGTTCTGGGTAGAAGAAAGAATTTTTTTCATTAGCATTGGAGGTCAGACATTTCCCCTGATTATGTCTAGGTGTGTGGCTTTTTATAAAATTAATCCTGTCTGAGTCTCAGTGAGCCCATTCAGTCAAAAGTCACAAGTGTCGCTTCAACTCAGGGAATTTTTATTGTATTATTTCCTTGATTATCACTTCTGTTCCATTCTCAATTTTTCCCCATCTGGAACTCCTCTTCTTTGCACATTATGTCACCTAGATCCTCCTCTGAGTCTCTCATTTTATTGCTAACCCTTCCCCCTTCTCATCTGATCGTCCAGACAACTAATTCAGGCCTTAGCAGTGGCTACTCTCTTTTTCAATTCCTCTATTTGACTTTAGATGACTGCAAATCATTATTGTCAGTTCAAGTGATTATTATTTTTATTTCAGCTCCTTGAGAACGTTCATTACATGTAAATTAACATTCTTGTCTACCTAATTCATTAGCTCTTCCTTAATAGGAGCTACTTGTTCAGCTTGGCCTCCTTCCCATAATTTACAGAGTTTACGAAATAGGTAGTAATTCTTCTTTGACTTCCCTGTCATGCAGGTTTTGTCACTCAAGAACAGGCTAGGATTTGAGGTTCTCTTGAGCAAGTGGAAGGTTGTGGATGATGAAGAGGTTTTGTCTCGTGAGCTAGGGATGACACGCTGGCACACGTGAACCCCTTCGCTGAGAAGGGTATGAGGCCAGGTCCTAAGACTCTATAGGTGCACGTGGGAGAAAGTCGGTTCCTTCCTAAATACCAATAGTTGGAGCAGTTTGTCCCACCTATTCCCCCCCTTCAACCCTTCCAGGTCTGTCTGCCCAGCAGGATTAGGTGGCCTCCCAGAGGACCACGTGGAATGTTGACAGATGCACACGATTGGAGCATCACTGGTATACGCTGGCTGAGCCCTCTCCAGTGGCCAAAATATCTGTATCAACTTCAGACCTGCTGGGACCTCTGCTTGACTCCTCTCCCCAAGGTTAATGAAGCCGCACACTTGCACTCTTCTCTGGGGACCTCAAATCTTCTTTAGGTGTTCAGCTGTTCTGGCAACTTTCTATCTTCCCAGAATCTGTTTTTACAGTTTTATACATTGCCATCAAGTGTAAAGGTTTAACGTTATACAGTTTTTCACTTTCACTTTATTTTGTTTGGGTTTTTTTCTCCTTCTGAGTCTAATTTGACCACTGTCTCAGTCAGAAAATCTTTGGGATTAAACTGGCAGGTCTAATAGAAAACAAACTTATGGTTACCAAAGGGGGAAGGGGAGCGGAAGGATAAATTAGGTGTTTGGGACTAACGGATACAACCTACTGTATACAAAATAGATAAACAGCAAGGTCCTCACTGTATAGCACAGGGAACTATATTCAATAACTTGTAATAACCTACAAGGAAAAAAGAATAATATACGTATAGCTGAATAACTGTGCTGTATGCCAGAAACATTGTAAATCAACCGTACTTAAATTTTTTTAAAACAGCAGGTAGACTAATGGGATCCCAGTGTCCTGCTACTTCATCTACAAAGTTCTGTAGCACATGGACTGCGTAGTAGCTGCCATACTTCATAGATGGTAATGGAGGAGCCACCCATTTAGAAAAGGAGAAGGGGGGACTCGGGATAAAGTTATCAGCGGAGCTAAGCAGGGACCACATTGTGCCTGCGGGTTGAGCCGTAACGCACTTCCTGTGAAGTGAACCAACTTCTTTGTTTGGCCAGTCTGGCTGCCGCAGGGTCAGGTGCCGCCGCTGGGAGCAGCTCTTGCCCAGGACGGACAGTGCCAAGCCTGTTCAGAGAGTTACGTGGTGTTTAGCCACTAGGCAGGGCCTTGCCCTTCTGCCTGACTTGGAGCTTTCTGGCCGTGCGGTTCTTCAGAATCCTACTCGGCTCTGTACTAATTTCCTTTGGGCACTTGCAGCCGGAAACCAACTCCAGAACACGTGTTGAACCCTAGTCCTTCAACTGAGACCTGCCTCAGTAGTTTCTTAGCAAAAGGCCTGCGGGTTCAGCCACCGGCTAAGATGTCTTCTGCAGGTCCCCTGCCGGGGAGCGGTGGGAGCCGGCGGGCTGCGAACCGGGAGAACGGCCGGAGGGGGCACCTTGCGCCGCGGGGCCGGGCCCGTGGGCGGCGCCCTGGGCCACGTGCGTTCGGGGACTTCTCGGGACACGGAGCCAGCGCGGTGGGAGGCGCTGGGAGAGGCCTGAGCAATTCTGCTTCCTCGTCGCTCTCACTCTCCTGGGAATGTTTCCAGTCAACACTCTCCTCGAACTTGAATATCAGATCAAAGAGTTCCTCCTCCTTTGCAAGACAGACTTGTCTGCTCAAGTGCGTAATCCCAACATGTGTGCTTCTTTGCTGTCTCCTCTCTTCCCCACATTTGCGTTTTTCACTTCTCCCTTTCACCAGCCCCTTCCGCCTCTCCTTTGTGCTGGAGAAAAACCCGGAGATAAACCTTGTTCCCTCCCCCTCAGTGCATGTGTCCATGTTTTTTCACCCCCTCATTTCCCATCATCTAGAAAACTGTCTTCACTTCTCCAGCTTTTATACTCTCCAAACTTCTTTTGTCTAACTTTTCTTCCACGTAGTCAAAATAGTATCAGAAATATCACCAATAACATTTTCACAATCTTCTACGATCTTATGTCTTGCAGAATTTGACCTTATTTAGAATCTCTTCTTGAAGTGATTTCCTATCTTTTAAAATTTGTATTTTTCTGGTTCATTTCCCATCTGTCTGAGCACTTGTTTTCCCCCTTTTCTGGTCCATTTTCACCTTGTTCCTAAGCTGGGACTGGAATTCAGGTTTCCTGGATCCTAGTTTAATTCTCTTTCCTTGGCACGATTTAAATACGTCGGGACAGTCACTCATTCTGAAACACTTTCTGAGCATCTACTTGGCGTAAACATCAGCAGGCTTAACTATTGATGGCTTTATTATCCTTGATTGTTTAAATAATTTTTGTGATTTTTTTTTTTAAAACAGTGCTGCAAAATTTTCAAAATTGATTTAGGCTAAGAGCTACTGCATCCCCCTGTTCAGTCAGGCTTTGAATAATCTGCAAGGTGTAATTCAAGAGACATTTCGTAAAGGCTTACTTGCTCAAATGGATCTTTCCTACGGTGGTGCCATGACGTCTGGATTATCCATCATTATTGAGTCATCCTATGAGGTGGAGACATTTTTATGTTGTTGTTTTCTGGAGTTCTCTCTTAAAATGTGACTGTTCTTTATAAGGAAAAATCATTAAGCTGTTTATAACTTCATGACTTAAATTTGTGAAACCAGTTATCTTGAGGCGAGAGAATGAGAATAAGGCACTGAATAAAGAAAATAGCGCACGGGAGCTAAAGGGAGCAAGAAGCCGGGGTAGCCTCAGATCGCTGGCATGAAGGTGGGGGAAGGGAGGCATGAAGAAAATTAGAAAGCGTACATCGCGTTATATCTGTGCCTCTAAAAGGCGTGTGGACTACTTCTAGGGGTGCAGCAACTGCACTGTTGTATTTTCCTGCATGTTATTTTAAAATGGAGGGCATTTAGAGTTATCCATGGTCCTGTCTGTTGACGTGGCCAGGTGGGAGGTAATGCAGAAGACTGTGAGGACCCAGTGGGGTCAGAGGGAGCAGTGGTAAGTGCCGTGGGCTCTTGGGTATTGACATGTCTGCAGTTAACTCCACAAGGTGACGTAGTCCATTATTCTAAGGAGAAATGTACTGTTATCCCAAAGGAGAAAGAAGGGTGCTATCCTATTTGAACAGGTGACCATCTCTGACCCCCATTTTAAAGAATTGCTAAGAAAGAAGGTATGAGCTAAAAGTTCTTCCCCAGTCCTTTCTGAAGATTGGAATCACCTGTGAAACTCTTTTTGAAAAATGCTGGGACCCCTCTTCTCTGGATTATTCCAGGAGTCTGGGCCCGAGGCCTGTGTGAGAGTGTGTGTGTGTGTGTGTCTCCACAAGTGGTTCTGATGAACAGCCAGCACTGTAAACAACCAAGCTGGAAATTTGATGAGCTGAGTGTGATTAGATAAAGTGCAACCGAGGAAAGAAGAGGGGAGGCTCTGCTTCCGTGTGAGGAAGAGTCTTCTAATTAAATCTAGGAAGCGTCCTCTACAGAGAGCCGACAGCAGGGCTTCCTGTGCTCGGTGCAGAGGAAAGCACGGTGAAGCCGAAGCAAGGAGCCTCTCTAGATGCTCAGCGCAAAGACAAGGCAACCTGTCTTTCTTGAGAGCATGCAGTTTTGATCTGATTTCCCCTCACCCCTCCACACAACCTCCACGTTACAACGCTTACACACCCCGCTTTCCCCAGTGTGCACCCGGCTTTCTTGTCCCCTGCCGCTCCTCTGTTCGTGCTTGGGCCATGGCACGAATTTCCTTCTAACATCTCCCCAGTCAAGCCTGTTTGTTCTCCAAGGATGGAGTCAAATATCTCTACTGATCACCGTGTCCAAAGTGACCATTTCCTTCTCCAAGCCCTGTAGATGTCTGCGCTGCTTATCTTGAGATTATAGTTTATTGAGCTCCTGTTATGTGCTAGGCACCTGTTGTATAGCCGGTAAGGGACAGAACCAGGAAAACAGGTTTAGTTGATCCCAACCCCGTATTCTTTTTAGTTTGCCACCGTGCTGCCCCCCACGCCCCGGACCAGCCTTACTATGGTTACTTAGGCCTTTGATTCCCTCTTACACTGTAAACTGTGTAGGGCCACAGACCACAAAAATGCATGTTAGAAATCCCATAATACCTGCCATCATTTTCAAAAATGAGTCAAAAAATGACCAAGCAGCAGGAAGCAGCAGCAGCTGGGGGTGGAGCTCTAAGCACGGCCCATGCTGGTAGCTTGGACGTCTGGAGAAGTCACAGTTTTTAAGGCATCTTGGGTCCTAAGTTTCTAGGCACTGTAGTGTCAGATTTGACAATGACTTGTAAGAAAACTCTGCATCTTCAAAAAGACTTCCATAATAAGCTGAATAAGCCCAATTTTAGCAATTACCGAAGAATTAACAAGAAATTAGAGGGGGAAAGTAAATTTACAAGCACCAAGACTTAGATGTTAATGAGCGATATGTCCCAAGACCTTCTCAAATCCCTAAGTATCACTATAATATATAATTTTCCTCATAAAAAGCAGTAAAGTGTAACTGAAATATTTAAATGATCCCCATAGACCCCTAATGATTCTATAGAAACAGAACTAAAGTCATTTATAATGCTATTAACATAAGTTCTGAATTAAGTGCTGGCTAAAACATTTTCAGACATGACTTTTTCTTGTTTCCCAAATAGAGCATATGGTGTACTCATTTTTGCCTGAGTCACCACCAGATTTATCCAGAACTTCTATTTTATAAGATGCATCAAGTTATTAAAAAAAAAACTGTTTCAGTTTTTCCTTATTTCCATCGTGAGAATTAGCATTTGGCTTTTTTTGGGGGGGGTCACTCTACAGAAAAGTTTTTTGATCAGTTCAATACCTACTTTGTACTTCTAAGTAAAAAAAAAAAAAGTCGAGTCTGCCCTGCAATGTAAGTGCTGACTAGAAAAACTCTTGAAAGTTAGGCTCATTCCTGGCCAAGTGACTCACTCACTGATCCAACTTTCTTGTAAAATAATATATTAATATATGTTCCATGGGATCATTCACAAATAGCCGAGACCGCCAATGCTGTCTATGAATATCAGAGATTTACTATATTAAGTAGTAGTTTTAATTCTTGCTTCTTTGGTGTGTTTCACTGTGTCCATTAATAATAATGAGGGATTTATTTATTTTTTGACCCCTCATTTACAATTTATTTTCCCAGAGCTGGTGATTCATATCACTGCTTATACTCTGCCAGGACCCAGTAAAGGGTAAATATTTAGTCTCTGTCATATGATGCAGCACTATTATTAGTTGTTGACAACTATCCTGGGTTGCATTCAAACGTAGATAGGGTACTTAGCTTGGAGCCGATAAAGATGCCTTTAAGACAGAGAACCAAGCAAAATGGTCAGACCTTCAAAGATAGAATTCCTACTTCAAAAATTTGCCTGTTGTGGTGCTATGCCTAGTCCTACTTTTGTATTGCTACCACTGTTAATACATTCCCCAAATATGTGTGTATGTGTGTGTGTGTGTGTGTGTGTGTGTGTGTGTAAGAGGTGAAACAGAAGCAGGAGAACTGGCTCAAAGACCTCACGTACAGACGGGCTGTGTCGTCATTTTAAGGAAGCGGCTCAGACCTCAGAGCTCCAAATAGCACAGGAAGGTGAGAGGGGTGTGTCGAAGCCCAGAAACGGCAAGTGTGTTCTCAGTGCTCCTGGGTACACAAGCGGAAGATAATTAATAGTGATTATCTCAGTAGCATCTCAGATGGAATTAAAAGGACCTGAAAATACAAAACTTGAAGATGAGAGAAGTAAAATGTTCTTTCTTCTAATGGAAAAGTTTCAAGATAATAGGTAGTAACAAGAACTTTCCCTGAGTGCTGTGGAGTTGTGTCTCCCCTCTGAGCCTTTGCTGCGGCGTAAACGTTGTTTTAAGTAGAAACTTAATCAAAATCATTTTATTGATAAAAGCAGACATTGGATTAAACTTATACTATTCTATATCTGTGTCTGAAAAAGAAAGACTACCCATTATTCTTAAACCACACTAAACAGATGGCACTATCATTTAATTTGTAACAAAAACCAAATGCCATGAGGCTTTGGAGGAGTGAATTCAGTGTCTGAGGTCTAGTCTTTTTTAGCCTGCCTGTGTGCCTTCTTTCCTTCCTTTCTTTCTTCTTACCTTTCTTTCTTCCTTCTTTCCTTTCTTTCTTTCTTCCTGCCCCCCCTTCAATCTCATTACCTAGCCATAACCCATTTGAGCATGAGTGCAAACATTTGCAGTTTCAACCACTGGCGAGTGATCTCATATAAACTATAGCAGTACAGACTTTTGCAAGAAAGTTGAACCATACAATGAGGTCAGTGTAAGTCAATCACTTGGCTAAGAATTCGCCTTTTACAAGCTTTCTACCAGCGAACATCTGCATCAAAAGTTTGCTGTTGTTGTGCTATACATACAACTGGGTAATAGAAACAGGTAGTGATTGTATAAAACATACCAACATAGCATTTGCTTTGACATCACATCTCATTCTAATAAAGTTTCATGTAAAGTGATGAATATTCAGTCGGTGATTAATATGTCTCATGTGCCTGTAGTATACCAGTATTATGCTTGCCTCTATCGATGCAATTGCATGATGAAAAACATGGTCCCTGACTTGGAACAACTCAAAATCTAGGATTAAAGAAAAAAATTTAACTAAATGAAATTAAAATAATCTTAAGGTGCTGTAAAAGCAAAGTGATGATTTTGTTGGTCACAGACTACATAAATTTAAATGTGACTTCCTCAGGCTTAACCCAAGCAACTTGTGTCCAGTTGACCATACCCACAGCCCAGTCACTCTTTCTCCCCTTTCTTCTTACCCTGCTGTAAATTTTCTATAACCTGCTTGAAGTTGTATTGTATATTTATTTCTTTTTTCTTCATTGTATATTTCCCACTCGAATGAAAACTCCATGAGAACGGTAGCTTTGTCTTATTTACTTTACTTATTTACCCCAGCAACTAAGATAGCAGTTGAACAACTATTTGGTGAATGAATGAGTGAATTTCACCAAATAAGGAAAAGATCATTACGAACTAGTTGTGGAACATGCAGCCCACTACTGCGCAAATATGGTTGATGATGTCTTGCTGTTTACCGTGCTGCAGGTTTTAGTTATCCAAGCTCACGTCTTCATTGAGCAACAACAGTAACAATGAACAACAACAAAAGGAAAATGGCATAAAGGAAGACAGACTGATCGTCTTTACAACTGCTTTAGAGCTGGTGCTAACTCACTGACCTGGAACTCACCCTGATCTCTTTTATAGCCAAGAAAATCAGTATTTATCTTTGCGGCTTCACTTTACAGCAGGATGAATTACAGGATATTCAATGTTCAAACAGTTGTCCACTTCCTAATTAAGAAGAGAGGAATATACACAAAATGTTCTTTGTATATTAAGATTTTATACATGTAGCTAATTATAACATTTATACTAAAGTTTGGATTTCAAACTTTCAAAAAGTCTAAATACATTATCAGGTGTTCTGGAAACACATAATGTATTTTGGTAATGCAGAAGTTAGGAGATATATCATAGAAATTAAAGATAGTAGTATATATATCCTTTTATAGATTTTAATATAGTAATATCTAATATTTATCAAACTCACAAATACGGTTTAAGATATTCTGATACTGTATTTGTGTTTCGAATGTAGAGTAAGATATTTATTTAGTGTCCCATTCATGCATGGTGACTCAAAGATATTTCTTACCCTTACCCGTTAGTAGCCAGCAGATTAATCCAGGATTACATACTGGAAATAAAGAAGGTTAAGAGTGCACATTTATAACCCTGATTACATTCCAAAGAGAACTATACTCAATTTTGAATTTGCTTATAATATAAATGACTCTTACTACTCCAATATGGGTAATTAAAAGTTAATGGCATAATCATAAAAATGAACTTTTGCAGGATACAATTCCATTGCCTAAAGTGTATTTTTTTAATGTTCATTCCTATTCATGCAATTTTAACAAAATTCAGACTTACACTATTCTTCTTCTTTTCCCTTACTCTTTAATGGCTATTTTAGGCTATTAAATTTATCCTACCAATTGCCCAAAAACTTAGGAAGCAATATTTAGCAATTTTCACTCACTCACCTTGAGCAACATTTTCTTTAATTTATCACACTTTAACCAAATTGTTAGCTTTAATAAGTGAGAAATAAAAGAAAGACAGAAACTAAAAGGCCTCTTGATTATGAAGAACTGATACAATAAAATTAACCTCAGAACTTACAAATACCTCGTTTCTGTAAGGATT
This sequence comes from Vicugna pacos, assembly GCF_048564905.1. NCBI lineage: Eukaryota > Metazoa > Chordata > Mammalia > Artiodactyla > Camelidae > Vicugna > Vicugna pacos. The sequence continues at coordinate 71,965,945 of NC_132995.1, forward strand.
GACCACAACATAATCACAGTACAATTTCAGCAAAATTTTAAGTAAACTTAATTGTATAGAAGTAAATATATACTTCTTAGATTATGAGCAAAAGATTACATAAGGATGCTTTATAAAAACATACCTGTACTATATGTAGTTTGACCTTGTTTTCTTCACTTAGTGGTATGTTATCTTCCCCTTTTTAAACTGATGTGTCTATGGAAATGTATAACCCTATTGACATTTTTTTAAAGTATTTTTTATCATGTTATCCAGTTACACAACAAGCAATATTCATTCACCCATCTATTGAGCAATCAAAATAGAAGTATATATAAAATCCTAAGAAAAGATAAATGAGGAAATTAATTCTCTCAAGGGCTGGAGCTAATCTATGTGATATGAATGGGGAAGTATATTGGGGATGGAGGAAGTAATACTCATAAATTCTGGTCTGGTAGTTAAACATAAGTGGGCTAACATCAATGTCCTAGCATTATATAGTGACTGACTTTGACTGCATATCATGGTTTATGTGTACAGTATAGGTTATTGTCTATCTCTTAATTATTTAGAAATGACTGTGACCACAGTGTAGTAGAATTAACATTTTCTCTCTTAATGAGGGTCTCTGTGATTTATCAGATTCAGGGGAATCCCATCATGAATAGCATTGACTTAAATGAAACATTGTGGAGAAACCAAACTGTACATGTGCTGAGGGGAGAACTGTCTGTGAATGAGACGTGGAAGCCCTGTGTACTCTGGAGGGAGGCAGGGGGATAGATGTTAAAGGCTGATTGCTTGGCTGTAGTTGGGCTCTCGTCTATTTTGCATCAACTGAAAAATCCAGTTCTTTCTTCCTCCCCAGTTTCTTCCGTGATAACATACAGCAACGTGAGTTTCCACTGGTGTCATGCCCAGGGCTCTTGACACCCAGCCCTTCTCACAGGTTATATCTTCTAAACGTCTGTTTTTGTTTGTTTGCTTTAAAAGAATCACATTTTATCACAGCAAAAAAAAAAAAAAGTGACAATGAATATGTGTATGTTTGTGTATAATTGAAAAATTGTGCTCTACCCTGGAATTTGACACAACATTGTAAAATGACTATAACTCAATGCAAAATGGTAAAGAAAAAAAAAAGATCACATTTTATCCATAAACACAGCGCACAGCAACAAAAACACGGCAATCGTGAGTACCAGTCACCAGGAAAGATTTAGTCCAATGTTATTTATAATGAAAACTGGAAATATCTCAAAGTGCAAAAACTGGGAAATAAGTAAAATAGAGTATATTTATATGATGAAATATTTTAGGAATATCAAAAGAATATTTTTAGAAAGGTGAATGACAGGATATATACATAGTATCATGTAAACATGAAGGCTATACAACTAAAAATGGTAAGAATTAACTTTTGAGGAATCCGTATTCTTACTTCAAGAAAATGTATCTTTTTAATAGTGCTGTTGTTTGGTTCTTTTATTATGAGTAATTTTAATTTTTCTTTGTTATTCAATAATTTTTGAATAATTTATTCAGAAATTATTCCACAATAATTATGAAAGCATCTTTTTATAATCATGGAAAACTTTCTTAAAAATAACCTTTGAAGAAAGATTTAATGTAAGGATGGTGTACAAATTATATTGAACAGTTGTCTTTTAAAGTAAAACAGAAATACATGATTTTTGATTTGTATCTGG